>NC_137333.1:36086334-36671334 GCF_965287045.1 Carcharhinus amblyrhynchos | reverse complement strand
TTGAATAAGGTATTGTCAGAACTACAGAATGAATAAGAATGGATTCTGTGCCTCAAAGAAATGAATACATCCTCAGGTGTTTGAGTGATACGCTTGGTGTTCTCATATCAAATTCCTTTTCCAGGCATTCTAAGAGATGCGTTACAGTACCACAGTGGTTAGCATTGCTGCTTCACAGCAGCATAAGAGGGCGACATGGTAACACAGTGGTTAGCACTGTTGCTTAGCAGCTCCAGAGACCCACGTTCGATTCCTGGCTTGGGTCACTGTCTGTGTGGAGTTTGCACATTCTCCTCGTGTCTGCGTGGGTTTCCTCCAGGTGCTCTGGTTTCTTCCCACAGTCCAAAGATATGCGGGTTAGATTGATTGGCCATGCTGAAAATTGCCCCTTAGAGTCACGAGATGTGTAGATTAGCGGGTAAATACATAGGGATATGGGGGTAGTGCCTGGGTGCGATTGTGGTCGGTGCAGACTCGAAGGGCCGATAGCCTCTTTCTGCACTGTAGGGTTTCTATGATGCATGTAAACACTTCACTTTTTCACTTAACCATTTACTCCGATTCAGGGTCGTGGGGAGTTGGAGTCTATCCTGACAGACACTGGGCTCTAGGCGAGATATACCCACGATGGGTTGCCAATATATCTACATCTAATTAGTTTGTTTTAAATTAAAGAATGGACTAGCACTTTTGCAATGCTTTTCATGATCGCAGAATTTCCCAAAGTGATTTACAGCCACGTAAGTATTTTTTAAAGTGCAGACATTATTGAAATGTAGGATACAAGGCTGGGTGGAGAAGTGGCAGATGGACTTCAACGTGGCTAAATGTGAAGTGGTCCATTTTGGCAGGTCCAACAGGATGAAGGAATATAATATCAAGGGTAGGACTCTTAGCAGTGTAGAGGATCAGAAGGACTTTTAAATCAGCCTCGCAGATGGAGGATGTGGTCAAGGCGGCGTATGGTGTACTAGCCTTCATTAAGCAAAAGATTGAGTTTAGGAGTCGGGAGATAATGCTGCAACTTTATAAGACCCTTGTCAGACCCCACTTGGAGTACTGTGCGCAGTTCTGGTCGCCTCACTACAGGAAGGATGTGGAAGCTATTGAAAGTGTGCAGAGGAGATTTACAAGGATGTTGGCTGGATTGGGTGGCATGCCTTATGAGGATAGGTTGAGGGAGCTAGGTCTTTTCTCCCTGGAGGGACAAAGGATGAGAGGTGACCTGATAGAGGTTGATAAGATGTTGAGAGGAATAGATAGGGTGGATTCTCGGACGCTATTTCCCAGGGCTGAAATGGTTGCTACGAGAGGACACAAGTTTAAAGGTACTGGGGAGCAGGTACAGAGGAGATGTCAGGGGTACGTTTTTCACTCAGAGGGTGGTGGGTGAGTGGAATTGGCTGCCGGTGGTGGTGGAGGCGAACTCGTTGGGGTCTTAAGAGATTTCTGGATGAGTACATGAGATTTAATGGGATTGAGGGTTTCAGATAGGCCTGGTAGGTGGGGATATGATCAACGCAACTTGTGGGCTGAAGGGCCTGTTTGTGCTGTAGTGTTCTATGAAATTATTTGCATTTAGCAAGAGTCCAAAAAGTGTAGTGAGATGATGATTGAGGTTGATGGATAAATATTGGCCCTGGCATGGTGGAGACCTTCCCCACACTCCTTCACCCAGATCCATAGAATCTTTTACAACCCCAACAGGGCAGACAGGGCCTTATTTTAATCTTACATCTAAAAGACACTGCCAAGAGTTAAGCATTCCTCCAATATTGCTTTGGAATATCATCTCAGATTGTACCTTCAGGTCTTCTGAATGAGGCTTATAATTACAACTTTCTGATTCAGAAAACCATAAGGACGCAAGAAATAGAAACATGACTTGTCCATTTATCCTCTTGAGCCTGCTCCACCAGTCAATAAAATCGTGGCTGATCTGACAAAGGTGTAGCTATACTTTTCTGCCTGTTCCATGCAACCCTGGAATCACATGGCAATCAAATATCTTCTAACCCAGCCTTGAATATATTCAATGTCCTAGCCTCCACTACTCACTAGGGGAGAAAATTCAAACCACTAACATCACTTAGAAGAAATTCCTTCTCATCTCCTAAAATGAGAAATCCATTATTTTGAAACTCTGCCACCCCAGGTTTAGATTACCACAAGAAAATATCCTCCCAGAATTTACCCTGTTGAATCCCCTCAGAATCTTGTATATTTCAATAAGATCACCTCTCATTCTCCTAAATACAAGTATAGGTCTAACCCACTCAACCTAACCTCATAAAACAACCTTTTTGCCCCAAGCATCAAACTAGTGAACCTTCACTGAAGTGCAAGTATGTTTCTCCTTAAGTAAGTGTGCTCTCAACAGTGGTTTATACAGTGTTACAAGACTTCCTTGTTTTTATATTCCATTATTCTTAAAGTGAGTGGCAACATTCCCTTTGTTTACTTAATTACTTCCTGCATCTGCATGCTGACTGTTGGGTTGAATTTTCACTGAGTTGGGATGACTTAGGAGCTCATTAAAAATGGCTGGCAGGTTCCAGTTCTAGGATTCTCAATTACATTCCTGTGTTGTCTGATTTGGGGAATGCATTTAAAGACCGCTGGCTGTTTTTTGTAAATAACACCCACAACTGGCACTCCTGAGCTGGCAGAAGCTATTGTTGAGATAAGTATATCCTACTTTTCTGCAATTTTCATTGAGTTGGGCCAGATATTTGAAGAGTCTTGGCTCATGAACCATCAGAGAAGGTATGAACCATAGATGGCATGAGGGAACATTTTAAGTATCAAGGTATGATATTCCACCCACCCTCTGTGGCCCTTCATGCCCCTATGCCAAACTATGTCACTCCATCCATCCACTGTGGCTGCTTATGCCCCTATGTCAAGCTATGGCATATGCACGCCCAATGACCTAACAAACATTGTATTGAGCTAATGAACCCTATGGTGTCAGTGTGATGTTTTGACAATAAAAGCTTTGAAAAAGGTATACAAACAGAAAATGCTAGAAAATTCTGCAGGCCTGACAACATTTGTGGAGTGAGAATAAAGCTAATGTTTCAAGTTTGGATGACTCTTCATCAGAGTTAAAGACAGCTGGAAATAGGATGAGATTTATACTGTTGTTGGGGGAGAAAGAGATGGAGCAATAGGGGCTGGATAGATGCCAGTGATAGATGGAGGCTAGGGAGAGATTGAGAAAGATGCTATGGACAAAAAGACAAAGGTGGTAAATGACGGTGATCGTGGCAAATAATGGCACATTAACCAATTACAATGTGTTAATGGCAGAACAATGGTAAGCAGTGTGTCAAAGGACAACTGGAACAAGTTTTAGATGGCCCTAGTAGCAGGTGGGTAGTGGGTAGGGGAAACTGGTATAGGGAAAAAAAGATGGGAAGAGGATTTAAAAAAAAAATTGGAAAATGAATCAATGGAAGAGATAAAAATACATTGATAGATAAAATGGGGTAAAGATAGAGAAGAGATAGAGAATAAATCTATCTGGATAAAAGATAGAGAATAACTTCACTGTCTGAAGTTATTGAACTCAATGTTAAGTCTAAAAGGCTGTGAGGTGCCTGACTGGAAGATGAGGTGCTTTTCCATCAGTTTGCTTTGGTCTTCACCAGAACATTGCAGCAGGGCAAGGATGAGCATGTGAACAAGAGAGTATGATAGTGTTGAAATAGCAAATGACAAAAAGTTTTGGTCCATTGCAAGCAGGACCCAGAAGTGTTCCTGCTCAGCAGTCACTCAGTCTGTTTTCATCTCTCCTTTGGAGAGTGAACTACATTGGGAGCAGCAAATGCAGTGGACTAATTCACCTGAAATAGTGAGCAGGGAGGAGGTAAAGGGGCAGATGTTGCACCTTCTGCAATTGGATGGGAAGGGGATGAGGTGTTGGCGATGATAGAGGAGTGCACTAGGATATTGCAGAAGGAACAGTCCCTGTGAAACACTGTCGGGGGATGAGGACAAGATATGTTTAATGGTGGCATCATGCTGGAGTTGGTGGAAATGGAGGAAGATGGTGGGGTGAAGAGTGAGGACAAGGGGGACCTTATCCTGTTCTGGGAGGAATATGAAGGGGTAAGAGCAGAGGCACGGGAGATGGGTCAGACGCAGCTGAGAGCCCTTTCAACCATGGTGGGTGGGAAACCATGATCAAGGAATAAGGACGACATGTTAATATTGACATTTGGAAGGTGGCATCATCGGAACATATGCGACAGAAGCAATGAAACTGGGAGAATGGGATGAGTAGGATGTGGGGCTTGAAGAGCTGTAGTTGAGGTAGCTGTGGAAGTCAACGGACTTGTAATGAATGCTGGTGGACAATCTGCCACCAGAACCGGAGTCACAGAGGTCAAGGAAGGGAAACATCAGAGATGAACCATGCAAAGGTGAGAGAGGTGTGGAAATTAAAAGTGAAAGTGATAAATCTTTCCACGTCCAGATGAGAACATGAAGCAGCACCGAAACAGTTGTCAACGCACTGATAAAAGATTTGTGGGAAGGCGCTGGAGTAAAATTAGAACAAGGAATGTTCCACATACCCCCAAAAAAGAGACAGGCAAAACTAGGACCCATACGGATATCTACAGCTACATCTTTTATTTGGAGGAAGTGAGATAAGTTAAAAGGGGAAATTGTTCACGGAGCGAGAAAGTTCAGCCAGTTAGTGGAGTGTGGTGCTAGGATTGTTCAGGCCTTTGTTCGAGGAAGAAGTAAAGAGCCCTCAGATCATCCTGGTGAGGAATAAAGGTGGAGAGGGATTGTTCATCCATGATAAAGTGGTGGTGGTTAAGGATGGGGAATTGGAAGTTATATGACATCAGAGGTATCTTTAAAAAAGGTAGCTCATTCATAACTTTTGACTATGTTAAAAAAAATCATTTTAGCACAAGGTGATAAAAATGCTAAAATTTCAGATCCTTTATGGTATCAACAAAAAAAACCATAAGCTCTTGACACCATTTAAGTTTGACCCCTGTGGTCATTTTCATATTGTTTGTTAAAACAGAGAGCCTCAGCTGTCAAAGAATATTTTTGTGGCAAGTGATGCAGCTGTTTCTAAAAGAGCAACAGTTGTCTGGTCTGGCCAAATGTACAAGAGACAGGCCAAGTTGTGAATTTTCTCGACTCC
The DNA here is from genome assembly GCF_965287045.1 of Carcharhinus amblyrhynchos. NCBI lineage: Eukaryota > Metazoa > Chordata > Chondrichthyes > Carcharhiniformes > Carcharhinidae > Carcharhinus > Carcharhinus amblyrhynchos. Next base: position 36,666,164 of record NC_137333.1, on the reverse strand, counting down.
CGCTACATGCCCCAGCAGCGACGGTTCAGGCCTTTGTGATTCATGTACAAGGATGCCTAGATCCCTCTGTATTGCAACATTCTGCAATCTCTCTCCATTTAAATAACGCTCTGATTTTCTATTCTTCATGCCAAAGTGGACAAACACCCATTTTCAAACATTATACTGTTGTCCAGGGTATTTCTAATATTCTGCAGACTCACTCAATCAGGACTGTAAATAATGGATTTTACTCAAACACCTCTGTATATATCAGGCAAAAGGACTACTCATGCAAATCAACAGTAAATAACCAAGTCACAGCAGTATTCCAAACAATAAAAGACTTAAGTTTTACAATTTTAACAATTCTCTCTCTCTAGCTAATTAATCATTTAGAAATGTATATACAACCCTGAATCCTTGTGATTCCATCAGTGTGTTGAACTCTCAAATCTGTCTCTCTCTGGTCTGGGTCTGAGCTGCTTTCGTCACTATTGTGTCCTGACGTGCTTCTGGGAAAGCTGTAGAGATGGTTTCTTTCAAACACTGCTAGCATAAGTTTCTTATACCTGCCTGGCAATATCTGGAATCTTCCAAGGATTTGACCTATTAGTGCTTTGATGTGATTAGTTTCACATCATTGTTGATGGGTTTCAATGTTGGATCTTTTGTGTGCCACATACCTAGATGTCTAATTTCAGCTTCTAATATGCATTAAATCTTTTGTTTCACTGATGCATGTCTGTTCCATGAATATAATGGTGCTATGTTTCTCAGGAAATATATAATTGTCCTTTTACTCATGCTGACATGTCCTGGTATATCTTTGGTTTTCAACTGTCTAAACTCAAATCTTGCAAAGGGCCTGTCTCCAGGCACACTGTTTTGGACTGAGACAATCCCTGTATACTTTGCTTGTAGGCCAACTGTTATGTCAATTTGTTTTATCATTTTGCTGTGCTTATATTTCTGGCCTGATGTTTGTCAGCAATTGGTTTCCTTTCAAGGATTTTATTTTACTCAAGCAGTCATAGGTTGCTACAATACTCCATCTGCCAATTTTTTGTCCACTCAACCAATTTATATTCCTTTGCAAACTCCATGAATCGTCCTCAAAACTTGCTTTCCTACCTATTTTCCAATCATCAACAGATTTGAGTATAAAACAGTTGATCAATTCATCCAAGTCATTAATAATTAAGGTCTCAATCCAAGGTCTTATCCCTGAGCATTATCCCACTCCACCTAAAAAATACACATCAGATAAATCTCAACTCTTAGTTAGCCAATCTTCTTTGTGTGATGACATATCACTGCCAACACAGGGGCGGGAGTGCCTATTGTTGACACATCATCAACTAGGTTAACATATATTAACAAAGAGGAGAAAGGAATTTGGCATGCATAGCTGAAATATCCTTATGGTGAAAATCAAGAATTTTGGAATATGCTCTTTTATTTTCAGCATAGATTATATCTATTGCATTTTTATTGACTTTGTTATGATAAACTAATCCTTAAAACAGTTCAGTGAACCCAAGTGAATACAACAGAATAAATGTAATATTCCTCTGAGTAACCAGCCAATGTGCTCTGAAAGGTCAGTGTTCATCCTTTGCAAATATACAGTGATCTGACAAATTTCTCAAGAAGGAATGAGTATCTGCAGTTCATGAAAGATTGCTGGATAACCAAACTAAATTGACACAGAGAATGAGATGTTTTATTTAATATATTACGAGTGATCGTAAGTCTAAGTCTATGGCTGAACCTGGCCAAAGGTGCTTTTTTTTTTGCTGCTCTTTTGTAATTGTAACCATGGAGAAAATTAAGATTGTCAATGAGCCCTGACAGAGTATTTCTAATAAAAATAATTCCAAAAAGCATATTTTGATTTGATTTATTGTTACATGTGTTGGGATACAGTGAAAAGTATTGTTTCTTGTGCACTATACAGATAGAACATACAACTCAGAGTTATGATCTCATTGGTGTTTGTGCCATATTGATTTGTGCAGGAAATCAGAAATCCAGAAAAAGAACAAGTTAGGAACCCAGAAGAACAACAAGACTAACAGCATCAAGAAGAAAGCTAGACCACGATTCAGCCACCAGGCACTCGGGGCCTTGATCTGAGGAGTCCGGGCACAAATACATGTCCTTTACCTAAGGGCTGACGTGAGGAAGCATCCAGCAATAACCAAGCAGTACAGAAAGAGAAGCTCTGATTTAGAAAATGTTGCGCATACACATTTGACTGCCTTACTTACGTTGTGTCTGACACAATCTTGCCTTTGACATCTTAGCACATTGTGGTGATCAAGGTGCCTACTGCATTTCCTACATTGTGACAGTGACTATGCCTGATTGTAAAGCACACCTCAAGTTTCTAAAAGGCACTATTTAAACAAATTGGAAGATAGCTCCTCCTTCCAATTCAGCATTTTACAGCCTTCAACAATGGGTCAATAACTTCAGACCGTGAACTCTGTTCTCTATTTTGATTCTTTTTCCCCAAGTGGCAGTCTGCTTTTTGCTTTCAATCAGTTACTTTTCCTGCAATTTACTTCTGCAATTAACACATCCTGCTATTTTGCTTTCAGATAGTGCTGATCTTTATTCTATTAGCACATACTCTGGACCAAAGATTTAAATTTTAATACCATCATTACCATGCCCTTGGTCTTGTGCTCCATGACATCTTTGTAATTTAACTACTCCTGCCCTCTAATTTAGCCTTGATGTTCTACTTTGCTGCACCTGGTGGGCTAGAGGGTAGAATCTATTGGCCAGCAAAAAGTCAGAAACCTGGCAGCATAAGAACAGTTTACAAGTCTTCGAATGGTAGGTTCTTCATCCTATTGCCAAGTGGCATGAACTTCATAAATGCTTATTAAATCAGCTATTCATCTGAATTTCCCCAGACCTGGCAATCTTGTATCATGCCAGTGGAAAATCATGTAGGTGTCAATGTTGTTTGAAAATATGAGTATCATGCACAGGTTGTACCTCAGATTACTCATGATTTTGATGAGTGTGTGACATAATAGTCTACCTGCAAAGGGGATAGAAAGAACCATTGGCTTCACATCAAAATCACCATATCATTTGAGTATAAATTCGGAATGCAGAACTGGTGAATGTGGGCAATAGTGAAGGGGAGGGACACAATGCATTATATCTGGCATCCTATCATGAAGGACAGACATGGGTTCACCATTAATGTCATTCATCAGTGGCCAAACAACCTCCACTCATTAACCATGACCAAATGAAAGGTCATTAGTATGCCACTTACAGGATAGAGTACAGAGCTACTTTGGTTTAATCATCCCATTCGCACCCTGACACCCCCGGGGAGCTGTAGAATTGACCATTCTGCAATGGCACCTTGATCACCACAAATATGTGTACTAGGATGTCAAAGGCAAGGTTGTGTCAGGTACAATGTAAGTAAGGCAGTCAAACATGTATGTACAACATTTTCCATGGATTTCTTAATCAGAGCTTCTCTTTCTGTACTGTTTGGTTATTATTGGATGCTTCCTCAAGTCAGTCCTCAGGTAAAGGACATGTATTTGTGCTCGGACTCCTCAGATCAAGGCCCCGAGCGCCCGGTGGCTGAATCGGGGTCCAGCCTTCTTGATGCTGCTAGTCTTGTTCTTCTGGGTTCCTGACTTCCTGCACACAGGAAGACAGATGGGCTGGAAAGAGTGAGATTTGTGTGTTGGATTGGGGTTAAAATTCAATAGAGGCTGAATCAGTTCCAGACCCACAAGGTGATACTCGCCTGTGCATAATAAATGAGGTTTCAATTTTTGATACTAGCATTAGTTCTCATCATTCTGGGCAACAGGAAAGGTGTTACTGAAACTACTCATCACTGCACTTTGTTTCAAAAATGGGAAGTCCTGCCCATTAATTCTATTTCTCTCTCCACAGATGCTGACAGACCTGTTGCATTTTTTCAGCATTTTCTGTTTTTACTTCTTTTCATCTAAGTAGCAAAGTGCCAAATGATTTTTTCTGAAGAAATGACCTAATTTCATTCAAATATGTACACCATCTCCCATATAAATTGCAAACTAATTGAGGTTTTTGATTTTGTGATAACCACAGTAAAATAAAATGGTAGACACATTTTCCTTATTGGAAAGCTTTCATGCTTTTAATGGTACTTCAAAATTGTATTAATAATTTTTAGTGTCTTTTAAATTATTGAATGCTGTAGTTCTTCAAAAGCACCGAGATATTCTGACATGTTAAGGCGCTATATAGACGCCACATTTAATGATCATTTTCTCACTTTACCCAGGAATAATTCCATTAGAACATTTGACAGCATCACAAATTAGACAATATAGCTGGTAAGGTGAAAATGTATGATATATGCTAAATTGTATTTTTAGACAGATGTGCTGAAGGTTAGAAAATAGTGGTAATTTATATATCATGTATCAGTGTGATGTATCACACTGATACATGATATATTTTGAAGCATTGAAACTTGAATTGAAAAAATTTGGCTTTGTGCTCAAAGTTCCTCATTGTAGGGAAAATATGCTCCTGAACACTTGGAGCAGTGAAATTATGAAAGTAAATTAGAACTCTTGCTTTACATAGCACACAGAAGACACATTTCCCTATTCTGAATGATTGATCCCAATAGTGTTTTCAGACAGTGGTCTTGTGTACTAAAAGTCCTTTCCAAACAGAAACAAGAGAACAGGAATGGATGGAAAATTCTAATGTTATTCATTGGTCATGAAATATTTTGAGGTATTTCAAAAATATAAGATGAATGTAATTTTCTTTTGTGCATTAAAACAGGCTTATCTCACTGCTGAAGTGTTAACTCATATTTACTAAAGTGTGCTGCATTTACACAAGTCTGAGAATGCATATCAAAAAGATGGCATGGGTGAGTTCAAAGCTTCAAACTGACAGTGGCAAATTTGAGTGTAAAACACTCAAAACTGACAAGAACTAAAGCTTAATTGACTGAAGAAGCGATTAAAGACCCTTTTTAGATGTATTCAATTCCCAGAATTTAAAAAAAAAATCAATTTTGAATATAAAAGGAAGCAATTCTTTACTATAGCAATTGGTCGCTAGTTGCCCCAAACTTGGTATCTTGAAATATTTATCCTGTTTTGACTTTAAAGATACAGTGGTCTCTGTTACCAATTCCTGGGAAAATGTTGTCAATGCTCCAATGGCCCTCTGTACAAAGACATTCTTCCAAATCTCTCTCCATGCTCCCTCAGTGACAAATTAAGCTGATCACTTCATCCTGCTTCCCAGCCAGAGAAATAATGTTCTTCTACTCATTCTAACGGAACTCTTCATAAATTTTTAAACAGTACCACAAACTACAGAAATACAAGAAGACTGATCACCAACATCCCAAGGGAAATTAGCGATGGGCAACAAATGTTGACCTTGCTGGTGTGCTCACATTCCAGCAGCAAATAAAAACTAAGTAAGCAGTTCCAGAATTTTGACCTAGCAATGAGATGGTGATATTTCTCCGAGCCACCAATGCACTTTCTGGTTTTTTACTCTGGCCTTCTGACCTGTCTGTATATTGCAGTGGGATTTGCCATTCTTGCCAGGGGACTCACCTGCATAGCAGAATTTGCAGAGACATTGTGCTTACTGTTACTGCCTGCTCCTTCCTATGTCGCTTCTTTTCGGGAAAGCCCTTTTTTTTTCTATTTATTCATGGGATGTAAACATGTCTGGCTGGCCAGCATTTATTGCCTATCCCTAATTACCATTGAGAAGGTGGTGTTGAGCTGCCTTCTTCAACCATTGTACTCTATGTGGTGGCAGTCCACTCACATTGCTGTTAAAGGATAGAGTTCCATGACTTTTACCTAGTGACAGTGAAGGAACGTGGATATATTCCTATGTTAGGATGGTTCGTGGCTAGGAAGGCAATTTCCTGGTAATGTTGTTCCCAGGTGTCATTGATGTTGTCCTTCAAGGTGGTAGAGATTGAAGGTTTGGATTGTTTCTGAGGAGCTTTGATGATTTCCTGCAGTGCATCTTGTAGATTGTACATACTGCTACCACTATGCATCAGGTGGTAGAGGGTGTGAATGCTTGTGGCAATTTGTCCTAGATGTTGTTAAGGTTGTTGAGTATTGAAGTTGCACTCATCCAGGCAAGTGGAGAGAGTATTGCACTATACTCCTGACTTCTGCCTTGTAGGTGGTGGAGTCAGGTGGTGAGTTACGTGCTGCAGGATTCCTAGCCTCTGACCTGCTCTTGTATCCACAGTATTTATACAGCTAGTCCAGTTCAGTTTCTGGTAAACAGTAACTCAAAGGATATTGACGGTGGAGGATTACTGAAGATAATGCCACGGCTGTCAAGGGACAATGGTTAGATTCTCTTGTTGGGTGATGGTAATTGCCTAGCATTTGTTTTGTTATTGTTAATTACCACTTATCAGCCAAGACTAGATACTATCCAGGTCTTGCCACATTCAGACATGGACTGCTTCAGTATCTGAGTTGGGAATAGTACTGAACATTGCGCAATTAGCGAAGATCCCCACTTCTGACCTTATGATGGAAGGAAGGTGAACTGATGAAGGAGCTGAAGGTGATTGGGTCGAAGACACTACTCTGAGGAAATCTTGCAGTGATGTCCTGGAGCTATCATTGACCTTCAGCAGCTACAGTCATCTTCCTTTTGTGCCAGGTTTGGAGTTTTTCACCCTTATTTCCAATCACTCCAGTTTTACTAGGGCTTCTTGATGCTACACTTGGTCAAATGCCGACTTGACGTCAAGAGCAGTCATTCTCACCTCACCAATAGTTCTTTTATTCATGTTTGAACTAAGGTTGTAATGAGGTCAAAGCTAAATGACTCACTCTGGCAGGACCTAAACTGGACATTACTGAGTAGGTTATTGTGAAGTGAGGCTGTTTGATAGCACTGTTAATGACCCCTTCCATCACTTTACTGATGATCGAGAATAGGTTGATTGGATGGTAATTGGCCAGGTTGGATTTGTCCAGGCCTCTGCGTACATGGCATATCACATTGCTGGGTAGATGTCACTGTTGTAGCTGTACTGGAGCAGCTTGGCTAGAGGTAGCAGCACGTACTGGAGCACAAGTCTTCAGTAGTATTGCCGGAACACTGTCAGGGCGTGTAACCTTTGCAGTGTCTTCAACCATATCTTGATATCGCATGCAGTGAATTGAATCGGCAGAAGATTGGCATCTGTGATGCTGGGAACCTCTGGAGGCTGGGATGAATCATCCACTTGACATTTCTGGCTGAAGATTGTTGCAAATGCTTCAGCCTTATCTTTTGCACTGATGTGCTGGGCCCCTCCATCTTCGAGGATGGGGATATTTGTGATTCTTCTCCTCCAGTGAGTTGTTCAATTGTCCACCACCTTTCTTGACTGGATGCGGCAGGAATTTAGTTTTGTCAGACTCAAGTACGTGTGAAGAATCCGAACCACGCACGTACAGCCCGTTCCCAGCTGATGCATGTGTGCAATGCGTGAGGTTCATCAGGACTTGGAGATGTTGATTCCAAAGCTAAAGATGAAGGTCTGCACAATGAGAAGAAAATAAAAAAAAGGGTGCAACAGCCCATTGGAGAGTGATGGCGATGAGGAGAGATTCCAAACACAGGAGAGAGGATGCAGAAAAGTACAAAATCAAATTTTCAAATAAGGAAAGAAGACAGAGGTGAGAAACAGGAACTGAAAGTTAAGAAAAAAGAACAGGCTTTAATTAGAGAAAGGCTACAGGTAGCAGCCCTTTAGTGAAGGGGGCATGCAAGAAGCCCTAGACATTGCAGAAATCTGAAACAAAGTCCCAAAGATCTGAGAAGGCAACTGAATGCTGACAACTCTATGCTGCAGGGTGTTGAGGCAAGGGTATAACTTTTCAAGCAGTATTGTGTTGCTTGGCACAGTCAAAACACTGAAATTCTTCTTGTATGTTGAAGCTTGAGGGTATTTAGTCCAGAATGTGATGTGCTTGACCACACTATGCTATGGATAAGCTTTTGAAGAGAAGTGAAATATCTTGCTCTGATTTAGATGTGGCTGAAAGAACAGAACCTCAGGTTCATGCAAAGACAGTAGAATGACGGCTCCTTTGCCTTTGAGTTTTGGCGGACGTGATGCCTTTTGCCCTGTCCCAGAATGCCTAATAAGCAGAGAGAAACTCTCAAACGCGCAGTAGTACCAAGAACGCTGAAGTGTCGTTTGAATAAAAATACACAATTTATTCTTCAGCAAGGACATACAAGACTTTAAACACATGAGAGAATGAAACGTAAAGCAAAATTAACCAATGCTGGAATGTATTCAGGTTTCAGGTGATGTGGAGATGAGATATCTGGTGGCTCAGTTTATAGAAGAGATAAGAGTCAAGTACCAAAGTTTACTCATGCGCACACAAATGCAATGGCTGTCTCAGTGAAAGGTCCTAGCTGAGGTTTATGAACTCTGTAACTTGTTGAAAGAGTTTAGGCTCTGCATGAATTGCTGCACAAACATTTGATTTTCTTGAGGTGCTAAGCTTGGATATCTTTCAGAATATCTGAATGAGATGCCAGGGTCAGAAATCAAAGAAGGTAAGGGTGTGCAGCTATGGTGAGTTCCACATCTGTGCTGCAGGCCTCAGGTCGGTGGTTGTGGGAAATGGTGGCAAGGGGAGTGAGTCAGAAGTTCCAGCTAGGGTTCCAGGTCCAGTGGCAGATAGCTCACAACAGCCCAAATTGACAATAGTGGGGAAGGGATGAGATGGTTGGAACTCTCCCAGATTTGAGTAAAATAGCAAAATCCAGGTAGGTGGAGGATGGAGAAGAAGGAGGAATGAATGAGTGAGACTGAATAGAGATGGGAATGACAGCATTGTTGATTACTGGATGGGGAGAAGGCCTCATGATTGCTTTGGGAGTAATAATCACTTTTGAGACCTAATTGTTTTTTTAGGGTAATTATTTTTGACGTCAATGGTCGCCTCTGTTGGCTTGATTTCATTTGATGTCGAAAGATGACAATTAGCCTTGCTGAATTTGAAACAAATGTTTAACCAGTATGCCCTTTTATGGTGTCCAATAATTAATGTGTTTGAGCAGATTTGAATGCAAAATGATGTGAAAACTTTCAGACAGAGAAACAAAGACAAAGCCATCAGATGTTGTATACTTGTGGGGTCCACTGGTGATCTCATGGAGTTGGCTGTCACTTGCATGCTGCAAAGAATGCTCTCCAAGCTCTGAACAAAACTAAGTGTCAAGGTGGAGTCAGACTCCTCTATGCTCATTGACAGTGACAGCAGGCTTTCTAACAGTCCCACCAAAGTAGTTAAACATTTCTGTATGTATGCTTAACAGCCATTTTTCTGTACACCACGTTAAATAATACTGATGTTATTCACAACCATTAAGAACTATACTCAATTCTCATTACTTTCACCCTGCATAAATACTGAAAATCCAATGGTCAGGAGACAATATCAAGTGCCTTTAGCAAGGTTCCAGTCGCACGTCTCCAAGCTGCTTTTTTTGAAGCGGAATCAGCTATGTGCCGATTATCAGATGTTAATTAATTACAGTTTCCATATGATTAGTGGGCCCAGGATGGTACTCTCTGGGCCTGCTAGTGTCAATTCTTCCCACTCCCCCCTCAAGCAGTGTTTACAACTGCTCCCCACTAACAGGGAACAGGCATCTTCACCCTGCTAATGGGGACAGAAGCCATGGGAGGTCTTCCTGGGAGTTTTGGGGTGGGGGGCAAGGAGGGTGCCCTTCATGCAGTGCTAGCCTGGCACCTTGGCAAACTGGCACTGCCCACTGTGCACCTTAGCACTGCCCATTCAGCATTAGGCAGTACTGAGGGGATGGGGTCTATTGGGGAGTGCTCACGGATTGGTGAGGGAGGAAGGTGATGATTAGGGCTGGCTATGGAGGTGGGGGTGGGGGTGGGAGGCACACTAGTATCAGGCCTGGTCATCTGGTGGGGTGCGGGAAGAGTGAGGGGTGGGCCTGCAGGGGTTGGGGGGTCCAGTAGGCCAGCGATGGGGGAGGGGGATTGAAGGTCAGTAATGGGAAGGTCAGTGTCCATGCGCCAATCTCCCTACTGACAGATTGATGCATGCGCAATGGCCCTCTCTGTACTATGCTGCTGTCCTCTCAGGCAGGAATAGGCTCTGCCTACACTGTACAGAGGGAATCATGCTGAGGCACTCTGTATTGCTCAGAGTGTCAGAGATTTGTTCAGCTAAATACCCCCAAACAAATTGGCAGGAAATTCTTTTTTCCAGCCTGTTAGGCACTTAGTTTTGTTTCGGAAGAATCCCAGCCATTGCCTTTTCAGTCTCTCTAATAACAGATATATAAACAACTTTTTGTGTGTTCTTTCTGAGCTGGCATGTGTTTTCCAATGGCCTGAATTTTCACAGCAACAGGGAACTTCTGTCATGATGAAAATTATAATGGCGCTGGGGAATTAAAAGTCCCACCCACAAACACAGCACTTCCTATTTCTGTGGAGGAGGGACTTGAATCAGGCCAGGGTCAACACATACACATATTAGAGGGACAACTGGCAATTTAAGTCATCAGCTATCCCCTCCAAAGTGTGATTTTGGTCAGGCGAGATTGTGAAACCTAGCATGTGAAAATATCCCACAATAAGACCTGGTCTGAAATTGGTGGATTCATTTACATAGCCAAGGAACCAGAGAGATAAGGCATCCTTTGGGAGATGTAATGCATCCTTCTGGGTAGGCACACTTTATGATTGATAAAAATAGACACGATTCTGTGTCAAAAGTGCATGAACTTATTGGCACTATCATAAGAACATAAGAAATAGGAGCAAGAGTAGGCCATCTAACCCTTCGGGCCTGCCCCGCCATTCAGTAAGATCATGACTGATCTGAAGTGGATCAGTTCCACTTTCCCGCTTTCCCTCCATAACCCTTAAACCTGTTAACTATCAAACCTGTCAGAAGGTTTAATTCTACTGGGCTTTCAGCTTAAAAACTAAGTGTGGATACTTATTAATAGATCAGTGCTTGGTATTTCATTCAGTCTGTTGTCCTAAGCCTCAGGGTTGTCATTATATGACTTGTGCTGCATGACTAATCTTTTAACTGGACCTAATCACAGTGGAGTAGCGTTAAGTGAGCAGCTTGATTGACAGCTACAAGTGGTTATAGAATATAAATAATTGCTGTCATAAGAGATTAACTCCTTAAGTGAAATGTCTATTTTCCTAAGATTATTTGATGAATATTTAGTATATTGAATATCTTGTATATTTAGTATATTAAAAAGGATCAGTTTTTTTTTTAAACATAGTGACATCACTTTATTTTATCTCAGCATGGCTTCATGAGGTTTGATCATGGTGGATGTTGATTAATTGATATCAAGGGGATAAGAAAAATGCTGGTTGTATGTGTTAGTATAAGTTAGCATTAAACTGGCACAGGGGATATAAAGGGCCTTGGGGGAATATGTTGGCATAAGAGTTATGAAGATTCATAGGGATGTGGAGGTGCCGGCGTTGGATTGGGGGTAAGCGCATTAAGGAGCCTCAACACCAGTTTAAAGTCCAAAGTTAAAAGTCCTTAATCTCTTGATGAAGGAACAGCGCTCCAAAAGCTTGTGCTGCCAAATAAACCTGTTGGACTTTAACCTGGTGTTATGAGACTTCTTACGCTGTGTAGTGGGCCATAGAATGGCATAAGGAGTATGGGTGGGGCATGGGAATAGGTGGAAGAGTGCAAGGTGTTATGAAGGACAGTTGGGGGATGGATAGGGGCATGATTGTGGCATAGATGGGCATGCAAGGAAATTATATAGGGAGTTAGTGGGTGGGAGGAATGAAGGTCAGAAGAATATTTTTGTTTAAATCATTTACTTAATATCTTTAATATTGCCAGGCCACCTCCATACCCAACAGCCTCTGACTTTGTTCCAGCACCAGTGAGTTTGCCTTATAATCCAGTGCCTCCTGCCATCCCCACCTCTATCTCCCCACCAACCATTCTGGTCCCTGGAATGGAAATTGCAACTGACAGGCCTGCCTTTCCCAGGTGGTGTTCACAGAGCTGGGAAACGTCCCATCTTTGCACTCCCGACCCGAGAGCAGAAATCCAGGCCAATATTTTCCTTATGTACCAATACACAGATTGCCAGAAGGAGGAAGTCGAAGGGTTCATTTTTGAATGAATTAATTTTACGATATCTGGGCATCACTGGCATGATCAGCATTTATTGCCCATTCCAAGTTGCCCTTCAAAAGGTGGTGGTGAGATGACTGCTTGAATCATTGCAGTCCTTGTGGTGTGGGTGCATCCACAGTGCTGTTAGAGAGGAAATTTCAGGCTTTTGAATCTTCAACAGTGGGGGTGGGATTGAATATTGGTGGAAAGGGTTGCAATTAAGCAGGCTGCTTTGTCCTGGATGGTGTCGAGCTTTGAGTGTCGGTGGGGCTGCACTCATCCAGGCAAGTGGAGAGTATTCTACTCCAAGTTTATTGACTAATAATTCCCATAACTGATTAACAAGAAATAATGCAGTCATAATACATCAAATGATCAAGAGGTGTTCCTTGCTTGTGAATTAATGGCTAGAGGCAATGTTCCATAACTCAATTAACTAGATGTATATGATTCTTCTGGGGATAATAAATTCATGTCATTAACATATCTTGCCAATGATAAGGCGCTCTATTACTATTACTGATATAACACCCTCATTGTAATTTATTCATGCAAGAGGCACTTGAGTTATGGGTGTCTCACACTTTTGAAAGAATCACATAAGTCACTATCACCAGGAGATATTTTCCATTGTACATTGCCAGAAATGTCATTTGCTAAATATACTGGTTTTGACCTGAGACATTCATCAACTTTAATAAAGCAATCATGCAAAATACATATTTTAAGTGCTAGCTAATTATCATAAAGGTAACTTGATATTTATTTGTTTCCTCAGTTCTAAGTTGAAGTTTTCAAGAAACCCGGAATATCTTGAGTTTCCGAATGTAATACGTAATGCACTATGTGCCAGCTGTATAATTAATTTTTGTTGAATTCTAAAACTAAACATTCTAAAACATAATTAAACAACATGCAGAACCTTTGATCATTTATACAGTATTGTTAACTGGTTTAGCATCGTTAGGCTAACATGTTGACAAATTTCTACATGTGTTTCTACAAGCTTATTCTCCAATTACGCAGCCTCTGTCCTTCATGGAACAAAGGTCATGTTCAGTAAAATAAAAGCAAAATACTGCAGATGCTGGAAATCTGAAAACAAAAACAGTGCTGGTGTACTCAGCATGATTCTGCCAGGCTCAGTCTTTCCAAAACTTCCTATTTTTATATTGCAAGTTCCTTTATAATGTTCCATTCATCAAATCCAGATATTGTAACTCTGCAATAAAAAAAAAGGCCATTAAGTATGGCCATGAATTACCTAGGTGGTGTTGCTGCTCCAATACTGTAACTTCACTAGAAGCTAACTCTCACATAGGAATTAGTTTTCTGAAATATTGCTAGCAGATTAGAGGTACATGGCTGACCTGAAGAAATTTCCAGTCTGAGAATGGCAGGAAATCTAGCCCTTACCCTTATGAAAAATAGAAGTAAAACTGATACGGGAAGAGTTGCAGAACTCCACAATTGTACGACCAGAGTGTGACACATTCATTACTTGTATAAGTCATTCCTTCTTTAGTATGCTGATATCCCCATCTAATATGAATTGTTAGTTATATTGTCATCTCTAGGGGATCTTAGAGATTGTGAGGTATCCCTACAACATTTAGCTAGTTTGCCATTTTTCTAGCCAAAAACAGGTAGAAATTGAAGTTGATTGAAATAAAAACAGTGAAAGATTTAAAATGCGCAAAGTTGATTGATAGCAGAAGTAAGGATGCTCAGTTGTTTTCAGAGCTGACCACCATGGCATGATGCCCCCTGCAGGCATACCAGCCACATTTCTCCAGCCTCAGCCATAGCCGTGATTCTCCGATCCCACTGCACTGAACGGGGACTTGGCTGACCATCAAATTCTCAGTAGCAGTAGTGGAGCATATGAGGCTGGAGAATTATGGCCACTATCTTAGTATTTGGCCTAGGTATTGCAATAAGCTTTGTTTATTACTTCAGCTTTCATTGTGCAAATAAATTTCGATTTAGCAACTATAAAATGGAGAGAGGGTATATTTTCCACCTACGCTTTTGGAGGAACAAGTGGGGGTCTTCTAGGTATATAATGCAGTGCATCATTGCAGTTATTGAAGGCTCACAGTAAATCTGCCTTATAAACGATTAATGGAGATGTGATGCTGGCAAGGTTTAGTTTGGGAATTGATAATCAGAAAAGGACTAGAGTTCCAGGAAGGCTTCTGAACAGTTGTTGGTACTGGTGGCAACTATGGGATTGGGAACATGACAATAGGCGTGACTAAGGTAAACTAACAGGGCTGCTTGTTTTCCTATGTTTAAGGCAAGGCAGAGTACAAATTTAGGTAGAAAATTACAATAGTGACTTGAAAGATAGCTCACCCTCTGCAATTATCATCAATGACTGTCTAAGTAAAAAAAAGATGCTTGTCAAAGTGGGATAATATAGTGTAATGGTTGTGTCGGACTAGTAATTAGAAGCATGGACTAATAATGGCTGAGGTGTGAGTTCAAAACTCCCTTCGTGCAAGTTTGAGAATTTGAATTCAGTTTTTAAAAATCTGAAAATGAAATACTTGTGTCAGTAAAACTGTTGGATTGCTGTAAAAGCCCTCAAATATCCTTCCACAAAGGAAGTCTGTTTTAGCTTATCTGACATATGTGACTCCACCCCTACTCATGGGTGTTGATCTTGATCGTCTGATAAAATGAATTAAAACCAGTCAGTTGTTTCAGCAATTAGTGAAGAATGTGCACTCGGGAAAAGGATGGACAATAAACATCAGCTTGCACACCCATATCCTAAGAATGAAAAGAAAAGAAAGCATAGGAGATAATGACAGACGTGACAGAAAAGACAGGAGCAGCATACTGTCAGTGGTTAGCACTGCCACCTCACAGCACTAGGGACCTGGTTTCAATTCCTTGCTTGGGTCACTGTCTGCACGTTCTCCTCGTTTCTGCATGTGTTTCCTCCAGGTGCTCCAGTTTCCTTTCACAGTCCTAAAGATGTGCTGGTTAGATGTGTTGACTGTGCTGAATTCAATCTCAGTCAAACCGAACAGGTGCCGGAGTATGTTGACCAGGTGATTTTCACAGTGACTTCATTGCAGTGTTATTGTAAGTCTACTTGTGACACTAATTTAAAAAAAATCTTTAACTTTAAAGAAAACAAAGCAATATTTCTAGAGGAGGGCATACAATTTGGTATCTGCTCATTCTGCATATGCATCCAGAATAACAAAATGATGTATGAATTTGGAAAAGTGCCTTCAATGAAATATACAGACATAAGTGAACATGATGGCAATCCTGCTGAACGTAACTATCTATATTCTGCAGTATGCATATATATTGGGCAAGATTTATGGACCTGTTGGCCATGGGTGCAAATCCTTTAATAGCCGCAAAATATCACGAGAAGCCAAAAATGAGAGATTTCAGAATGCAATTTTCCCAGGCCCTCCCCAATTACATGATCACGTTCATGCCTAGAAAGGCTGCGAACTGGATTTGCATCAATTTGAATGTATC
The DNA here is from genome assembly GCF_965287045.1 of Carcharhinus amblyrhynchos. Lineage (NCBI taxonomy): Eukaryota > Metazoa > Chordata > Chondrichthyes > Carcharhiniformes > Carcharhinidae > Carcharhinus > Carcharhinus amblyrhynchos. The sequence continues at coordinate 36,650,454 of NC_137333.1, read as the reverse complement.
ATAATAGACTTAGTGAGGTTAACATTATATCTTCAGACCTCACTAAATCTTCTCATCCACCAAATGTGACACCATCCGGCAGAAATAACGACCACTTTTTAAAAATGGGAACCAGATTCTATGACCTCTGAGAGGGAGAAAGGAGATGAGCACAATTGTTTGCACTTTGCACCAGGAAGTCCAAGGAACCAGAACCCGATGTACAGCTCCAGAGGAGGGGGTTTGGTTCATTGGTGTCAGGGGAGTCGGGGAGGCAGGTGTCGTGGCTGGTGAGAGTGTGGTCTTGAGGTAGCAGATGTTCTTTGAAAGTTACTAGAGAGGAAATCCTTCGAGAGAAATCTTTGTATCCTCACTGGCTACAGGGGAAGACTCAGGATTGGAGAATAGCCAATGCTGTTCTTTAGTTTAAGGAGGATAGCAAAAAAATAATCCAGATAATTACAGGCTGGTGAGCCTTACATCAGTGGTAGGGAAATTATTGGAGAGGATTCTTTGAGACAAGATTTATTCCTATTTAGAAATAAGTGGACGTATTAGTGAGAGGCAACATGGTTTTGTGAAGGAGAGGTCGTGTCTCACGAACTTGATCGAGTTTTTCGAGGAAGAGACAAAGATGATTGATGAGGGTAGGGCAGCGAATGTTGTCTACATGGACTTCAGTAAGGCCTTTGACAAGGCCCTTCATGGCAGGCTGGTGCAGAATGTGAAGTTGCATGGCATCAGAGATGAGCTGGCAAGGTGGATACAAAACTAGCTCGGTCAAAGAAGACGGGGTAACAGTGGAAGGGTGCATTTCTGAATGGAGGCTGTGACAAGTGGTGTTCCTCAGGGATCATTGCTGGGACCTTTGCTGTTTGTAATGTAAATGATTTGGAGGAAAATATAACTGGATTGATTAGTAAGTTTGTGGACAACTCAAAGGTTGATGGATTTGCTGATAGCGAGGATGACCTTCAAAGGATACAGCAGGATATAAATTAGTTGGAGACTTGGGCGGAGAGACAGCAGGTAGAGTTTAATCTGGACAAATGTGAGGTAATGTATTTTGGAAGGTCTAATACAGATAGGAAATAGGCAGTAAATGGCAGAACCCTTAAGAGTATTGATAGGCAAAGGGATATGGGTGCACAGGTCACTGAAAGTGGCAACACAGGTGGAGAAGGTAGTCAAGAACGCATACAGCATACTTGCCTTCATCGGGCATGGCATTGAGTTCAAAAATTGGCAAGTCACGTTGCAGCTTTATAGAACCTTAGTTAGGCTGCACTTGGAATATAGTGTTCAATTCTGGCTACCATACTACCAGAAAGTGGAGGCTTTGCAGAGAATACAGAGAAGATTTACCAGGATGTTGTCTGGTATGGCGGGCATTGGCTTTGAGGAGAGGTTGGAGAAACTTGCTTTGTTCTCACTGGAGTGGCAGAGGTTGAGGGGAGACCTGATAGAAGTCTACAAGATTATGAGAAGCATGGACAGAGTGGATAGTCAGAAGTTTTTCCCCCCAGGGTGGAAGAGTCAATTACTGGGGGGGCACAAGGTTTAAGGTGTGAGGGGCAATGTTTAAAACAGATGTACAAGATAGATTTTTTTTTACACAGTAGTGGGTGCCTGGAACTCGTTGCCAGGGGAGGTAGGGGAAGCAGAGACGGCAGTAACTTTTAAGGGGCATCTTGACAAGTACATGAGTAGAATGGGAATGGAGGGACATGGTCCCTGGAAGGAGAGGGGGTTTTGGTTCAGTTGGACAGCACGGTCGGTGCAGGCTTGAAGGCTGAAGGGTCTATTCCTGTCCTGTAATTTTCTTTGTTCTTGTTCTTAGTACTGTGTTAGTCTACTGCCTCTGTTGCAGGGTAGTGGAGGAGAGCTATGGGTGCCGACCACATGGGATGGAGGGTAGGATATGATGAGATTGAAGTATGTGGGCCTAATGGACTGGGTAGATGAGACCCTAAAAGAGAAGGCATGTTGGTGGCCAGCCTAGGGGACAGAGGGACTGATGATGGTAATGGGGGGCGGGGGATCAAAACTAAATGGGAGTAGCTAAGCAGGAGTCTTATGTGTAAAAAGGTAAGACAGCAGTGAGATCTTACAGGCCCTCTTGATCTTGGTCACATGTGGCGGATTGTAATACTTGCCATTTGCGATTCCATTAGTTCCCAAGGCATACATCACCTTCCAGTTGGCCATGCTCATTATGGATGGGTGACAATAGCAGCAGTCTTGTCAAAAGGGAGGGGAGGCCAAAAGTGACTCTGACTGGGCAATCTTATAGTCTGGATGCGGTCATGCAATGGAAATGAGCGGGCACTTGAACTATTAGTGAGCATTACACACCACGCAAGGTGTGGAATTGGTTGCTTCCAGGTCTGGGGGGGGCCAATAGGTAAGGGGAAGTACTGAAGTTAAATGGCTGTGACACTAAATCTGACTGTGACTCTCTCTCTCTGCCTCTCACTTATAGCTAACTGAACAATATCAGTATGAAGCCAATGGAACTGGTTATTCTTCTTATTGCCGCATTGGTAGAGCACAGGCTCCAGCAGCAAGGAGCAGTGCCACTCAGGGAATAGCCACCACCAGGAGACTAGTAGCTGCAGGGCTAGTTCAAAGGCCAGAAGTTGCACTTGCTGGACAGGGGGCATGAAGTTGCAGGAGGAGATGAGGTTTACAGGACCCGATTGTACTTCATGGAGCTGTTGGACAACGTATGCCATAGCAGAATCTGCCTCATCAGGGCAACAGTGCAGTACCTGTGGCACATTCTTTCTAACTTGCTGCCATGCAGAGGTGGAGGACACCTGCTCTGTGACCATGCAAATCACAGCAGCCCTCAACTTTTATGCAACAGGGTCGTTCGGCATTCCACAGGTGATCCATGTGGTATTTTGCAGCCATCTACTCAAATGCATTTGAGGTATGGATGCACTCTCTCCAAGGGCATTGGGCTTAATCCATTTTGATCTGAACCAGGTCCAGCATAAATGGGGACTTAGTAGCCTGAAAAATGACATTGGGTTACTTGCCATCCAGATTGGGCTAGAGCTGTTGCTGTGGTCATGTTAGATAGTAGGTGGCAGTTTTTTCCTGCTGCTTGGTTCAGATGGCAAGCCACATCTAACATGAAAAAGAATGTTCTTGGGTGTACCAAAGATCCTAATTTCAAAGCTAAGGTCGTTTTTTTTTCCTATTTGTTCAAGGATTGTGGGCATCACTGGCATTTGTACCCATCCCTAACTGCCCTTGAACTGAATGGTTTGCTTGGCCATTTCAGAAGACATTTTAAGAGTCAACAACATTGATGTGGGTCTGGAGTCACAAGCAGGCCAGGCCAGATAAAAGATGACAGATTTCTTTGCCTGATGGACATTAGTGAACCAGAAACAGAAACAAAAACAAATTGCTGGAAAATTTCAGCAGGTCTCATAGCATCTGTGAAGAAAAAATAGAACCAACATCGAGTCAGAAGACCCTTCAGAGTTGACAGATGGGTTTTTACAACAATTGACAAGGGTTTCATGGTCACTGGTAGGTTTTTTCATTCCATATTTTTCTTATTGAATTCAAATTTCACTATCTACCATAGTGGGATTCGAACCTGGGTCCCCAGAACATCACTGTCTCTGGATTACTAGTCTGGTGACAATCCCACTTCACCATCACCTCGCCCAAATGGCACAAAGGTACACATTTTAGGTCTGTTTTTTGATTGGCGTCCAGGGCTACGTACTAAAGTGCCATGCTCAACCTATGCACTTATACCAGGATTAAGCAGCCTAACTATCAATCCTTTAACATACCCCAGAAGCCAAAAAAAGACCTAAAAATGTTTATCTTTTATTTTCGTGGAGTTTTGGAGTAACAGCAAAATACTTGCTTTGATCCAAAATAAATAGTTCAGCCTGCTACTGACCCATGCACAGCCCGCATGATCACCTCCCATCCCAATTTTAGCCTCCCACAATCAGCTAACTCCAGATACAAACTGATTTCCTACTCTGAACAACCATCCAAACTACCTGTTGATGAGGCCCATGAGCCTAAAATGGTTTTGCCTGCCAATCACCTGTTATCAATTCCAATTGAGGGACACTGCAATCTCATGGGTACACGGTGTCAGCCACAGACCAAAAGCTGTCATTGACATAACACCAAGAAAGATTTATAATCATCAAGAAGGAATTAAGATAGACAGTTTAATTGAAAGCAATGCCTTAACATCTAGCATTTATATATCTCAATTTCGTAAAACATCAAGATCTGACAAAGCAGTGCCATTATGGTCATCGCGAATTTCTACTCATTTTTGAATTCGGCAATTTCTTGTTTGCGTGAAATAATCTGCTATGCATTCTGGCGTAGCTGTGGAGTCCGATTGTAGATCAGCCTGACTGTTCACTGTTTGGGCAAAGATTAATTGCTTCTTTTTTTTTGGGATTGCTCAGTCTTTCCAACTTGCCTTTTGTCCTCAGCTACCTGCATTCTTGCGATTGCTGCCCAAATATTTATTTCTTATGCAATTTTCTTTCAATCCATGACTTACATTTCATTTCCTGAGGCTTACTTTCCTGGAGTCCTTGAATCCTAATTTCAGCCTGCCTCACGAACGGTGTCCAAGCTTAAGTTGTGAATACATGATTACTTTGGGGATTCCATCAGTCATACATACTATATGCCCATTCCAGTTGAGATGAGCTTTGATGGTGAATGCTTCAATTCCAGATACACGCATATTAGCCAGATTATGAAGGATAAAACTAGAGCCAATCTTTACATAAAGAGCAAGGAACAACACAGTATGGGAAACAGGCCCTTCGGCCCAACGAACCCACGCTGCCATTTTAACATTGAGAGTTCCCTCTTCCACCCATGACCTTTGTCTACGCTTATGGGCACCCCACATTGGAAACCAGATTGAGGGGTGGCTAATTTAGGGACAATTTGTTACACCAATCAGCCTAAGAGCACATCTTTGGGGTGTGTGAGGAAACTGGAGCACCCAGAGAAAACCCACGCAAGCACGGGGGAGAATGCGCAAACTCCCAAAGATACTGACCCAAATCCATGTATCTGCACAGCAAACAGCGATAGTCACTGAGATGTCGTGTTGCCCATCAGCTGGTCCAGTTTAAACATAGCCTAACGATGTGAAGCACTCGGCTACTCTCGAAACATCCAAGAGCAGTCCTCGCACGACCCACCGTGTGTATGCCCCTTGTTGGGCAACAAGGCACACTGAAGCACCTGTGGAGTAAAAGATTTTATTTCCAGAGATACACATCACCTACATGCACATCCTCACCTCATCAAGTTTCAGTCAGTGTTTATTTATAGGACAAGTGAATTTCCAGCTAATACCTCCCACTAGCATAAACACACTTAATACACAATTAACAGATTCTGTCTTCTCTTTAAATAAAAAAGAAAGTTCATTCGTGCAAACCAACATTTCAAAACAAATTAAATCAGAAGTCCTTTGTATTTTGTGTGAAGCAAGATGTTCCTTCTTTAGGATCGCCAACAAGTTCTTCATATGTTGGCCAAAATTCCGTGTCCTCATTTGCAGCTGGAATTTTCCGATGCTGCTGACACTGAATAGAGCTTTGACTGGAATGCTAAATTTCCACTCAGTCCCATCATAGACAAGACTAGAGAATCCTGTCTATCCAGTTCTTTTTGTAAAACAATCTGACTTGCTGATAACTTGCGTCCACCCATTTCATCTTTAGGTATTTCTTTTCTCTCCAACATCAGCTAACAATATTTTTCTTTTAATCTTTTTCATTTACTTTTTCTTTAAGTATGGCAGTGACCCATAATGAATGATTACCAACACAATTTTCAATTTGTGCGTTATCTTCAAAATGCCCAAAGTTGAGCATTTCACTTCACAGGTGGCACGGTGGGACAATGGTTAGCACTGCTGCCTCACAGCACCAGGGACCTAAGTTTGATTCCTACCTTGGGTTACTGTCCATGTGGAGTTTGCACCTTCTCCCCGTGTCAGTGTGAGTTTCCTCCCATATTCTAAAAGATGCACTTGTTAGGTGCATTGACCAAACAGGCTCCAGAGTGTGGTGACTAGGGGAATTTCACAGTAACCTCATTTCAGTGTTAATGTAAGCTTTAGTTGTGACCAATAGATAAACTTTACTTAGCACTGCTGCCTCACAGTGCCAGAGGCCCATGTTCAATTCCCAGCTTGGGTCACTGTCTGTGTGGAATTTGCACATCCGCCCTGTGTCTGCTTGGGGTTTCCTCTTGGTGTTCCAGTTTCCTCCCATAGCCCGAAGATGTGCTGGTTAGGTGGATTGGCCATGCTAAATTGCCCCTTGGTGTCAAGGAGACTAGCTGGGATAAGTGCATGGGGTTATGGCCTGTGTGGGATTGTTGTTGGTACAGACTCGATGGGCCAAATAGCCTCCTTCTGCAGAGTAGGATTCTATGATTCTATGAAATATTTGACAAATAGAATCCCAGATGCACTGCTTGCACACGAGCCAGTGTTTCTAAATCTGGTGTTTTTAACAACCCATTTTAATTTCTCATTTTTAATCAACAGCATTTAAATGCCCACCAGGAAGATTAACAAGTATGCTCTGCATTCTGACTTTCATGTTCTGTGGATCACCGAAGGATGATAAATTAAGTATATTTCTCCAGATTTAATTGTTTTAGTGTTTAATTATTTGCCCTTGCACCATTCTTTACTTTAAGGGTCTTCCATTGTATTATTTGGCTCCAATATATCAGAATTTGAACCTGTTCTAGTCTGTGTGCACAACTAGTTCAACTGACCAAGTATTACAATTGCTCTGTCTCTTTAGTCAACACAGACAGATGATGTTATATCTAATCCAGATTATTGATTGAAAGATATTCCAGACCTACTTTGCTTACTATCTAAATCAGTATATTTAAAAGCTCCACAAACCTGGCTCCAAATTTTTAATTCTGTTCCAATATTATTAATAACACGTTGCTCAAATTCTAGGCTATCACTCCGTGAACATGGATAATGAAGATGCCTGCATGATGTCTTTTATACTGATGGAACATTGCAGGATCTGTTTTAGTTAAACCTATTTTCAGCAAAACCTGGAGCCATTTTTCAGGTCATATTAGGTCTTTATTTAATTTCCATAGTTTTACTTCTGCAGCTGAGGATTTAAAGATTTCTTTCTTTAAAGCATTTCCACAAGGATCATAAGAATATTGTTGTCTAGTAACCAAACTATTTCCACAAGTGGTGATCATTGAGTCTTCTATGCTTCATGTCACCATGAATGCTTCATTTGCTCCATTAAGGCTGAAAAAAAAAATCACTTTCACCTGACTATTTAAAAAAAATTATTTATTTTTAACTGGAAATTTGATCCAGTTCTCTTCAGCAAGAACTGAGTAGCAGTTCAAACTAGATGCCTGTCCAAATGAGACCTGTTTGCACAATTCAAAAATCCCTAACTTAAATTTTGTCAATCTTTGACACAGTTGTATATCACAATATATTTTCATGTGGAATGACTATCCATTTCCAAAATCTATCAATTTACGGCCATACCCCCTTAACATTTAACAGATCGTCGTTTCTTGTAATCGTCAACAAAGTCGTCTAGCGGAAGGTCTAAACTTGTATCACTATACAGCTGATTGGTATCCATCTCAAAATACTTTACTTCTGATTTTACTCCTTATAGGCTCCAACAATGCCAAGGCTAGCAATGTCCTTGTTTCTCTTCAATAGGAACATAAGCTTCCACTTCTTTCACCCATTGCTCAGCCCTTTACAATATTCCTCATACAACAATGACTGTGACCAAATTCTCCTCCAACACGATTTTTAAGTTTGATGACACCACCATAATGGGTCAGATCTCAAAACACTGACGAGATGGAATACAGGAAAGAGATAGAGTATCTGGCGAACTAGTGCAATGACAATATTCTCTCCTGCAATGTTTACAAATCAAAGGAGATAGTCTTTGACTTCAGAAAGCATAGAGGAGGACATGCCCTACTCGTATCAATGATGAGTTTTTAGGTGTCCAGATCACCAATCTGTCCTGATCCCTCCATGCTGACACTATCGTTAAGAAAGCCCACCAACACCTCTACATTTTCAGAAGACTAAGGAAATTTGGCATGTCTGCTATGATTCTCACCAACCTTTTGCATCATAAAGCATTCTTTCTGGTTGTATCACAGCTTGGTACAGCTCCTGCAAGAAACTACCACAGGTTATGAACGAAGCCCAGTCCATCATGAAACCTCGTCCATTACTCAATCCAGCCTCCCACCCATTGACAATGCCTACGCTTTCCACTGCCTTGGCAAAATAGCCAGCATAATCAAGGGCCCCACACACCCAGACATATTCTCTTCCATCTGGAAAGATACAAAAAACTGAGGACACATACCAACCAACTCAAGAATATCATCTTCCCTGCTGCCAGACTTTTGATTGGACCCACACAATGTTAAGTTGATCTTTCTCTACACCCTAGCTATGACTGTAACATTCTGCACACTCTCCTTCTCTATATACAGTATGCTTTGTCTGTAGAGTGCAGAAGAAACAACACTTTTCACTGTATACTGATACATGTAACAATAATAAATCAAATCAAATATGGTTCAGAAATTGAGATCAAAGGAAAAATCATACCCTGATGATTTACAATTGTTTTCTGCCACATTCCATAATAGGTATGAGGATTTCAGTTTATCACAGAATATTTGTTTAGTTTCCAACCATAAGCATTAGATAACCAGCAATACTCGAGTGGTGCAGGATAAAACTGGAGCCAATTTTAACAGTTTACAAGCTATTGCTATAGAAAACCATATCACAATTTGAATATTTTCTTCTAATATGAGAACAGGTAAAATCCTAGTTAATGCCATCACCTACATATCATTAAATACAATGAATATACAACTAACAGTCCAGAGATAAATTTTCAGCAACATAGGAGAGCAGTGGAGAAGTCAAAGGATTTGTGTAGAGAATTCCAAAAGCTTATATCCTTGTGCATTGAAGGTCATAGATGTCAATCTTTAGCTGGTAAGATAGGGGATACTCAGGAGGCCACAGTCAAAAGAACGTAGAGTTCTTGATGCATAGTAAATCTGGGGAAGATACAGCATTTGGGAGAGCCTGTGTCGGGGATAGATTTGAACACAATAATAAGCATTTTAGATTGAGGCATTGGTGTACTTGAAGTCAATGTAGGTCAGAAAGTCAGGGGTGATATGAGACACCAAATTATAAATTGGGCTTAAAAGATATATTCCACAAATTAAATGGACTAATTAATTTATACAATGTTATTTCCCATTAGCAGATTTAAAGGAGAAATTAAAATTTGTTTTTGACAGTTTCTAACATTGAGGAACAATTTGCTTTAGACGGCAAGATAGTGACCTTGAGACAGTTCAATTTCACGACTGAAGTTTAATTCACAGAATGCCGTCATATTACTGCATATTATTGTTTATGAATCAATAGTGGCACCAGTTTTAATGGAATCTGTCAGACAGCTCTGAATCATGCTGATGGGCTCAAATGAGCCAAGTGAAATGAAATGTTATACGATCTTCAGTTAACTTCAGTAGTTCCAAAATGCTCAGGAATGCGACCAAAGGAAGTGACATCATTGTCATTAGTACTGTGTACCACATCTTGAATAGGCAGATTTAAATTTTTGTTTTAGTGATAAACCCTGTAGAAGGGTACTTACACTCCCCCAGCATTAGAAATGAACTGAAATGAGTCCACTTCCTTCATGATTTACAAAGCAACAGAATGCTGACTATAGGTCATGGATGCTTCAAACAAGATTATAATTCCACTGCGATAGGTCAACAGCAGACTAGAAGAGGTTACTTGGCTTGTGACATTCATACATTATCCTTCAAAAATCCTTTGCCTTGAATCATGCAGTGATCCCTCATCACATTGCATCCATGCTGCCTCTTTGAAAGGGTGATCCAATTAATTCCATCCCTCTGCTCTTTGCACTTAACCCTACAGTTTTTGCCTTTGAAATGTAAATGCAGTAAATATTACACATTTCTGAAATCCACTGCAAAGAATTAACTAAGGTGATCTCTTTATCAAGTGAAACAATTTATAAACAAAGACAGACTTCAATTTGCGTAGCACCTTTGAGAAACTCAGGATCGCTTAAAGTGCTTTACAGACAATTAAGTACTTTTATAAACAATGTTGTTAGAAATAAAGCATGCCAATTTTACACGAAAGATACAGGCTTGGATTTTTACTGGCTCACCCCACCCATTGATGGGGGTGGCGGCGAGCTGGTAAAATCGTGCGAGAGCTGAGAAAACGGGATCGCGTGATTTCTTGGCTCCTGCAATGTTACTAGAATTGGATTTCCAGTGAGGTCAGCTTCGCACTGGAAGTGGGTGAGAGACTGAATGATTTATTTAAATGAAGATTTTCATCTGTTTAGCGAACGCCGTGCTAAATCATCCTTTATGGCCTCGCTAGAAGAGATTCTCTCTGGCCAGAAAAACACCTGCTCCCCATGAATGGGAAACCCAGTCGTGATAGCCTTGCCGGTGGAACTGGAGGCCATCGAGGCCCCTCCCCACTCGGGGAGGCAGAAGGCATGGGGATGCCCCTTTAGCACTGCCAGCTTAAGTGTCACTGCCCATTGGGCAGTGCCAAAAGGGACAGAGGTTTAAGGGGGGCAACCCAATCAGGGAGGAAGAGGGGAGGGGCGCTGTGCATTCTGCAGATGCAATTGAATCGGAGAGAACAGGGGCCTCTGCCGCTCTGCAGATGGAATCGGATGGGGAGGGGGTTGCTGGGGAGAGGAGCTCAATTGGTTTGGGCGACGGAGAAGTGGTGCGGAGCTAGATGTCTACGTCAATGTCATAGGGCTCACAATTGGCCTTCACAAGTGCATGCCATTGGGGGATGGGGGAGGTCAGTTTGTCGAGGCTGTCTGCAACAACAGGGGCCTGACATTTCGCTCCCTGTCAGATCCTTGGTGTTGCAATTGTGCATGTGCAGCATCAGAAGTCTGTACATGCACAGTACCTCCCCCTACAGACTGGCTGGTGTATTAAGTCCACTGCCTGTAGCAGCTGGAAACAGTCTACATCATCTTTTCAATGACTAAGTACATAAGATTGGGTGTGAAAACTCACCCAAAAAAAAAATCAATTTTCACGCTAGTCAGACAGACATTCTCAAAATTCTGCCCAGCATGACGACAGTGACTAAATATCAAATATGTGATTGCATCGAAACATTCAACATCATGAATGGGCCTGCCAGAATTGATACTAAGACTGGGTAGAATCTTATGCTGCTCCTGAAAGTGAGAAAGACGACATGCAGGAAAACTTAACTGAGCCAGAGGCTAAAAATCAGCTTCTCGAAAGGCGAGATGAACTTTTGCAATTCAATTCTCAGATCTTTAAAGACAGGTCGAAATTCCTGATGTTGAGCACTGTGAAGCCCTATTGCATGTATTTGCACGTCATGGATGCTCAATAAAAGACCAACTCATCAGAATTAAATTCCCCCTCACAATTAAGTTATTGGTGAGTGAGAAACAAATGCCTCATGTTGCTAAGTGTATAGACATGGCTGACAGCAGACAAAGTAGTCAACTTGCTGGAGTTAGAGTGAGTAGTCAGGATTTTATGGCTCTCCCTGACAGCAGAGGTGGACCTTTTAGATTGTCATTTACTTTGGTAGGATTGTACTATCTCGTTGGTTGAGGGGGGCCAAAACATCTTGGCCATTTTCCTCTTTAGGGAGCATTGTTCAACAATGCAAATCACTGGGTGATTTAGTAGGCTAAGGTGCAGGAGGCAGGATGCTGCCCAAGGGCAGGATAGAGACCAGGGCAGGGAAGGAGGCAGCAAGGACGAGGACATGGAAGGGTGCAAAAGTCTTGCAAGCAGGATATGGGGACCTATTAATGGATGAAAACAGGAAGAGGTCAGTGTTGACCTGTGGTGGGGTCCTGTGGTTTGCTTTGAGGATACTAGGCAGTGGAAGGAAGAGTCACAATGAGAGGGGTAATGGTATGTAGTAGGATGGCAGATCCAGTGTCATGATTGGATAGTACATGGTCACATGGGGGTGTCTTGAAAATGGATAAAACAGATCATGTAGATAACGTAAGGAGTCAGTGTTGGCTTAAGGATTGTAACAGGTGTAAGCTCGGAAGGGAGAGATGGCATGTGGAGATTGATAGTTATAAATTCAGGGATTACAGAGAGAGGTCCAGAATTGTTAAAAGAAAGGAACCAAAAGAGATTTATGGTCACTGGGAGATCCACCTGGTGTGACTGTGAGAAAGAGTCAACAGAATGTACCTCACTGATACAAGTTGGTTCAGGAATTCTCAGAATTCCTATTAATGATGTCAAATTTGTGCTAGGAACAATCTTGCAGGAGATTAAGTGCTGCTGGCCAGAATTTTACTGGTTTGTCCCACCAGAAATGGTTGAGAGACTGAATAAATTATTGAAATATACTAAGTTAATTTACATAGCATTAGCAAAGCTCAGTGCTCAATAATCCTTGCCTTTATGGCCTCACCGGGAAACGTTCTTTCCAACGAGTAAAACACCTGCTCTTCATCAACAGGGAGCAGTTGTGTTGGCCTTACTGATGGAACCGGTGATCATTAAGGCCCCCAGGGAGGCAGACAGCAACCCAAAGGGGGCAACTGCCAGCCTGGTACCTTGGCACTGCCTGCAGTGCCCACTTCTGCTGGTGATTGGTATGGGAGGGAAGGATGCCTGCTGCCAATGTGCAGCCAATTGGTGGGGTGAGGAAAGAGGGCCCCCTGCCACTCTGATGGGTGGGAGCAGGGGGTGCAATTGGCAAGAGCAGCGGTGGCATTTCTAGGCAGCGTGGGGCTTGCAATTGCCACGGGAGTGCTATGTTCAGGCTGCCTGCAACAGCAGAGGCCTGACATCGCTCTGACTGTTAAACCTCTGCTGTTGTTATTACACATGTGCATGTGTAGATCTCTGATTCTGCACAAAAGCTCCCTCTGCAGGCCAGCTGGTGAATTAAGCCCTGCCCACTGCTGCAGCAGCTAGAAATAGATATTAGAAATATAGGCTAGACTCAGTCCATAAGATTGGGAATGAAAACTCACCCAAAAAGGAGAGAAACCAAACCAGATCTGCAACTCATCCATTTTCATGCTGGCTGCACACATAGGATCATTCTCATAAAATTTCACCACTTTCTCCAGTGATGTCAGACAAGAGAAATTAAATAATGTACAGAAATCCATTACTAACTGTAATCCTGCTGTAGAAAATTTCCGTTTCAACTAAAGTTGGATCAGACTGCTGAGGTTAGAGAGATTAAGATATCAGACCAACAAAGCATTAATAGCAGCCAGAAGTGAATTAAAGCTGTATGAATTAAAACTGCATTAGCAAAAGATGTCTAAATGAACAGCAGCAGACAAACAAAAACAGAAAATGCTGGAAAATCTCAGCAGGTCTGGCAGCCTCTGTAAGGAGTGAACAAGCTGACGTTTCAAATCCAGATGACCCTTTGTCAAAGCAGTTTCTGCAGAAACAGAACAGGCCATCGTTTGGAGTCATGAAGATCCTCATCAGGAGCTCTCAGTTTCACTTGCTCTATGATGGTTTGTTCATAAAAGCTCCTTCTGTGCTATTGAGTTGAGTTTTCAGAGGTTGCTGTATTGACAGCCCAAACCAGATCAAAGCTGCCTTTGTTACATAAGGAGCAGATGGTACACTAGCAGCTAAAAGCATTTTGATTGACAGCTCCAGAGGAGACCAATGCCTAAATTGTTGATAATCATTTCATTTCTCAGTAACTCTGAAGTACTTCCTCTTTTCACCACAGCTGTTCTGTCTAGCCCAATTTTTTTTAACAGTTAACTTCTTCTTCAAGTCTCAGACTTTCCAGAGAGCAGGAAGTCTCTCCAGTACTGTTCTTTACAAGTGTATGACTATTGTTGTGGTTACCTTAGATATGGAATTTGAGAACAATGACAAAATTACACTTGAAAAACATACCCGATTCTTCATTAAAACCAAATTGAAGCACAAGACTTTCATGATTGATTTTTCCTGATCGATCTTACCTGCTTAAATCCTGTTAATTCTATGTCAGTATAACTCTGGGACATCATGAGGACATGATAATGTGCTATGCAAGAATGCAAGCCTGTTTATGATGGTTCTCATGTTCAGCATCTGCAAGTGAGATGGTGCGCAGCTGGTCACTGGGAGATATGCATGGCCTGGTATTGGGGTAACTGAAGGAAAAGTAGGAAGTGGCCTTTACTGTCAACTGATTGCTGATTTTAGTGGATCACAGCCTAGGCCATTCAGCACAGTGCTGTTTGTCATGGGGTGAGGGGGAATAGCTTATTTAAATTAGCCAAATAGGATCAGGTAAACATTGCCAGTGTCAGTGGGAATCACTCTGACTTTCCCACTGGCAGCAATACTTAGAGTGCGATCAGGAGAATCGCATCCTCGGAAACCTAAACAGCTGCTTCTAACCATCGCTGACTGGGATAGCTGTACCATCCCACTGGCTGGAACCTTGCCTTGGGAAGTGTAAAGAGGCTTTGTGTAGTTCCAGGAAGTAGCATTACTACTTTTCTTCAAAAGATTGAGACTGCCATTTGTCTGAAGTTTGTCACTACTCTGGCATGAGTCACAGCCAGTCAGGGTAAATCCTTGTACATTAATTAAGTTAAAAGTAATAATTTTAGCCAGGTTGATGGTTAAATGGAAATATCTTCTTTGTCTCATCTGGGAAATTCAATCAATGTTTTATTGTGTGTGTTAAAAGTTCATCAACACACTGCAAGAACTTTCCTCCATGCTTAAAAAGAAAGTTTGGATCAGCCAAGCCACACTTCCTGCTGGAATCTGACTTCCCAGCAATAACACCGGCTGGATCATAATACCCGGGTTGCCCTATCACTGGGATTGAAAGTGGGACCGCAGCCCACGGGGAAGGAAAGCGCTGGCATTTTACTGGTTGCAGAAAATGATGGGATTGGCACCAGGACGGTCATCCAATTAAGGGCCCTGATTGAGCTTTAGGCCCAGAGACCTGGGACTTGCAAACTTCAATAGCACCACCGATAGCAGTAGCCAGTGCTGAGGCCACATGAAGTTGAGTTACTTGCAAAGGACATACAAGTCTTTTTTTAATTAAACGTGCCAGGGCTAAGTAGGTAGATCTCAGTGATTAGAGTACGCCCTTCAGCAGCCATGACCTCATGGGAGTCCTTTCAGCCCTGTAGGTCATGGAATGACTTAGTTAAAACTTCACTCTAATCTTTTCAATGTGTTACTGGGGCCATTTTCCTCACGTCATAAATTACTTGAATGCAAAATAAATCCAACGTCCCATTTAATAAAATTATGTCAATCTAAAACAGTTTTCAATTATTTTTAAAAAACAGTGAAATTGAAATCCAAACAACTTTTTTTTTCCTAGTGACCTCTCCTGAAGATTTATATATTGGTCTGAAGCTGTCAACCACATCTAATTATTAAACAGACACTGTTTCTCCATCTGCTAGATTTGCATATCATTACTGATAACCTTCAGCCATGAAAAGTCATATCGCACTTAGGCTGGATATTGAAAATGACAAGCATGGCTTTACCAGCCAGCTTACCAACACATTGATAGGAAGGGTTTAATGACTCAGCACCTCAAGTAATCAAAACTGGATACTTATCCCTGAATTGTATTAAAAAAAACTCACAATGCTTAGTTACTTTGTGCTAAATCCCTATGTTATAGGGATGATTGAACTTCAAAAGGTACTTCACTGTCTGCAAGGACATCCTAACATCGTGAAAGGCGTTGTATCAAACTGCACATTCTTTCTTCCTTTTAATCCTCAAATGGAAGAGTTTTATGATTTCAGGGATGCTGTGCATTTTGCTCCATAATTCAGTGCTGAATCATGATGGCAGTGCTTCCATACAGGATATGTCAATCTTAGCACCGAACAAGGGTGAGGCAGGAATTTGAGCTTTACATCTGTTGAATTAACCAAATTATTCTAGGAGAGTGACAGCTTCACAGTGCACGAGGTCTCACAACGAATGGATTCAATCCAGTGTCAGAGCTGCATTGTATTTTGTAAATTGCACTGAATTTAGTTCAGTAAGGAAAGGAGATGTCGTCTCTCTGACCTCATGCCCTTCATACTGTTGCACTGGGTTTAGTGCACTGAATCTGGAATGCTGTTTCGTTACTGGTGCTAAACTAGGTTTAGAATAGAACTGAAGCAACACCCCACTGCACTATTTTTTTAAACAGGATAAATGCTTCAACAGCATATGTTGCCACCTGAATCTCAGTCAGATACTCATCCAATGAAATGAACAATGCCTTCTGATAGATGAGTATGTTATTAAACACATTAAAAGAATGATCGTCATTAAATCCCTTGGGGAAAAGGTTCTCCCAGTGGGCTCTCCTAACTCCAGCAAATGTAAGTAGACATGTGAACAACAGTCCTGATGATCAGGTGAACCCTTTTCCCCTACCCATCTTCTGGAGGTGTAAATTTTTTGTTCATAAATTCATAAGCACAGATTAGGAAGGCCCAACAGCGTTCAATAATGACCGAACTTCGCTAAAAAACATGTTGACATTTTCACCAAATAGCAACCGAGGCTGGCAGTAAGCAGGTTGCATGTTCAAATTTACAACAAAACTATACAGATGCACCCATGCACATACAGTTACATATATATATAGTGATGATACTGTACCTTAAGCAATGTATTTTTATTACATTTGTTTAGAATTCAGCTCTGTTTATATGGTGCTGATTTGTCTGCACCAGGGAGCTCACATGCTGAGAATGCAGACTAGTAATTGATCCAAAATAATAGGTTTGTTTTCATCGCAGTTAATGCATTTTTGGTTTTTCCCCTGGAGTTTTAAAGTAGGGTTTGGTGAGGTTGATTAACAAGAGGCCGAGTCATGTGCTAATGAGTAGAATTAAGTTTGCAGGGAAAAAACAGTTCTTTTTGATTTTCAAAAAAATGTTAATTTCTGCTTGGTTCTGAAAGAAGCAAATGGTTTATTTCTGTCTCTCTTTCTCTGGAAGCTGCTGCTTTGGAGCTGTCAGAAGACAGGTGTCTCTCTGTTTTTCTCTGCAGATGTGTTTCAAAGGGTCTGCGACTGTTAACAAATAAAAACATGTAAGCCTGCGCTGTTTGCTAACTGATTTAAGCAAGTTTAAATCTAATCAGAAGAATATTGCTTAACTTGCAACTAATAGAGATAGATTAGCAGTTAAGAATTGTAACCACCAATGGGTAAATGTTAAGCTAAGTCATTTGTTCAAGTTGAACAGGATTGTTAAATAACGTTTGATAAAAGCTTCCTAATGTGTTAATAAAAAAAATCATATGGAATGAAACACCTCATCCTCATACTAATGCCAAAATAAAAGCAGTTAGGGTCTAGTCTAATTTCATAATATACCTTGGGGTTTCTGGTTTGGTCCATAATGAAATACACATGAGTTTGAGTGAAATGTGCCTCCTTGCCCCTTATCATGCAACAGGATACTGGCTTTTTATTCTAACGCAAAGATAGTGGTCATCCAGGACCAATATAATTCTGGGAGAACATCAGACCACAAAAATAATTTATTACTCAGGGCCTATAAATCCCTTTTGCCAGTAACAGCACCAACTTTTGGCCCTACTGTTGCACCTTTAATTGAAATGTAACCTGCAGAACATATTAACAAATAAAGGAAGTTGGAGTTCGAGCCGAATACCTCTTTGTCCTCATATGGCAAACAGCACTGCAGGAAATTCTAATCATAATTCAGCCAGACTTGCTCTAATGTCTGCAAGACATTGAAAAAGTTTGTTCTACTGCAAATAAAAAGCTGAATTTGTCATTCTTGATGACAGTAATAAGCTGCAGAATATATTTCATACTTAGATGTGGTAACTTTAAGAAAACTTGCCAAAGATATTTGTCACGTTTAACACAAAAACATACAAGAGGTCTCTACAATGTCCTTTAAATCAAGTATGATTTCATTACAGTTCTGTTTATATCTGTTGTTGCAGGCAGTCAGTAAGCCTCTAGCAGGCATTTATTCCCAACAGTGATATCAGTGCTGCAAATGAAAAGGCAGGTAAATAACCAGCTCAATTGAAAGATAAATTGAGCTTCTGCAGTTAGGAATATTGACTGAAGAGCAGAACAAGATGGACAAGGAACAGGCTACAGGTGAGACCTGTGCCTGGAAACCTATTTTCTCGCTGACTCGCTATCCCTTTCCAGCTCCAGGTTTTACAATCGATGCTTTTTAGGTCAGCTCATGGGGCCATGTGAAAGAGAAGGGAATAGAGCTAATTGTGCTTTTCTTTTAAAAAGCCAGGACATAACAAATAGCCCCCTTCTGTGCTGTAGGATTCCACAACAATGGAAGAACGCCTCAATGTCTTTCCAAACTCAGTGTGATCATTTTAGATTGGACTTTGTCCCTGTCGACCTCAATTTAATTGACACAAAAGCACCAAGTACATTATATTCTTTCTTACTATCACATTTTTTCTGTAAATAATTTTTGTTTCACTTTGTCATCTTTCTTTTCATTTTTGGTTACGCTCTATTCTTTGCTTCTTTTAACTTATCATCATATCTTCTTCTCCAACTAGATTTTCTTTTCATTTAACAGACTGATTCTACTTTTATCTTTTGTTAAAACTGTGTTTTTATTTCTTTACAGTACTCAGCTGCTGTTTTGAAGGGCTAAGTCTTTGCAAAGACTGAGGCAGGTCAAAGTGAAGGCCAGTCCCACTTCTGCAAGGCAAATATAGATGGACAATAAACATAACCATTATTCCAAAAGCAAAAGAAGAAAAATGTATCCTTGTGCTGCCTTTGTTTTTCCCTTGTGTTTTTATAGATCATAGAATCGATGTAGTGCAGGAGGCCATTCAGTCCATTGAATCTGCACTAATCACAATCCCACCCAATCTATCCCCACAACCCTACTTATTTACCCAACTAACCTCCGACACTAGGGTCAATTTAGCATGGCCAATCAGCCTAACCTGTACATCTTTGGAATGTGAAAGGAAACCTATGCAGACATGGGGAGAATGTGTGGACTCCACACAGACAGGGATCGAAGCCGAGAATCAAACCCAGTTCCTGGTGCTGCGAGGCTAACTGCTGTGCCACCCATGAGGATGAACAATATTAAGAGTCATGGAAGGCATGGTGACTGATTGGAGAGCTATTCCATTATATGGGACCCCACTGGGAAAACCATACAAACTTCCTAGTTATTCAGAACACGAGGACCCAAAAATTTTTGGATACGCTGAAATTAACAGCACATTATTTAAATGTAGTGCATATTGAGCTTCAGAGATCTCAGGGATACTATTAAGAACTGACTTCAGGTCATACTGTGCCTAAATGTTCTGGGCACAAAGCAACACATTTATTTCATAAAAATTCAGGGACTTCATCTGAGTTTACCTGTTAAGTAAACTGTAGCTGTGTAAACGAGGAACAACGTATCTCCGAAGAAATGCAAACAACCAAGAAAATTCAGGGCTAAGTGCTGCTGTAAATTGGCTGAAATCAGTTCTGTGGTAGCTGGACCCTTTAAGGGATGTATACTAGGAGGCTCATGTGACCTGATCACCAATAGTGAACGAGCATGTGGATCTCAGTGCAGAGCACAGGCTTTGCAGTCTGAGGAGATCTTACAACTGGAAGTGTTAACATGGTGCAAGTACTCTGTTTCTCTGCTTGTAAACCGTTATAGTTCATTATATACTAACTGGTGGTTGCCAATCCTTCCGATTATTGCAGTTACACACTCATTTCCCATGAAAAAAACTGTTGAGTTCCCAGGAAATTCCAAGTTGTTAAGTCAACACTTAATTGCATCATGAATTAACTACAAAGCAATGAATTTGCATCACTGTAGAAACTGGAGGGATCGATGATGCAGAGGGGGATAAGGAAGATTTAGTACAAAATCCTTATTGGTGTTACAAAAAAAAAACTAAACTATACAAATATAAAACAGCAACCGTTCCTGTTTTTCTGAATTAAAATACTTAAATTTCCTCTTGTTTTAAAAGACAATTTATGATGTTTATCTTGGGAAACTTCATTCTCCCATGCAGCCGATGGAGAGCACTGCATGCGTCTGTCCTGTACAGTAATGTGCACCATCTAGTGGTCTACTCAAACTGTGGCAAAGCATATTCCAACACAGCGACTGGTACTAAGCAACCTTGAGTCATGAATTAATGACTGTTTATGGTGATATTAAGAGCAACAAAACAAAAATGGACATCAGGAATATTTGGTTTAAAGCTTTGCCCTTAGGGCTGCAACTGTTCAAAATGTTGCCATTTCAAAATTGAAGGTGTTGCTACGATTTTGAGTTTGCAATATTTTTTGATCACATTTGGGGGGGGACCAATTTAGTTTGATAGGTTTGATTTATCATGCTGCTGATCGAAGAACCAAGCACAGGCTCAGTGATTGCTCAACTGATTAAGACAGTGTGGAGCCACACAGACTCGGAGGATCACAAACACTATTCGTTGTCTGTACTGACTTAACTGATCTGCGACCTTGGAAACAGTCAAAATATTATAACAAAGAAAATACTGCAGATCTAGAATTCTAAACTAAACAGTAAGCACACTCTGCAGTTTGGGCAGCAACTGTGGAGAAAGAAAGGTGATGACCTTTATCAGAATTGAAAGAGATCAGACATGAACACATTATGAGAAAGTGCAGAGCCAAGTAAAACACAGGCAGATGAAGAAAGGGAGGGAAAGTCTCTGATAGCTGGAGGAAGGGAGTGATTAAGTGACAACAATGATGATGGTACAAGGCAAGAAGAAATGATGATGGATTCTCCTGCTGGTTTGATAGATGAGTGGTCAGCAACAGAAATAAGAGTGACAGCAAGTGAAATAAGAGAGTGACAATATGACAATAGTGGGTCAAAACCCTGGAACTCTCTACCAACAGCATTGTAAATAAACTTAAACAGGGACTTCAGTGATTCAAGGCAGCAACTCACCACCACCTTCTCAAAGGCATTTAGGAATCGGCAATAAATACTGACTTAGTCAGTCATCGATGCCCACACCCGATGAATAAATAGAACTATGAGACCAATATAGAAACACAATGGGTCCAGAGGAGCTGCAAATGGTTATAATAGAATAGTGGAAGAGGAGAGAACGTGGTGAATCTGGCCAACAGAAGAGAAGATTTTCTCAGGAATGTGGCAGTAGAGAGAAAGCATACCCCTGCATCAGAATATTATAATTGGCTTCACACTCAGGTTCAGGCTGAATTCATGTCCCTGACCACTACCCAGTAATCCCTGGATGTCAAGTGGGACAAAACTGGGTTTTGCTGCAATTATTTTCTAATTCGACTGGTCAAAATTCTCAACTGAGGGTCAGGTAACAAAGTGATCAAGTTCCAAAAATAAGCCAACCTCTTCAGAGAAAAGGAAAGGACAAACACAGTTATGAAGAATTGATAATGATTGTCTATTAGCAACATGTTACTGAAATTCACTATATTGGTCTTTTCAAATAACTTTGGACTATTGTGCCACATCATCTTTAGTTCCAATATGCCATTGGGATAATGTGCATAAGATAACTTCTGTCGAAAATACAGTGACCCGTGAGATTTATTGGCATTCCACAATGAACAGATTTAATCTCGCTGTGAGTTTAAGAGACGTTATTGTTATCATGAGAAACATGCCAAAATTAAACAATGTTAATTGAACAATGTCAGCAACACTCAACCCTATTTGTCAGCGTGCAATCCTATGACCTACACACAGTACCATCAGTAGACGACATACAGGATGATAAAACAGCACTTTGTACCAACATTAAATTGTTCTATGGTTCATCTATATTTCATCCAACAGTTTTTTCAGCAGGTATTGCTTTAGAGATGTAATCCTAAGTGTGTTCAAACCCCATTAAGCAGTGCCTTTATTTCATCTAAGCACACGTGCAGATTCAAAAAGCATAAGTCAGACACATTTGAAATAAATAATGGACAGTAATGAGCAATACGGGACTTTAGCTGAATTTGGCTTAGGAACAAAATTCAATCAATGCAAAAAGCACAGCAATCAATGGCAATGCTTGATATTTTGATAAGTTGAATATTCAGATGTTAAAATACACTAGTCATCGTACAAAATGACCAATCCTTTCAAGTAATGTTTTTTCTTCTGTAAGGTACTTTCAGAAGTATTTGCATTTAGATAGAGATTTATCACGTCTTCCAGAAACATCCTCAAGGCCTTTACACCCAACCAGATGCTTTGAAATACAGACAGACAGTAGAATTTTTGTCACCAAGTGCTGCAGCCATTTTTCTCACAGTAAACGCAGGAAAAAGATAAACAATCAGTAAATCTGCTTTTAGTTCAGTTCGGTGAAAGATGTCAGGACCATTTGTTAACAGGAAATATAATAATATTGCCTCAGCTAACACATTCATAGCGGCAAAAGAAGACATCTGTCAGCATTCTATGTTTTTTAAAAGTAAACTCTGCTGCTGAAGAACCCTCAGAGAGAGAGGGATAGGGGAAGCACATTACCCTATAGCTAATTGTGCTATGGAATGCTACAGGGGAGACTGCTTCAACACCATGATCCCCTGAATAAGTAGTGAGCTCAGCAAGAGCCCACAATGTGAATTGGACGGGTCCAGGATTTTGGTGGGGGGAGGGGGGGGTGGGAGTGATCGGATAGTGGCACAGTGGTTCGCACTGTTGCCTTACAACGCCAGGGACTCGGGTTCAATTCTGGACTCAGGTGACTGCGTGGAGTTTGCACATTCTCACCATGTCTGTGTGGTTCTCTGAGTACTCCTGTTTCCTCCCACAGTCGAAAGATATGCGGATTATATTGATTGGTCATGTTAAATTGATCCTTAGTGTCAGGGAGATTAGCAGGGTAAATATGGGAGGAGGCTATGGGGATAGGGCCTGGGTGAGATCGTTTAGTGCAGGGCCAAATGGCCTCCTTCTGCACTATAGTGATTCTATGGTAGTAAAATGAAGGGAAGATAAAAATATTTTCTTACAGTAAAGGGAGGATAAGTCGAAAAAGTTAACTGAAGCTTGATTAACCCTTTAATGATTGCTTCTTTCATGGTGCTACCACTTACAATGTTGTTGCTGCTCTTAGCAGGATATATTGATGCTCCAAAACCCATTTTTCAATCTTCTTCTCTGCCCCAATTTCCCCAGACTCCAGTTGCCTGAATGCTCATGACCATCCCACCAAGTTTCCCTAAATTCCCAGTTGTCCTCTCTTCACCCAAGCCCCCATTTCATAATTTCCTTCTTTCCTCAAACCACTTATGAACAACTAGCAGTCCCAATGCTAGCAATCCCAATGGGTTAGCTTCCCCCTCCTGCCTCTCCCCCACTAAATCCCAAGCCCCAAATTCCCATGACAAGCATAATTGATTTAAATGCACATCTGTGGGCAGAAACCGTAACTATAGTGTTATAGTCAGAAAATATAAATTCAGTTGGAAATCTTTACCTGCAATATTTCAAGAAGGAAGCGTTACATAGATTTAGAAGGCAAGCTGCATTTGTGTGAAACAAATATTGAATGAGGTAGCAATTTATTTCAAATGACTTCTTGTATTTAGATACAAGATAGCAGGATTGACAACCTTAACTGAGGATCATGAGCTGTACCACTTTTTTATAGTGTCTCTGATTGTCAAACTTATGTTAATTTTTAGGAACGATTGTGATTTAATGAAACTATCAGATCAATGTATAGCAACGGTAATATCACATACTGGTAAAATCTATCCAGGTGCAAGAACTGCATTCTTATAAGTTTATTTTAACATTCTAGCTTTCAGAAAGATCAGCTTTGCTGATCCCTGGGGTCAGTTTTTTTTCTTAGTCAGCCTAGTTAAAAAAAAGAGGACTTTTCCTTACAAAAAACGTTAAGCTAACAAGGGACAGAAGCCACAGTTGATACAACAGTTGAGCAATTTGGTCCTGATATTTAGGGAATGAGGGGAAGGTTAGGGGACTGGGGAACAGTACAGCTGTGGGCTGGAGTCTTGCTGAATCTAACGGCAATTTTAAATCTCCCATTCTGGCTATGAGCAACCAGGTTGAAATATTGGCTGATTGTCGGGTGATCAGGACTGTGTGAGCATAGAGAAAAATTTAGAAATATTATGGTGAGATGGAGACTGCTGAGATTACAAGACAGGGAGAAAATTGAGAGGGAAGGAAGGAGAGTGTTGGCTGGAGGTGTGTGCGTGTGTCGAGGTGGGTAGGGGGAAGTGGAAATTATTGAAAAATATTGAAGAGATGGGGGTGGCAGAGATACTAGTAAGAACTCACAGATCAGGTTGACGATTGAATGGTGACCAGGGATAAGATTGTGTGGAGAAGATCACAGGACTTTTTAAAATTGTTCATGGGATGTGAGCATCACTAGTTAGCTCCATCTGTATTTGCCCTTGAATGCTAGGCCATTTCAAAGGGTATTTTAAGAGTCAAACACATTGCCATGTAGGCCACACCAGGAATGGACATTAGTAAACTTGATGGGTTTTTATAACAACAGATTCATGGTCATTATTAGACTTTTATTCCAGATTTTTATTTAAATTTAAACTTCATCTGTTGTGGGTGATTCAAATCTGGATCCCGGGGGCATTCTCTGGGTCTCAGGATTATTAGTCGAGTGACAATACTAATGTGCCACTGCCTCCCAATAGGATAGTGAGAAGGCTACGGAGTGACCAGGAGGAGATTGTTGGGAGAGGATTATGGGGAAGCTGAGAAAGGTTCACTGGGAAGGGACCAAAAGATTGGGCAGAGTAATGCAAGGAGATGATTGTGGGGGTACAGGAGAAGATAATGCACAGGGGGGTGGTGGTGGTGGTGGGGGAGCACTGTGGTTTGGGGTAAAGTTCTGAGGGTGACTTGAAGATATGGCTGGGAGGGGAAAGAGAAAGAGGCTATGGAGCTCTAGGAAAAAAAAATGGAGAGAGAACCAGGAGGAGACTAGGTGGAGACCAGAAAAGTGAGATAGTGGGGTTGTGAGATTATGGCCAGGTGTGGGAGGGGGAGGGTGTGATATTGGGAGAAGATAATAGTGGGGTGACAGGATGAGATCCAGGTGAAGGTCATAGGAGGTGGAATTGAAGAAACATCATAGTGGGGGAAAGATAGTACACATGGGGTAGAAGTCAAGGGGGAAATCATGTGAATTACTGAGAGAAGATCTTGAGGCCTGAGAGAAGTTCATAAAGTGACTGGGGAAGATAATGGGGGACCTCATAGGCTGAGAGAAAAGTAAAAGTAGGGCAAGGAAGGGTATAAAGACTGAATTGGTGGAAAAAGTGCAACCGGTGAAGACCGAGGGGAAACCAGGGAAAATGTTACAGACCAGCAGTTCGAGGAATGGGATTAGGAAAAGGTCAGACAGGAGGGAGGAGTAAAGTAATGTCCTACAGGAGTTATGATTCAGACCACTGCTTTTCTTGACATATATTAATGCCTGGATCTGCATCACAAAACTTCATAATTTGCAGTTGACAAAGAACTTGGAAATAATGTAAACTTTGATGAGGATGGTTAAACTTTAAGACAATATAGACTAGTGGAATGTGTGGACACATGGAAATTATATCTCATTCAGAAAACTGAAGAAATACTGAAATTTTGATAGGAAGAACGTGGAGAGGCAATACAAAATAAAAGGCATAATTCTATAAGAGGTGCAGGAGCAGAGGGTAGTGTATTTTGTTACGATACCCCTAGAGGCCAATAAGCCAAAAGAACCAAATTTGTCAAACAACCCCAGCAGAAAACCAATGGACAAGATTTCCCATTTGATAACTTCTGCTTTAATAATCAAACCAAAATCAACATAAAACATTTGTTGACAAGTCACTGTCGATATAAACAATAAATTACTTGTAAATAGTTGATACAGAGATACATTTCACAGCTTAGCTGGGCAATCCATTCACCGATCTAAGTCCCAAAGTCCTTCAAAGTGCTAAACGTTCTCAGGTAAAATTCCAACTCCTTCTCAAGGATTTAACCACCAAATCTTATCCAACTGCCATTCCAATTAACCCAAGATTCCTGGGCATGGTCTTCCCAAAATGGCACATCGCTGCAGAATCTCCTCAACCCTGCTCATGACAATCTTCATGGCAATGGATACATCCTGTACATTGTATGTCAGTGAATGATCAGTCAATTCATTAACATAACGCAAAGTAGTTGCGGCAACCTTATTTTCTCTTTATCTTTGCTCCCAAATCCATCCCATTTTTATCATCCTTCATTCTCACTTCCATTCTCTCTCCATCTTGCCCCAACACCTTCCCCTTGCCTCCCCTTCAGGGCAACTGTTACATTCCTCAGGCAGTCCCTTAGCCATCTGTGTCCCTGTTCTGCCATTCATGCATTTTGATTACTTAAAATGAACCTTTTTAGTACTTCGCTCAACTTTCTTCATTATAATTTACATTCCCTTTGTCCGATTACAGCACCCCCTCCACCCTTCAACCCTCATAGTATAAACTTCTTCTGACTTTCTTTGCTGTTAGCTTTGATGAAGGGTCATACGGACTCGAAATGTTGGCTATTCTCACTCCACAGATGCTGTCAGACACGCTGAGATTTTCCAGCGTTTTCTGTTTTCTTTTCCCTTTATTCTTGTCTTTTTCATATTTCTATTCTTATATTGTGGTATTCCGCTTACTGTTTCCCCAAGTGTCATCAATACATTTAAGTTAGCTGACTTGCTCTATTTCTTGACCCAGAACGAGGTCAAGTAATGTTTCCTTCCTCGAGAGGGAACAAAATAAAAGACTCTCCCTTTCTCATTATAGACACTTACAGCAATACACACCATAAATAAGATTGAGACAGTGAAAACACTGTAGTGACAGGTGTATTGTTACTATAATTTTAATAAAGCAAATTTACAAAAACCAGTGCCTTCAAGACTCTAAAATTCCATGGAGCTGCAAACAGGTTATGGAGAATGAGGCAGGAAATTAATCTAAAATTTTAGAAGAAGAAAAGGAATGCATAGTTAACTTTAACAGGTTTCCTATATCAATTAGAGATCAGTAACTTGCCTGTACACTTCAAATTCCTGGTTAGAAGACCTCAGGAATTAATGGATGGCTCACTTTCTTGATTTTTTAAACAATAAGTTTGCTTTGTGATAATCTACACTAGTGTGACAAATGGGAACAGACAAAAAGAATATATATTAGCTACACAATGTACTATAGTTGCACAGTCAGTCCAGGGCTGCCAAGTTCTACATCTTCATTCCGATGAAAAATGTTTCAATGACCTGAGCCCACGTATGAAGATTTGCAGCTGCATTCCCACTGAATCCATGCCCACTACTGCACTGCTCACCGTCACTACAATACATGTGGCAAATATATCACAGATATCAAATGATAATACAATAACGAAAGTGACTTGCACAAGAACTAAGTTAGTGAGGAAGAGTTGCACATCTTCACATTCACTCTTTCATCTAGACTTAGCTTAATGTGTTAGCAAAACTAATCTAGACAGCTGGAGATAGACCCTGGGTGACTCAGGACGTTTTTGTGCCTTGTACATATTCCACAAAACAGTGTTGACTTGCCTTCAAGACTACTGAACTTTAGATTGGTCTCATTCAACCAGTTCACTGGAATCAGTGCCAGCGTAGAGAAATCCCAAGGTCACCAAATGGACACTTGGTTTGGCTTGCCCACTGAAGCAGTTTACTGAAGTGGACTGCTGTCGATAGCCCACAGTCTACTGGCTGATTGCCAATCCTCAGTGCCAGGGGTCAAAACTGCTCACGGATAACATTCTCAGTCTTCATCCATCAATGAAGAAGCAATCAAAAAGCTGCCACAAGTTGCCATCAATTGCT
Source organism: Carcharhinus amblyrhynchos (assembly GCF_965287045.1). Lineage (NCBI taxonomy): Eukaryota > Metazoa > Chordata > Chondrichthyes > Carcharhiniformes > Carcharhinidae > Carcharhinus > Carcharhinus amblyrhynchos. The sequence goes on along the minus strand of NC_137333.1, from coordinate 36,622,425 downwards.
CCCTTGATAACTCTCCCACACTGTTAGAACCAACGAGCACAAATCAAATTCTTGTCAAATGAAGCTGCTTCAGGAACTCAAGCTATTGTAGTTGAGATCTACAAGTTCGGACGTCAATTCCAGATCAAGAAGCTGACTGATCTTTTTCAGTCCATTTGCAATCAAGGAACCATTCCATAAGAATGCAAAAATATGTATAAAAGAATACAACAGAGAGGAATCTCACTTCTGTTCAACAACACAACATTTAGCCAGAACCTAAGCTGCTGAGTGCAAAATCTTGATCAGATTCTGTTGCAGAGAATCAGTGCAATTTCAGAATAAGTCTGGTATTTGACATCAGGCCACTCCAGGATTCATGCCAAAAAGCAGAACATGACCATTTAACCTGACCAAGGCCTTTGACAAAGTCAGCCATGAGGGCCTTTGGAAGGAAATGATGAAATTCAGCTATCCTGAGATATTCTTCACAATTGTTCAATAGTTCCACGTAGGCATGCCTGCGCTTGTCCTGGACAACGGTAAGTCTTCTGACCCACTCCCAGTCACTCATGAAGTTAAACAGACAGTGTGCTAGCTCCAATACTTTTCAGCATGTTAATCCCCAATGCCCTGCATCTAAATCAGATATTGCATGAACAAGAAGATGCTTAACCTCAGGCGGCCCCAGGCAAAGACCAAGGTCTCTGACATATTTTGCCATTTCCTATTTGCCGATGACTGTGTACAAGCTGCCACTTCAAAGATAGACATGCAATAGGCATGAACTTTTTTTTCCAAATGCATTAGCCATCTTCAGCTGCACAATCAGGATGAAGAAAATTGAAGTACTGTACCTGTATGTTCCAGGAAAGGTCTATCTCAAGCTTGCGATTTCAGTTCATGAGAAACTGTCAGCATTGGCTAAGTTCACTTATCTTGTCCGCACACTCTTTCAAGCTGTCTACATTGTCAATATAGACATGTAAAAATTGCCAAATGAAGCATAGTCTTAGGCAGACTTCACATATCAGTCAAGAAATGAATAGGAATAAAGCTGCTTACCAAACCGACAATACAGAGCAACAGCCCCACCCTCTCTGCGAGAGAGACTTGGACAGTGTCATAAAGAACAAAAAATTACAGCACAGGAACAGGCTGTTTGGCCTTCCAAGCCTGCATTACCATGCTGCCTGACTTAACTAAAATCCCCCACCTTCTGGGGACCATATCCCTCTACTCCCAACCTATTCATGTACTTGTCAAGATTCCCCTTAAAAGTCACTTCCGTATCCGCTTCCAGTACCTCCTCTGGCAATGCATTCCAGGCACTCACTACTCCATGTAAAATATCTGCCTTGTACATCTCCTTTAAACCTTGCCCCTCACACTGTAAACCCTGCGCCCCCTAGTAATTGACTCTTCCACTCTGGGGAAAAAGCTTCTGACTATCCATTCTGTCCATGCCTCAATCTTGTAGACTTCTATCAGGTATCCCCTTAACCTTCATCGCTCCAATGAGAACAAAACAACTTTCTCCAACCTCTCCTCATAGCTAATGCCCTCCATACCAGGCAGCATCCTGGTAAATCTTTTCTGTACCCTCGCTGAAGCCTTCACATCCTTCTGGTAGTGTGACGACCAGAATTGAACACTATATTCCAAGTGCGACCTAAGATTCTATAAAGCTAAAACATGACTCGCCAATTTTTAAACTCAATACCCTGGCCGATGAAGGCAAGCACGACGTAAGCTTTCTTGACTACCCTCTCGATCTGCATTGCCACTTCCAGTGACCTGTGTATCTGTGCACCCGTATCCCTTTGCCTATCAATACTCTCAAGGCTTCTGCCATTTACTGTATATTTCCTATCTGTATTAGGCCTTCCAAACTGCATTAACTCACATTTGTCCCGATTAAACTCCATCTGCCATCTCTCCACCCAAGTCTCCAACTGATCTGCATCTGCTGGTCCTCATCATTATCTGCAAATCCACCAACCTTTGTGTCATCCACAAACTTCCTAATCAATCTATCATATTTTCCTCCAAATCATTTATATATATATATATATATATATATATATATATATATATTACAAACAGCAAAGGTCCCAGCACTGATCCCTGAGGAACATCACTTGTCACAGCCTCCATTCAGAAATGCACCTTCCATTGCTACTCTGTCTTCTTTGACCAATCCAGTTTTGTATCCACCTTGCCAGCTCACCTCTGATCCCATGCGACTTCATCATCTGCACCAGTCTGCCATGAGGGGCCTTGTCAAAGGCCTTACTGAAGTCCATGTAGAACACATCCACTGCCCTACCCTCAATCATCTTCATCACTTCCTTGAAAAACTAATCAAGTTACTGAGACACGACCTCCTCTTCACAAAACCATGTTGCCTCTCACTAATACGTCCACTTATTTCCAAATGGGAATAAATCCTGTCTCGAAGAATCCTCTCCAATAATTTCCCTACCACTGATGTAAGGCTCATTGGCCTGTAATTACCTGGATTATTCTTGCTGTCCTTCTTAAACAAAGATTGGATATTCTCCAATCATCTGGGACCTCCCGTGAGGATACAAAGATTTCTCCCAAGGCCCCAGCAATTCCCTCCCTCACCCCTCTCAGTATTCTGGGGTATATCCCATCCGGCTCTGGGGACTTGTTTACTTTAACGTTTCTCGAGCCCCAATGCTGCCTCCTTTTTGATCTCAATATGACTCAAACTACATACACATCCTCTCCTAGGCTCATCATCCAACAAGTCCTTCTCTTTGGTGAATATTGACACAAAGTACTCATTTAATACCTCACTCATTTTCTCTGGCTCCATGCATAGATTCCCTTCCTTGTCCTTGAGTGGGCTAACCCTCTCCCTGGCTACTGTCTTTCCCTTTCTACATGTATAAAAAGCCTTGGGATTTTCTTAATTCTACTGGCCAATGCTGTTTCATGACTGCTTTTAGCCCTTTTTATTCCTTGCTTAACTTTCCTTATATTCCACAGTTCTTTAGTGTGTTCCCAGCCTCCTAGCTTTGACAAATGCTTCCTTTTTCTCTTTGACTAGGCTCACAATATCACTAAATTATCCAAGGTCTTCAAAACTCGCCGTACTTATTCTTCATCCTTACAGGAATGTGTCAGTCCTGAATCTCTATCAACTTGCACTTGAAAGCCTTCCACATGCCAGATGTAGATTGGAGGCAGAAGTTTGAGAGCAAATCAACATGCTTCAGTTCCTGCCTTATATTGTTGTAATCAGCCTTCCCCAATTTAGCATCTTAACTTCAGGACTACACTTACCTTTATCCATCAGTACCTTAAAGCTTACTGGATTGTGGTCACTGTTCTCCAACTGCTCACCTACGGAAACATTGACCACCTGCCCAGGCTCATTCCGCAATACAGATCCAGTATTGCCCCTTCCCTAGTTGGGCTATCTACATACTGTTTCAGGAAGCCGTCCTAGATGTTCCTTACAAACTCTGCCCCATCTATCCCTCTAGCACTAAGTGTGTCCCAGTCAATATGAGAAATTAAAAATCTCCCACCACAACAACCCTATTACTTTTAATTCCCTCCCTTACCTCTCTGTATTCTGGGGTATATCCTTGCCAAAATCTGCCTACATATCTGTTCTTCAATCTCCTGCTGGCAGTCAGGTCACCTATAGCGAACCCCCAACATTGTGACTATACCTTTCCTATTCCCGAGCTCCACCCATATTGCCTCGCTGTATGAGCCCACCAAGGCATCCTCCTGGAGTACAGCTGTGATATTCTCCTTAACCAGCAGTGCAACCCCCCCCACCCCTTTTACCCCGCCTGAAACATCTGCATCCTGGAATATAAACTGCCAATCCTGTCCTTCCCTTAACCAAGTCTTTGTAATGGCAATGACATCGTAGTTCTTAGTACTAATCCAGGCTCATCTGTCTTACCTGTTACACTTTTCATGTTAAAAAAATGCACTTCAGTCCACTAGACCCTCTTGGATTAGCAACCCCACCCTGCCTGCTGTTTGAGTTTTACTGGCCCTATTGTCTGGTTCCCCTTCTGTTAATTCACCTTTGCTTTTGTTCCCACCCCCCTGCCAAACTAGTTTAACTCCTCCCTGTGACACTAGCAAACCTCCCAGCCAGAATATTTGTCATGTCAGAGACTCAACCTCTTTCACTTTGGAAGCTTCTGAATATCAGATGGCAGGACAAGATACCAGACATTAGCATGCCAGGTATCCACAGAACATTGAGACTGTCACAACAGAGTGACAGTTAGATGACTAACCAAATGAATATTCCAAGGAAAGCTAGAGCCCTTTATGGTAGTCAAAGGAAACCCATATGGACTCTCTAAAAGGTTTCACCTAGGAGTTTTTGGAATTGACTTCAAATCTAAGGAGAGGCTCATCCAGAATTGGTGCACCTTTGCAACAACAAAAAAAAAATGGTGTGGCCTCCTTCAAAATCAAGCACGAATCTGAAGCAAAGAGAAAACTCAAAGAAAATCCTGCGTTAACAACTCATCTGAAACTCAGTTGCCTGCAGTGTCCTGCCAATTTGCAGCAGAAGCTTTCAGACACAGATTAGCCGTAGCAGACACCTTCAGATTCATCGGAACCCTACCAAACGCAAGCACCTCAGATAAAGAGCATGATGAACATGGTCAACTTTGATCTGAAGAACGAACAAGGATGTATTAACACATCTTGCATTTAGACAAGCAATTCAGAAATCAGGAGTTCGCAATCCCGACATAATACACGGTGCCTTAACAGTGAAAATTAGGAACATGTACTAGGAACAGAAGTAGACCATTCAGCCCCTTGGGAAGGCACAAATGTTCAATTTGATCATGGGTGATCGACATTTGAATTCCATTTTATTATTCATTCATGGCATATGGATGTCACTAACGGGCCAGCGTTTTTTTGTGTGGAGATGGCGGCGTTGGACTAGGATAAACATAGTAAGAAGCCTCACAACACCAGGTTAAAGTCCAACAGGTTTATTTGGTAGTAAACACCACTAGCTTTTGGGATTTGCCCCTTTGTCAGGTGAGTGGGAGTTCTGATCACAAACAGAGCATATAAAGGCACACACAGTTTATAGAATACTGATTAGAATGCGAGTCTTTACAGCTAATCAAGTCTTAAAAAGGTGCAGACAATGTAACTGGAGATAGCATTAAGCATAGATTAAAGAGATATATATTGCCTCCAGACAGGACAGTAAGTGAGATGTTGCAAGCACAGGCAAGTCATGGGAGTTACAGATAGTGTGACATGAACTCAAGACCCCAGTTGAGGCCATCTTCATGTGTGTGGAACTTGGCTATCAGTTTCTGCTCAGCGGCTCTGCACTGTCGTATGTCGTGAAGGGCGCCTTGGAGAACGTTTACCTGAAGATCAGAGGCCAAATGCTCATGACTGCTGAAGTGTTCACCAACAGGAAGGGAACAGTTTTGCCTGGTGATTGTCGAGCGGTGTTCATTCATCCATTGTTGTAGCATCTGCATGGTCTCCCCAACGTACCATGCCTTGGGATATCCTTTTCTGCAGGTAGGCAACGTTGGCCGAGTTGCAAGTGTACGTGCTGTGTACCTGGTGGATGGTGTTCTCACGAGATCTAGAACAAGGGGACTCAGGATATGGGGTCAGCTATTTAGGACTGAGATGAGAGGACTTTTCTTCATTTAAAAAGTGTGGTGAACCTGTAGAATTCTCTACCATAGAAGGCTGCAGAGGCCAAATGAATAAATACATTTAAAAAAGGAATGGATAGATTTTTGGATTCAAAAAGCATCAAGAGGTATGATGAGACAGTGCAAGTATCATACTGAGACACAGGATCAGCCATTATCACATTGAATTGTAAGCAGGCTAGATGGGCCAAATGGCTTACTCCTGCTTCTAGTTCCTGAACAGAATTCCCCCAAGCTTCTGCTGGAAGGTTTGATGGCAGGCATGGGCAGAGAACATGGTGGAGGGCCAGAAATCGGTTTCACATCAGTATGACTATACAGTGGAATCTTTCCTGGAGCCCACTCTGGCAGGTGAGAGAACCTGATGTGGAGATGCTGGCATTGGACTGGGGTAAAAACAGAAAGAAGTCTCATTACACCAGTTTAAAGTCCAACAGGTTTATTTGTAGCAAACACCACAAGCTTTCAGAACACGCTGTCTGAAAGCTTGTGGCATTTGCTACAAATAAACCTGTTGGATTTTAAGCTGGTGTTGTGAGACTTCTTTCTGTCAGAGAACCTGCCAGAAGCCATTGGGAACTTTACTTGCATTCCGTTAATGGGATGTAGATGAAGGTCGACTCCCCACACCCGATTCTCTAGAATGCCGTCGCTATGAAAAGAATTTGGAATATGGTCTACAGATGTTGAAACTCACCTGAACAATGCCTGGACTCTCCCCGGAGTTCAGGATGGAGTCAGCCCACAACTTTAGGATCATTATGTTGATGTTACTTTGACCAATGATCGTGCATATAGATGAAAAGTAAAAGGTACACAGCCAAGAAGAGACCCAGTATTCATTAACATGGGCTTCAGGTAAATCCAGATATTAACAACTATTGTAAAGGAAATCATTGATTTAAAGTAGAAGAGGAGGACTGACATGAAGGTTTTTTTCAATTTTTCAATAAGCTCGAGTACTAAAGAGAAATCAATAAAGATAGCATGAGAATAGTTGTATAAATTTATCCCTGTGCTGTTGATTCAGATGGACCAGGGTCAAAACAGTGTCATCTGCTGGCTTACAAGGTTGATAGGCAAACAGTAGCTGATCAATATGCAGAACAAGAGGATCTAAAAGATGTTTTGACACACTGCACATGAAACATTTCATGCCTATCAAAGTAAGAGAAATTGGTTGGTGATCATTCAACTCAGCAGGCTGCGATTTCTTTGTATTTTGGGGCCAATGATATATCCCTGTGGCGAGTGAAGACCTGTCCCCAGTGATGCATGCCAATTAAAAAGTCAGGGAAGGAGGAAAATGTTAAATTTTATATTAACAATTTAAAGTAAAAGACATACTAGATTTATATCCAAAAATGATCAAACACATTAAAATCTGCAAAGTGTCCTGAGAAAATAATAATTAAAAACTGATTTGTTGGAGATGATGCTTATTTAAAAGCAGTTAGGCATTGGGCCTTGAAGGGACACGTTATGCATTGTGTGTTATGATACTTTTGCCTTTATAAAGCAATGCCTTGTGAAAATTACTCTTAGCAACATCAAGGGAGATAAATAAGCATTCATGAAATTAGGGAAATCACAACTAAACAATCAATAGCCTTTTCTGTGCTGCAGAACTCTACGCTTCTATGGTTCAAATTTGTTTCCAACGGTTTTATATACTCCTGAAGATAATTTGTTTCGTAGACATCCATGGATACCTCCAATAATACGGCACAATCATTGCAGAAGTTTGTCAAAATGCCTCAAGTGGATCAAGACAAGCAAGAAAACAAAAGGGATAATTTATGAAACATAAAAAGCAACTGAACAAACTTGTTTATGCTATATGTGTCACATTGTCAACACCATTTTCTGAAAGGATCAATAAATATCAATCCACTCCTCTCCAATTTGCATTTTGATATGTTGACTTATATTAGAAAATGCTGCACTGCTATAATTACATGTCAGTGCTAAAAACAGACATTGCAAAATGATGCTGCACATCAATCAGTTTTATATACTCCTGAAGACAATTTGTTTCGTACAGACATCCAACTAGATTTATTCCAGGCCTTAGTGAGGTTGGCATAACGTGACCATGGTTTATTAAGCTGACTAATGATGCAGCCTTTGTAATGGCCCTACGTACCTGTTGGGATCCCTCAAATCTATTCACACTAGAGTCACCACTAGTCATCTTTACAAATCAATTGCCAAAGCCAGTATAAACTTTAGTTCTTTTAAACTTTACTCTGTTCATCATTTCTGCAGGAATTAACTTTGACCTTTTCTCATACATGAATGTAGATATTGTGGTTTCATAGCAGTGAATGCTCTGAGTGAATGGACATACCACATGAATATGCAGAGAGGTTACAGGCATAGGCCATTCCTACAATGGTTTGTGATGTGAATTATGATTCATAAACAATGAAGCATTTTCTCACTGTTGTCACTGCCATATACATCGCTGTCAGGCACTGTACGTCAAGATGATGCCACTGCTTATAGTTGATTAATACAATTACAATTTAAAAAAAAAGTCATTTGTGGGACACGGGCATCACTGGCTGGCTAGCTTTTATTGCCCATCCCTAGTTGCCTTGGAAGGCAGTTGAGAGTCACATTGCTGAGTCTGGAGTCACATGTATGCCAGACCAGGCAAGGACAGCAGACTTCTTCCCTAAAGGACGTTAATGAACCAGAAGGCTTTTTCCGACAATCGACAATGGTTTCATGGTCATCAGTAGATCCTTAATTCCAGATTTTTGTTTATTCAATTCAAATTCTACCATCTGCCATGGAGGGATTAGTGTTGGGACCGCAATTGGTTTACAATTTACATAGATGATTTGGAATAGGGGACTAAGTGTAGTGTGTCAAAATTCACCGATGACACTAAGATGAATGGCAGAGCAAAGTGTGCAGAGGATGCTAAAAATCTGCAAAGGGATCTAGATAGTCTAAGTGAGTGGGTGAGGGTCTAGCAGACGGAATATAATGTTGGTAAATGAGGTCATCCATTTTGGTAGGAACAGCAGCGAAATGGATTATTTAAATGGTAAAAAATTGCAGCATGCTGCAGTACAGAGGGACTTTGGTGTCCTTGTGCAAGAATCACAAGGAGTTGGTTTGCAAGTGCAGCAGGTAATTAAAAAGGCCAATGGAATTTTGTCTTTCATTGCTAAAGGGATGGAGTTTAAAAACAGCGAGGTTATGCTGCAGCAGTACAAGATGCTAGTGAGGCCATACTTGGAGTATTGTGTACAATTTTGGTCTCCTTACTCAAGGAAGGATATACTGGCACTGGGAGGGTGGGTGGTCTGCAGAAGAGATTCACTAGGTCATTCCAGAGTTGAGAGTTGGCTTATAAGAGACTGAGTAGACTGCTCTATACTCATTGGAATTCAGAAGAATAAGGGGAGATCTTATTGAAACAAGATTATGAAGGGAATAGATAAGATAGAAGCAGGGAAGTTGTTTCCACGGGCAGGTGAAACTAGAACTAGGGAGCATGGCCTCAAAATAAGGGGGAGCAGATTTAGGACCAGTTCTTCACAAAGGGTTGAGAATCTGTGGAATTCCCTGCCCCATGAAGCAGTCGAGGCTATCTCATTGAACGTTTTTAAGGCAAGGATAAATTTTTGAACAGTAAAGGAACTAAGGGTTATGGTGAGTGGGCAGATAAGTGGAGCTAAGTCTACGAAGAGATCAGCTATGATCTTACTGAATGGTGGAGCAGGTTCAAGGGCCTATTCCTGCTCCTAGTTCTTATGTTCTTGTGAGCTCAGTTTCTGGATTAATAGTCTAGTGATAATACCACAAGGTCATCACCTCCCCCTGCAAACAGTTTCTGTATTTTCTTTTCCTAATGCATATAAATCAAAGAGATTCATAACTAAATGCTGTGGGGAGCCCCAGTGGTCTATTTTCCCCTTGGCTTATATTCTTTGGACAATGTGCATTTGTTCCTCATTGCTTTGTTCGCAAATTTCCTTTAATGTTACTTTTCTATGAACTTTATCCTTCTCCTATTATACTTTACTATTGTCCTTCAATTAATTGTACCAGTGCTCCATAATCTAATTCACTATCTTCCTCCATGTTTTTTTTTTGAAGGAGGCACAAATTGAACAAACATGCATGCACTTTACAGCTTGTTTCCAACCTTAGCTTTAGAACTCTATGGGCTATAATTTCCTACGTTTTCCCATATCTTTTGGGAAATCATAATTATTTACATCAGCAGTTGTGGAAGCTATTCAACAAATGCCATCTTCACAGTTCAAAAGTTGGCTGTGCCAGCAATGAGTTTTTAAGGTGAAAAGCTGGGAGTAGGCCACTGGGTTTAAAGCTGGACAAACAGCCTGCAAACAGACTAAAACTACAGCACAAAAGGTCCAGGGCTAGTGGATGAAGTAATAGCGAATTCTATTTAAATTCACAAAGTAGAGCTCAAAAATAGTCAAGAATGACATTGCACTTTTCCTTACTCAATGGGAAGTAAGCGGTTTGGAACATTGTTTTGAAAATTTACGCTTTTTTCCCTTTATATTGCTGTGGACAAACAGGTGCCAACTAAATAAAAGCAAATTACTGCAGATGCTGAAATCTGAAACCAAAAGAGAAAATGTTGGAAAATCTCAGCAAGTCTGACAGCATCTAAGAACATAAGAAATAAGAAATAGGAGGAGTAGGCCATCTAGTCCTTTGAGCCTGCCCCGCCATTCAATAAGATCATGGCTGATCTGTCGTGGCTCAGTTCCACATTCCCGCCTTCTCCCCATAACCCTTAATCCCCTCGCTTATCAAAAACCCATCAACCCGCGTCTTAAAAATATTTAGCGAGGCAGCCTCCACCACTTCAACGGGCAGAGAATTCCAGAGATTCACCACCCTTTGAGTGAAGAAGTTCCTCCTCAACTCCGTTCTAAACCGCCCCCCCTTTATCTTGAGGCTGTGCCCCTAGTCCTACTGTCCTTTCTGAGCAGGAAGAGTCTCTCCACCTCTATCCTATCCATCCCATTCATCATCTTATACGTCTCAATGAGATCTCCCCTCATTCTTCTAAACTCTAACGAGTACAAGTCTTGTTTATTCAGCCTCTCCTCATAGTTCAACCCCCTCAACTCCAGCATCAGCCTAGTAAACCTCCTCTGTACTCCCTCCAAGGCCAAAATATCCTTGCGTAAGTACAGCGCCCAAAACTGCACACAGTACTCCAGCTGCGGCCTCACCAATGCCCTATACAGCCGCAGCAAGACCTCCCTACTTTTATATTCAATCCCCCTCACTATGAAGGCCAGCATCCCATTCGCCTTCCTGACCACCTGCTGCACCTGCAGGCTGGGTTTTTGCGACTCATGCACAAGGACCCCGAGGTCCCTCTGCACCGTCGCCTGCTGCAGTTTTTCGCCCCGTAAGTAATAGTCCTTCCTACCATTATTCCTACCAAAGTGGACCACCTCGCACTTGCCAACATTAAATTCCATTTGCCAGTTCCTGGCCCATTCGCCCAGCCTATCTAGATCCTTCTGCAGACTCTCCACACCCGCCGCACAATTTGCCGTTCCACCAATCGTGGTGTCATCAGCAAATTTCGACACCATACACTCTGTTCCCTCCTCCAGATCATCTATATAAATGGTAAATAGCTGAGGCCCCAGCACCGACCCCTGGGGCACTCCACTAGTCACCAACCGCCAATCCGAATAGCACCCATTAACCCCTACTCTCTGCCTCCTATTTGACAACCAATCCTCTATCCACGCTAACACCCTACCCCCAACTCCATGCCCCCTTACCTTCTGCAATAACATCTTGTGAGGTACCTTGTCAAACGCCTTCTGAAAATCAAGACAGACCACATCCACCGGCTCTCCTCTATCCACCGCCCTAGACACATCCTCATAGAACTCCAATAAATTTGTCAGACACGACTTCCCCTTAACGAAACCGTGCTGCGTCTGCTCTATCAAGCAATTCCCCTCAAGATGCCTCGCAATTTCCTCCTTGATGACGGATTCTAACATTTTACCTACAACAGACGTTAAACTAACCGGCCTATAATTCCCTGCCTTTTGCCTGGCACCCTTCTTAAACAACGGCATAACATTAGCCGCTTTCCAATCTTCCGGCATTTCCCCGGAATCCAGCGACGTTTGGAAAATAACCACCAAGGCATCCACTATCACCTCCGCCATTTCTTTCAGAACCCTCGGATGCATTCCATCCGGTCCTGGGGACTTATCCACAATCAGTCCCTCCAGTCTGTCGAGCACCGCCTCTTTAGTAACAATAACGTCATTGAGACCCTCCAGTCCTACCACCTTTCCATCACTAACACCTGGCAAATTATTCACGTCTTCCTCCGTGAAGACCGAAACAAAAAAGTTATTCAAGACCTCAGCCATTTCCCCATCCCCTACCACTAAGTCCCCCCTCCCATCCTCTAAGGGCCCAACGTTCACCCTAGCCAGCCTCTTCCTTTTTATATATTTATAAAAACTCTTGCTATCCTTTTTTATATTAAGCGCTAGCCCAGCTTCATAGTTTCTCCTACCCTTCTTTATCAACTTCTTTGTCAATCTTTGTTGACATTTAAACCTCTCCCAATCCTCTTCTCGCCCACTACTCTTAGCTACTCTAAACGCCTCCGCTTTTAATTTAACACTTTCCTTCACCTCCTTCGTTATCCACGGCTTATTACCTCTCCTCCTACGGTCCTTTTTAACCATCGGGATAAATTTCTGCTGAGCACCAAGAAAGATCTCCTTAAAGATCCTCCACTGCTCCTCAGCAGACCTACCTTCCAACGTGCTCCCCCAGTCAACATTCGCCAATTCTTCTCTCATCCTACCGTACTCCCCTCTGTTCAAACAAAGGACTGTGTCCGGGAACCCACTTTCTCCTCCTCCATCTGCACCAGTGTAAGGGGAGAAAAGAGATCCTTTGAATCCAAATGACCCTTTGTCAAACCTTTGACAAGGGTCACCTGGACTTGAAACATCAGCTCTTTTATCTCCTTACAGATACTGTCAGACCTGCTAAGAGTGCCAACTAAAGGATGTTAGATAACAATGGCATATGGTTCTTCCATCATAAATATTAAAATAGGATTTTCCTTCATTAGAATTGATAGTGCGATGCAAGGATTGTGATGAAGGAAATCATGAAAACATGAACACATGTGAACTATGTAGAAATGTTAATATATTATAGATACACGTACAAGTGTCATTTGAACAATGTTCACAGAGTTCAAATAATTACGTTGGTGGCCTAAGCACAAGAAAACGAAAACTTTTCAAGGTAACAATCCGGATTAAACATGAAAGCTTTGGATTCAAGTCTGATAGCTCCCTGGTTTCTAATAATTTTATGACAAACAAAAATGAGAAGATTTTGATTGACAAATTCTCAGTGTAAAAAGAGATATGATATGTTCAAGGTAGTACTTAATATTTTATGAGAGATAATATGCTATAATCTGGCAAATTTAAAAATAGTGTGGAAAAAATGCTCGTGTACTTGTTTGGAAATGTTCTATTTTGTATGAATTATTTGCATTATAAATGCTTATGTCTAATTTTGGAATGGAAACTTCCTATTTAAAATGTGCCCCTCTCTAATTAAACCTTTCAGTGATGGCGCTACAGCTTCTCAGTTTTACACTTCCCATTTCTTTGGCCTGTAATGAAGAAACTTCCATACTTCGACAATTCTACTTCTTTCAATCCTAATTTTTTTCTGAATTTTGTGATATGACTCCCACTTAAGTAACGCTTCAATTTTAAAATTCCCATTCTTATTTTCAAGTCCTACTGTGGTGTTGTGAAGCTGATTTTTGAACTTACTGGCTAGAAACTCTTAATTGAATATTTAAAAAAAAACTCAAGATGTATTCTGGTAACTTTGGATAATAGTCAAAGATGGCTGCACATTTGCATCACTGCACCTTCAGCATTCCAAAACAAGGAAAAAGTAGAGAACCCGTCTGCAAAGCTGTACCAAGAACAATGACCTTGAAAGAGCCTGAAAAGGGGAGAGGGGAGGAGAAGTAGCAACACAAAGCATTCCAGACAATCTCCTGGGTACTGAAGTAAGTGGATTTAAATAATTAGAATTAGATATAAATCACTCAGACAATATGATTCTGGTTTACATGTGAATTCCTAGCTATAAAGCTACAGCTGGAATGCACTGTGATCATATTTGGGTCATTGCACAGTTGGAGGTAGAAGATCATGTGACAAATCAGCTAACCTTCGTGTTTAAGCAGCTCTGCAGAACAGGACAAGCAACTGCACTGTTGAATATCCTAAATATGTTCTTCCCCTAACTGCCCCTTCCCCACCCAGGAACACACTTCTCTCTCTCACCATTAAATTGCAAGTTTTGAACACTGTCTACTAATTTTGACAGGTATCACAGACAGACATTTTTAAAATAACTCAATTCAGTGCTTCTGTCTCCAGAAAAACAGATGACTTGTCAACCTATACCTTTAAATCACTTCAATGCCAAAAGCAGCAGGACCACTGAGTTCAATCTGAAGCCAGCAGAGTCTTTTAAGAGCTGTAAACATATTTAATTTCACAGGACACTAAATTACTTAAGGCAGAATTGAATACTCTCCCCAGTGCGAGTTGTGAGGCAGGAGGGGAGCATTAAATTGAACGGACAGGATTCTCCTCAGGATCCTGCCCACTCCACCAAACCCAAACCAGATGCAATTTTGCACTTGGGACAGGAGGGCTTGGGTGAGTAACCTGTCTTTTCGTCTATTAAGTCTCTTAAGTGGCTATATAATGGCCATTTAAGGGGCTTTTCCTGCCCAGATTCTATTTTTAGGCTGGCAGGATTGGATGTGAATAGGTTGGGAAACAGAGACAAAACCATGTTGGGTGGGAAGGGGAAGGGGCCGTGGGGGGCATCTCAAACTAAAAGACCCCTTCAGATTTGGGGCATCATCTCCTCTGGGTCCTTGGAGCTTCAGCCCTCCCACCCCCTAGCTTAACCTCCCCCAATCCCACTATCACTGTCCTCCTGATTCCCCAGGGCATCATCCACTACCTTTCACATCTCAGAGCCCTAGAACTTACCTAGAGATTGACTGGCAGCTCACAAATGTAGGAGTGGATGGAAGTCCTGCCCACTGTCAATAAATACTGAAGTAAATGTTAAATGTCAATGGGTCTCAGAGTCGGTGATGCCATCTTATTCACTAATTCTCAGGATAACAAGCATTCTCCATCTGTGAAGTTCTACCGTGCCATTATCCTTTCCACTCCTAATCTATTTGTGTGCATGTCTGAATGAGTCTTTATGTGGAAGTCAAAGCATTTTTAGTATTTTACTTTGACTGGGTTAAGCACAATAAAACCCACCCTCTTTTTAATCAAGATGACTATCCGCTTATGTCCTAGATGGTCATGGCACTCTGAATTGGCAAGTATACCCTTTGTTAAAGAAAGTTGTTGTAGTCACATGATGTGAGGGGCTATTTGGTTTCTCCTCAACCGATTGTAATAATGGCCTCCAGTGATACAATACTTCGAGATATCTGCATTCTTCTAATTCCAGCCTTTGAGCACTCCTGATTTTAATCTACTCCCATCATTGGCAGTCATGCCATCGGTCACCAGTATCTCAAGTTCTAAATATCCCTTTCGCGTTCTCTCCACTTTTAGGGGGTGATCTCACCCAAAAAAAATCTAAGTGCTGAACGTGCATGAAAATGGAAGTGTTTCAGATCCATTTTTGGGCAAATTGAAAATCAAATCTTATGACACCCTCAACAAAACAAAAGCAGCAAGATCTGTTTCCCACCAGCAGGGGAAGTGTCTAAGCTCGCCAGAAAACCAACAGATTACACCAGAGGGCGCCATTATGCATGCACAGATCTCTCTCTTCTGTGCAACAGCACAGAGAGAGAGAGAGAGGTCTGTCAGGCACTCAACCTTACTATTGCTGTCCACCCCCATGATCACTCCCGCTCTCATTGATGGTGAGTATGTGTGATCCTTGCCAGTGAGGACCTTCACCGGTGAGGTCACTAAGGCAAGTAAGCCCAAATGACTGCGTCCCGGGCTCACTTGTCATATTTAAATCCCTATTTAAATAGATTTAAATACTGAGATCAGTTTTGTGCCCGTTAAGATCATGATAGGTGAGAAATCGGGTGTGAACCCACTTGTCCGCCTATCTCACAATCTCACCCTGCCCATCAACCGGCAGGACAAGAAGGTAAGATCACCCTTAAGGCATTTTTTATTACCTACGTTTTTGACCAAGTGTTTGGTCACCTACCCTCATATCTGCTTGTGGTTTGCTGTTAAATTGTGCTTTATAATGCTCCATTTTACCACATTAAAATGTGCGACATGAATATGAATTGTCATTGCTGCTAATTATATATAACAGCAAATTAGATAATATGGAAAGATAAGCATAGCATGTATTATTTATATGAAGATAGCATTCTTTCGATGTGACATGGTCCAAATACCCCTCACACATCCAACCCACCCTGCAACTTTAAAGCTGAAAACATTATCTAGTTTTCCTAGCTTTGATTGTATAATTTCATGGCAGATTGACTGAGATAAACAGAAGGTGTGAAGGTTTGTGTGACAGTATTCGTCCATTTTGGGTCAATTTTCCTTGTTGACAGCAGATAGCACAGTCCACAGCAACTGCTCTGGCAATCTTTCTAGTTGTGAAATTGTAACACTGACACTGAAAGATTAATCATGATCACATAATCACTGTAAATGTACCAAGTGGAAGCAGCACAGTCAGTACACAATATTTAACAGGATGCTTTCAGCCAGGTTCATTAAAGTTTAATTTCAGTAAGAATTTGCTCCAAATCCTCAGTTGCACAAATTCCATTCTTCTAAAAACTAAAAATCATATCAATTTACAAAATCTGATTTCCTAGTCTTGTTGCATGCAGTTCAGCTGTACTGTTATAAGCACCACAACACGTCTAGTGATATAATTTGTTCAACACCTAAATTGCACAAGTTGTATCTTCTGATCCTCACAGGTAGTACACCTCCATTATATACCTTTGATCTGTAAGTTTTGCATAGTTTATTCTTCTGATCTTAACCCTTAAGTCTATTGTTCTAAGTCTGTCTTTCACCCACTCCTCCTGGTTCTCACCCTGCTGCATTTGTTTCTTTATTTCATTTTTCATGGTTTACTTTCTCTTTAGTTTCTTTTTACACAGTGGGGGGCCCTGTTGCAAGGTTAAAAAACCTGGGGTGGAATTCTCCCAAAAAAACTTTAAGTGTTGAGTTTGCTGGAGTAAAATGTGCTTTTTTTTCAGTGCGAGTTTAAAAATGGATCTCCCACACTTTGGGCACTGCAAAGGGCACAAGCGAGAATTGTTCCGAAAAGTGGTGGACAGGATATATTCCTACTGGAGAGGCTGAAGTCAGTGCGCTGAGCGTGACCCCGTGCATGCTCACATCCCTGGGAGATCACTAAACAAATCCTCCTAGCATTGAAATCGCTGGTCTCCCCATCCCCTGGATATGGCTGGCCTTCTGGTCTCCCCATCCCTCGCTGACCTGGACATCACTGGCCTCTGCATCCCTCCCCCTACTTCAGGGAGCGCTAAACTGCCATGCATACACCCTGCCTTGAGCATTTCCCCTCATTGAGTGAGGGCCTCGAGCTCATTGCACCTCCCAGATACACTGCCTTGTTGTGTTCACCCAATCAGCACCTTTGGAGATGGCTCACCCTCTATTTAAACCAGGCTGCCTGTACATTATTCTCAAGGAAATTTACCTAACGGATCCACGAGTGGGCCAAACTGACTGCACCCTCACTCCATTAACAAGCCAGAGCTGCATATAAGCAGCAATAATGGACATGGTCAGGCAGGTGGCCCCAAAGACAAGTGCACTGAGATTTGAGCAGAGCGAGCGGGCCCACCTGCTAGATGTGGAGGAGACAGTAAGAAGTCTCACAACACCAGTTTATTTGATAGTAAACCCACAAGCTTTCAGAAACACCGTTCCTTCGTCAGGTGTGTGGAAAGTTCTGATGTGGTGTGGCAAGATGTGGTGGAGCACAGGAGCCAGCTGCTCTGCCCCACTCAGGGCCGTCGCCCAAGGATCGCACAGCAAGCACATTATGGGAGGCAATGGCACTTTCTGTAAACTGGCCCCTCGGTCTGGAGAGCAGTGCCGCAAGGAAATGAACAACCTCCGGGCTTCACCCCATGCCTTTCCATACATCATGCTTTCAACCCCCATGTCCCTACAGGAGAAGAATGCGCATAACCATCATGAGAGGGAGAAGTCTGGTGGGGGTGTTCCAGAGCTGCGTGAGCTCACAGTGTATGAGCAGCATGCCCTGGAGCTGGGGGTGGGAGAGGGGGATTGCACCTAGATGTGTAACCGACAGCCAGGTTAGTGTTTGGAGTGAAAGTGATCATCAGCTGAACCTCATTGCTAAGTCTTCCTTGAAGTAAGTGCTATGCTACGTGGGCTGTTTTCCCTCCCTTCTCCTAATGTGCATTGTTTTTCAAACACAGTGCTTGACCCTGCTGCACCAAGCCCTTCTGGTGTTGGCTTCTGCTCTTGAGCATAACCCCCAAACACCTTGGGCAACACCTCAGAGGACAGCACTAGTGAATCGGCACAGGCATTAACCACACAACTCTCAAACATAGAGACTATGATAGTAGGTCACATTAGTGCGAGGCACACGGAAATATGCTGGGTGCAAGGATTCAGCTAGTACCGTGTCAAATGCGGGCCTCATTGATCCTGAAGCTGGTGGAGGTAGGTCAGAAAGACCAGGGAGTTGTGGAAGGGCAATCAGCAACCATGCTGTGACTATAAGGCTGTTTCAGGGAGTCAGAGTGCTGTCACAGATGGTGGTGCCGGCACAGTGTGCAAACCAGGCCAACACTGCAAGGGTGGCGACTGCAGTGGAAAGTCTGGGTCAGGGATCTGGCCTCATGGGCAACAGGGTCCAGGCCAGCCTGGAGTCACAGCATTCGATGGCCATGGGTGTCGGGGGCATGTGGGAGATGCTGCTGGCCAGGGCTGGGACTCTTGCTGGGATTCTGGAGACTTAGCAGGCTGAGAGCCATGACAATTTAGCCCAGTCTCAGAAGGCTAATGCTGAGGGGTTCCAGAGCCTGGCCAAATCTCAGAGGTCAGGGCTGAGGGTTCACAGACATGGGGCTGACACACCTAGGCCTCCAGGACTGGCAGAGCCAGGTGATGCTGGAGCTTCTGGAGCTCAATCCAGTTACCCTGGCATCCTATTGAATGTCCCCAAGGAAGGAGGAAAGGCTTGAGCTGATGCCAGGGCCTTCTACCTAAGGGACTCAATATTCTGAGATCTCCTGATTCCTTCCGTCCTGACACCAGGGCCTCTTAGGGCCAGCCGGATGATCAGCGTGGCACAGAAACATCAGTGTCATCCCCAAGTTGGCTGGGGCACTCTGCCAAGGGCATCACAAACAAACAAAGGGCTGTGGATTAGAGCTAGACACCTCCACAGACTGCGGTATCATGAGATACCAGCCCCATGGCCAAAGATTTTACACCACCTGCCTACTTTCCTCAGCATCCGCCAGATCTTTAGTCACACACTACCCTCTTTCTCTCCCGCCTCACCACCCTGGATCCATTGCCCCACACACTCGTGTTCCCAACCCTTACTGCTGCACAGACCCAGGTGCCAGTGTGCACCAAGAGAACAGGTAGGAGTCAGACTTGACTGGCACTAAGGGCAGAATTTCAGTTTGCCTTACAGTGTTTGTCATCCTTCAGCCTTCATCAAAGACACACTACTAGTGCCAGCCCAGACCCTTAACCAGTTGTGATGGGTGGGAAGGAGCAGGAGGGTGGCAGTGGCTGAGAGGGTGGAGAAGGGGAAGGATCATGTGGGTTGAGTGGACAGCTTTGAGTTGTGGGACATGGCAGCTGTGGTACGTCCTGGGATGTGGGTGGAAGCGGCCCACTTGACCTAACTAGTGATCAGGGCCTCCCTTGCTGCCCTGTCAGATTTTTGCCATTGTCGCATGCCCTCCATCCTCTGGTTTCTCATGTGGCAGGTCCTCCAGTTCTGCCTGGTGACAATCCTCCTCCTCCTATGCCTCCAGGTCTCCCCGCTGCTGTATGATATTGTGAAGATGGTGACTGGTGATATACACAAGATTGTACTACTGGGCACCCCCAGAGTGAACCAGGCAGCAGAATTACATTTTTAACAGGCCTATGCAATTCTCTCTTATTATGGACAGGGTGGCAGTATGGGCCTCATTATAGTGAGCCTCCACCTCGGTGTCGGGCCTCCGCACTGGTGTCATTAGCCATGGCCTCACAAGGTAGCCATCCTGGCATCTTGGGTTGGTCTCCAATGAGACAAGGGCTGTCCAACCACCTCAGCACACTGTAGTGGACATTCCCTGGGTGGCACATACCAACCTGCATGATGATCATCTCGTAGTCGCAAATGATTTGGACATTGAGGGAGCAGAACCCCTTTCGATTAATAAATGGTTGCCCCTCACCTCATGGGATCACAGTGCAACGTGTCCTGTCCACTGCCCCCTCTACAAGGGGCATCCCTGTAATGGTGGAAAAGCCTGCAGCCTAGGCTGTCCAACATCAATAAGGATACAAGGTATCTGTCACCTGGCAAACACATTTGTGGATTGAGGCCTGTGAGATTCCACATAGGTTGCCATGGGTGACTGGAATGATCCTGTAGCAGAAATTAAGTGTCACCATCAACTTAACTCTATAAGGAGCGGGTGGCCACCCCTCCCCTCAGGTGCCAGGTGTGCAAGCACCTCACACAGATACCAGACTGTATCCTTGGATAGGCAGAGCCAGCAACGGCCCATGATGTCCAACAGCCCCTCGAGAGATGTCTTGGTCCAGTACCGCCTGGGCCTCCACACGCTCCTTCTCCTGGCCACTCGTGGGAGACTGCTCTCCCACCTCATGGTCAACAGTAGCAGCCCACTGCCTTCCTTCCTGACGGTCTTCAACTGGCTGCTCCTGGGATGGCCTCCCCACATTCTCCACCTCAGCTGCCACCACGATGGCCAGCTCTAAATCAACAAGACCGAGATCCATTCTGCACGATCGAGTTAGAGAGAGCAGAAAATTGATAGATACGTGTCGTTGCTTGCATCTTCTCCAGCAATACCACCCATCTACCCTCTGTCCACCCCCCTCAAACCCTCACTGGGAACTGCGTCCCCATTTGTGGATGCTGGAATGCAACAATCTGTGGTACCATGTGCCATCTGATTAGTTTGCCTACCATTAGCATCATTAACATGGCAGGCAGGGGAGAGCATACAATCGGTATGGCCATTGCACTCCCTTGAACCACTGACATGAGTGCAACTACAGTATTCCATTCCAGGCATGCGTTGCAAGTCAGGCATATGGGGCAGGGACAGGCTGCTGATTGTCACAAAACGGGTTCCCATTCACTGCAGAGTATATGCATTATTAGCGTCTATGTTAACCCGAGCACGCCTACTTGGAGAACCAGCTACTGAACTGATTAGCCCTCAAGCAACATATGGTGTGCTACCTCCCTCACCGCCCACTCCCCTCTCTAAAACCCCAGCACCAAGTCCTCCTCACCACGGCTAGAACAAAAGGAACAGTCCAGCTGCTGCAGACAGCCCACCCCACCTCAGGAGATTATACGGAACATCCCTGGGGACAGCACTTCCAGCTCTCCAGGCAATTCCCCATAGCAAGCAGAAGGTCTTCAGACCCTGCCTCCTACTTCCCCTGCACTCTCTGGGCTGCAGCTCCATTAAACTCAAGCGTTCACTCCTGTTCAACGGTGCCACTGCAGCTCCCAACTTTTATACAGCTGTTGTAATCCCTGCCAGCATGGCATCACGCCAGACTGCAGGGAGAAGCTGGCAGGGGCAGAGATACTAGTTGCGGACCAACTAATTACATTTGATCTCTTTTTTGCTCATTTTCAGCGTGGATTCCTCCATGCCAAAAAACATAGGCTGGCAGACATGCTCAGAGCCAGACACCCAATGTGAAACCTACGGGTTAGCCGGTGCTTAAATCTCCTTAGCCACTCTTCACATTAGCAACATTTAAGAGGCATCTGGATGAGCACATGTTTAGGGAGGAAATAGATACGGACCGAGTCAGGGTAGTAGGTTTTTTTAGTTTAGTTAGAGCATCATGATCAGTACAGACTTGGAGGGCTGGAGGGCCTATTCCTGTGCTGGATTTTTCTTTGTTCAGCCTATTCTTAACCTAGATAGAAATTCTTTGAGGAAAGATGAATTATGTTGTACGAATGTCAAAGATGGTCTAGATACTAGGAGAGTGCACGTCCAGCTGCACAAGAATAACGGAAGCACTCTCAGTTGATTACACCTCAAGTTAGTAAGAAAGTGATCACAATATAGGACTATTAGAAACAGGACTAAGCCAGTTACTTCCTTGGATATGCTCTACCATTCAATTAGACCTTGGCTGATCTATATCTTAAGTCCATTTATCCACCTTTCCTTAATATCCTTACCCCCCACTCCCCAAAAGAAAATGCTACCATTTATGTCTGAAAAGCTCCAACTTCTCAGCATCCACAAATCGCAGATATAGAAAGTTGTAAATTTCTAGCAGCCCGTGTATACAACTGTTTCCTGACTTCACTCGAGTAGCCCAGGTCCAATTTAAGGTTGTAATATATGAAAGTGCCACTTAAAAAAGACAAACACCAAAATCTTCCAACCTCATTTGCAGCTGGGATTCTTTGGTGCCAGTGAAAGTGAGCAGAGTTTTGGCTAGAACACCAAATTGTCCATTCTCACTCGCAGCCACGGGGTGGGCATGGACAATGTCAGAGAATCCCACCCAAAGACACATGAAAAAGTGTCAAAAATAGTGAAGTAGCAACTGTTGAGCAACCAGACATTAAAATCTAGAAAATTAAATATCTTTGTCATTATGATAGCTCCGTTGGAGTAAGCTATTTACGCAAGGTCATTTAAGGGTTACAGAACCAAGATGAAGTTAAGATATCAACCAGCCATGATTGAATTGAATGGCGGAACAGACTGGAGGTGTTGAATAGCCTGCTCCCGTTTCTTTGTTTATATTCTATCACAAAATTAAGTAACAGGCTTTAGATTTTGAACAAATGGTTGTACAATAATAAAATATCAGAATTACAAGTCCCAAGCTGAGAGTGGAGGAAAAAAAAAGAAAACAGTGGTCTGAACTTGAGGGATTTAAATAGTAGTGGAAGGAGATATTGAAATACCAGAAAGCAGAGCTGAGCATAAATAATACCACATGGTGGCATCCAGCAGTAACTACTAAATCTAAGTCATTGTTAGCTCTGTTGGAGCGTGCTATTGTTGAGTTTGACTGAATGAAAATCACAATTACAATGGCCAGAATTTTATTGCCTCGCCTGCCATGGCAATTGGAGTGGGCGAGGGACGGACAACGGAAGGTCTATAGACCTTGATTGGGATTTTACGGTTTCAGGATGAACGAGACCATAAAATCCCATCCAATGTGTTATTAAATTACTTTCAACTATTGTTCATGAAGCGATAAAACATAAGTCCTGGACAGTATGATGTACATCATTGTTGTTCAGTGGTTGGAAGTATTTCACTGGAGTCTTGAAGGACTGGTAGGGAAGTGATCAGAATCATTAGTGCGTTGGTGGATGGACGGAGTACACTGAGCAGGAATTAGTAAATTAAATTAATCAGGCTGAGATATGCAGATTCCAGTGGCTGTCCCTACAGAAGTGCAGATCTGTCCAGAATGCAACTGACAGCCACAGTGCAAAAGCCATTCAGACCTGTTCTGACAATGATAGTGTTATTTGAGCTATTCAGTAGTCTGCTTGATGGTGTGTGTGTGTGTGTATTGGAGAGGTGTCATGAGCCAAGTGTGAAAAGGATAGATCCCTGTCCCCAAGCAGCCCCCGATTCACACTGATGGGTCAAAGAATGAGTGATTGAAGCTTGTCTCAGTGAGAGGCATCACAATATCTGGCAGAACAATAAAGCACAGTCCTGCAAGCTGTTCTATAAATGATAATTCACCAATTATAAATGAGGTGAGCTGAAGGAAGAATCTAGATTGATTCACAAGTGTGCACAAACTATTGTTTAGGGGAAGACTACTACATTTGCAAAACCTACAGCTCTTTCCTGCTGGTTCTGGTGTTCATGTAGAGCATGATAAACTGCTTGTTTTTTGCACAGGAATCATCAGTGGCCTTTTAATTCAGGGATGAATTGCAGACTAAACGATATTACGGATGTCACATGCTGTGATCTGGAAGGAGTCTGAAGTAAAATAGAGCACTGTAATGACTTTCACTGTCACAGGCAATGTGTTGCATGTTTTAAGATTAACGTGGATTATTTATTCCGATTAACACATTGTACGCAGGGCCTAAAAATTGCTGTGCTTATTGGCTCCACAATCTTGCTACAAGCTTCAATTCCAAGCTGAGTTCAATGTGCTTACCCTACATGCTGCCAAACCCAGTGGGGTATATGTTCCTTTTACATGTACAGTGCAAAACAGGCTGAGTGAATTGTGCCCTGCTCAATTATCTTTTCCACTAGAGTCAATGGAAAAGAACAAGTGCTTGATGTTACTGATGAGATTCTTGCTGGCAGCCGACAATGGCAATGGCTGGCCAGACATGATTATGTGATGACGAGCCAATTAACATGACAGAAACACAGGAGGGCAGGAATCCACTGAGCCTGGCATCAGCTGATGGGGTCACAAGTCCAGGCACCATTTTTAAATGGCACCTGGACCTGCCTACAGTGCCTCTAAGACAAATTCATCCTCCATACTCTCTGCTTCATCAATGCTTGCTGAGAATTGTCAATGACATAGGACAGGAGGTTGCAAACAGGGAAATGGCCCTGAATAGGCATAAGTTGGGCTTATGATTTAGGAATGCTTCTCTGCAGATTCTCCTTCAGGCTGATTGTCGAGAAGCGCGCATCCTGCCATTCCCAGACGGCATTAAGAGACCCTCCTAACTGACCATGGACATCTGGGACAGAGTTTACAGAAGTTAGCAGTCCTGCAATCGACAAATGTATCCAAGTCCAGTGCTGAAAGAAAGCCAATGATTCCTCCACACCACTAGGGTGAGTATAACAGAATGTCTGGAATACTTTGGCTCCCATGTATACAACAAGAAATGGGTTTCAGAAATGGGATGAGCAAGAGGAGGGAGGAGGTAACTCCTTTTGGAAAAAAATACAATTTTTTCATCTTAATTGCTTTCTCAAGGAGAGAATTCCACAGTGTCTCCATCACAGGTGAAGATATTTCTCATCTTAATTCTAAAAGGTTTACCTTATCCATACACTGTGACCCCTCATTCTGGACTCTCCCCACCATCATGAATATCCTTGCTGCATCTACCCTGTCTAGTCCTGTTAGAATGTAGTAGGTTTCTATGAGATGACTCACGAGACTTGACAGTATATAGTCCAAAAATAGCAGCCTCTTTGTGCCAGTGTCTTCCAAATCTCCTGCGAGTGAATATGTTGTGAGGACAATGGGGGTTGGGGGGGATGCCCAAAATATATCAGAGGAATCCCAGCTGAGACCTGATCATAGTACAGCTCTAAGTTGTTACCTATGACAATCTTGCAGGAGCTATTGTCAGACCTATTGCAAGAAGCGACTTATGTTCAGTAGAGGTAGATTATAGCCATAACTTTGAAAACATGAAATTTAATCAGTTTAGAAACTTCTACACTTCTGGAAATAACCTTTATTTTAAAAAAGTGGATAGTAAAATACTCTAAAAGGACTTTATCTGTGAATTCAAATTGCCCACAATGTCCTGAAAAGGACAAAATGACAATTCCAAGCCAAATATTAATATTCAGATAGAGAGACTATCCAAGAGACACTTCCTGAATTGAATGGGCCTTTTCCAAATAAAAGGCAGTGATTATCAGAATGTCAGCACACAAAGACCGAGGTTATGGCTAAACCCAACACCATATTTAGAAGGTAACTGTGAAGGATTGTAAGGCAAGACAGCCACATTGCTCAGTCTTTTAAAAAATATCTTAACAGCTAGCTGCAGAACAATAACTTCAGGCAACTGCAGAAACAACAGCAGCACCTTGTACTTTTAAGATTTGTAAACTGCAACATTAAGCTCTCCAAGCCTGTTCCTTTTCAGGTTCACCACTACATAAACCCCACCTCCTGGAAAGGAGGTTACAAGTAACTAATTTTGTGAAAATCCATCGTTTTGAGGGATTGCTGCAATGATTCCTATATAAAACTCAGGCTACTGAATCCACCTAGAGTCTCCTTCAGTCATAAAAATGCATTCTTCATTGGGCTTACAGGTTTTTGCCATGTCAGCCATTCACATGAATTACAAACTATTCTTTTGTTTATAGCTTGTAAAAGTGCACTATTCTCTTCAGACCCTGCATTTCGATGACCCTCCCTCCTTCATGACCCTCCACTTGATATCACTCCTTCATCTCTCTCACTTCATGCACCCTCATTGATGAGCCCTTTCATGAACCTCTTTATACTGCAGCCCCCTCAGGCCCCACCCCATCACATCCCACCCTCAGGCCCCATCTTCCTCATGCCCTGACACCCTGATAGTACCCATGTGCCAGTTAGTGCTACCAGTCTGGCACTGCTGGGTGTCAAGCTTTTATTTTCAGATGGGCATCATCCAGCCACGTCTCGACCACCTAGGGGCTTCGATGGCGTCCGAGCCCCCACCTGCACCCCCAGATTACATCACACCTGGTCTCTATCTGTGGGGACCAGTAGTGTTTCACGCTGGGTTCCTGCTGTGGAAAATTCCAGGAAGAGGGAGAATCCAGCCTCAAACACACTTAAATATGCTAATTTGGTTCCCGTCCAGTAAGACACTAAACCCCTCACCTGCATTTCCGCAGCCCCACTCTGCTCTAACATGATCTGTACCAAGAGGGATTAGCAGGTAAACGTGTAGGGATATGGGGATAGGGCCTGGGTGGGATTGCGGTTGGTGCAGACTTGATGGGTTGAAGGGCCTGTTTCTGCACTGTAGGGTTCTTTGGTTAAGACTGCACCACCAGAAAATCATGACTGTAGGGTCACAAGATGTGCTCCAAACAGGGGTAACAAGTATGCCAGCCAAACATATCAGGAGATAACTTTTGTTGAGTGATTGCATAGATGTTTAATTTTTATGTACAACAGATAAAGTTTTTTGGGTCTTTTTGTGCCTTCTTTTTAAGAAATTAACCTTTAATTTTATACTTACAAGAGCACAGATCCCAAGGCAACGACTTCTTTTGTGAAATATAGGAGTTTATTTCATGATGAATGAATCCCCACTCACTTATCATGTACTTAAGAATAAACTGCTGAAAACATGATAGAACGCCAAGTTAACTGGTCTGTTTGTTATCCATCCCAGTTTCCTCTTGGCTCTGTTTTGTTCTTTCCTTTCTCTCTATCTTTGCTTTTAGTTTTTCAGACATAAGTAAATTCATGTTTTGCTTTTCATTCTACCACCAGGTTTGCTAATCAGTTCCTTGACTTTATTTTTCTGAATTGTTTTCTTCCAAGTGAGTCAGTTTGGCGTACTCCTGGTCAGAAGGTCAGAAGTTCAAGATCTACTCCAAGATATGTGCTACTAATAAAGGCGCCACTCGATTACAGAACCGAGAAATGCATTACATTGATGCAGGTGACCTTCAGATAAGAAATTAAACTGACAACACATCCATCATTTCAGGTGAATGCTAAGAATCCATGACACAATTGGAAAACATGCAAGGAAGTGTCCAGGCGGGGAACATTCCCCTCTGAATCAACACAACAAAAAATTGATTTAATTGGTCATCCATCTCATTTCAGCATGTGGAAACTTGCTTTGTACTGTGCTTGCCTAAATTACACCACCCAAATGAGATAGCTGTGCTAAGATGGTTTGAACAAAATGTGTTTTCTTACATATTCTTACCCATACTATATTCTTGTGTTCTCATTTCTGCTTTTTGCGCTCCCCCTCCACCCCCCACCGCTCCAGTCTCTAGTTTGTTTGTCGGCATTTTGTTTTCCTTTTTCTCCACCATTCTGCCTCAACCCTCAGTCACAATGGCCATCATGATGAAAAGTGACTCTAATTAGGAACCACATAAAATTAAAGTAAATCTGACTGGATCTTTGCTAACCTTTCCACCATGTATTTTTTCAGCCTACCATTAACAAGCCATGTGCCAATAAGCTTTTGTTAACATGTCTGGAAAAACAAATATTGCATTTAGCTGTTTAATCATACACACCATTAAGATCTTAATTGAGACTTCAAAGGCAATACAGGATCACATCAGGCACATTCATTTTCCCTGATTTTTAAAAGGATTCCTTAGTTTGAACAAAACAGTACTTTTAAATTCCAGAGGGAAAAAAAGAGATTCCTTAGCAATGTGGATTCTGGACACCTAGCCATTAAAATTCAACAAGAACCTGTCAAAAATATACAAAACAGAACTAGTCACACAATATTGAAACACAGAAACCAGAAGCAGAAGGTCATTCGGCTCTTTAAGCCTGCTCCACCATTCATCTCAACCATGGCTAATCATCAAATTCAATATACTGATTCGCCCCTTCTCCCAGATCCCTCGATCCCTTTCACCCAAAGAGCTATATCCAATTTCTTCTTGAAATCACACAACATTTTGGCCTCAATTATTTCCTGTGGTAGTAAATTCTACACATTCACCATCTTCTGGGTGAAGAAATTTCTTCTCACCTCAGCTGTAAGAGGGTTTTTCCCTTATCCTCAAAGTATGACCCCCCAGTTCTGGACTCTCCCACCATTGCAAACATTCTGAATCTACCCTGTCTAACCCTGTTAGAATTTTATAAGCTTTGAAATCCCCTCTCTCTCTTCTAAATTCCAGTGACTACAATCCTAACCAACATCATCACTCATCATATGACAGACCTGCCATCCCAGGAATCAGCCTGGTAAACCTTCACTATACTCCATCTATAGCGAGGACATCCTTCCTCAGATAAAGGCAGCAAAATTGCACACAATCTCCATGTGTGGCCTCATCAATGCCCTATACAATTGCAACAAAATATCCCTATCCCTATCAGATCATCTCGCTACAAAGGCCAACATACCATTTGCCTTCTTTACTGCCTGCTGTCCCTGCACGTTTACTTTCACTGACTGATATGAGGACATCAAGGTCTTGCTGAGTATGCATCTCTCAATTCAAGTAATAACCTGTCTTCCTATTATTGCTACCAAAGTGAATAGCTTCACGTTATACTACATCTGTCATACATATGTCCACACACTCAGCCTGTTCAAATCACGCTGAAGCGTCTCTGCATCCTCCTCAGAGCTTACTCTCCCACCCAACTTTGTATCATTTGTAAATTTGGAGATAATGCATTTAGTTCCCTCTTCCAAATCATTGATAAATAATGTGAACAGTTGGGGTCCTAGCACAGATCCCTGTGGAACCTCATTAGTCACTAACCGTCAATCAGAAAAAGAACAATACATGCAAAAAGAATTTTGCATCCTATCCATCTTAAGACATTACCTGCAATCCCATATCTTAACTTTACATAGTAACTTGTTATGTGAGACCTTGTTGAAAGCCTTCCACAAGTCTAAATAAACCACTTCCATTGATTCTCCTCAGTCAACTCTACTAGTTACATCCATGAAGAATTCCAATAGAGATTCAAACATGATTTCCCTTCTACAAATCCATGCTGACTTTGTCTGATTACACCATTGCCTTCCAAATGCTGAGTTATGAAAACATTGACAACACACTCTTAACGACTTCCCCAATACCGACATTAGGCTCACTGGTCTGTAGTTCTCGGTTTTCTCTCTACCTCCCTTGTTGAATTGTAGGCTTATAGTAGCTACTCTCCAATCTGTAAGAACTAGTCCAGAGTCCAAAGAATTTTGGAAATCAACCAATGGATCTACTATTACTAGGGCCATTTCCTTAAGTACTCTGGGATAAAGATTATCAGGACGTGGAGATTTATTCTCCTTCAATCCCATCAATTTCCCCAAAACCATTTCTCTACTAATACTGATTTCCTTCAGCTCCTCACTAAAAAACTGTTTCTCTCAGAACTTCTGGTACGTTATTCATGTCTTCCTTTGTGAAGACTGAATGAAGGTACAAATTTAATTCCTTTATTCCCTGTTTATGATTGTAAGGGATCTACATTAGTTTTTGTCAATCTTTTTCTCTTTACACAACTTGAGAACTACTTATCAGGAAAACAAAGTTTTAAGTAATCTATATTTATAGATATGAGTATTAGAAATAAGGCATTGCTTTAATTATGTTTAATTTTTGTGTTTTTGTATTTGAAAGCGCTGGATGTATGTACGTTAATGAGTGTTTATGACATAAAAACAGGGAGGATAGAATTTTCTCAGAAAAATCCCAAGTATCAAATGGACAGGAAAATGGGAGATCCTGCTTGGTGTTTAATGAGATTCTAGGCTATTGTTTGGTAATCAGGGGCCACCCTATGTTCAAAGTTGTTTGATAAATTTAAATTTGACCTGAAGGAGCTGGACAGGAGCAGCGAGCTGGGAAAAGCAAATTTTACAAAAGAGCAAAAGAAAGTCCAGAAACTGGAGAGTTTGGATAAAAGCTGTGTCTCAGTATGACAGTTAAGTTAAAAAATAAGAAAAAAAGTTGAACAAAGTCCTATTGGTGAAGTTAAAGCAAAGAACAGAAAAAGTGCTCTGAGTTAAAGAGACAGTTGTAATAACCAAATTTAGAGTGACAAACAGGCAGAAATAAATTAAAAGTTTGGCGACACCTTATTATAGCCTGTGAATCAGTAATATTCTGTTGGCGTGGCTTGCCAGCTGAGAGATAGGAAGCTTGAATGAATGTGGTAATCCAAGACAGGAATATTGAACGGAGAGATTGAAATCCTGGAACTGGATCCTCGATGAAGGCATCCGATAGAAAGTATTTTTTGGGAGAAGATTCCAAGGTGTGTTTTTTGAGAGTGGAGTTTGGGAACACTCAGGTAGAGGTTAGGATTCACAGTGAGACCAGTTAGCTCATAGTCCAAGAAGCATCTGGAGACATTTAATGAGAAATTCACAGAAGTTGTATTGGGTGGGGTCTGCCACTTGGTTTCAGAATGTGATGTGTCAGACCATAGTTGGCCTGTTGTTTTATATATACCTTGTACTTACCAAGAACATTGTAATATGAGACATGTTCTGCAAATTGTGTTATCCTTAAAAATCTCTGAACATCTCTGAAGATATTGGTGGGGTGAAGGGGTATTATACTACAGTTAATCCTCTCATTTAATAAATGTTTTATTTTGTTAGTAGTTAATTAGCAGCTTGGTGACTCTGTTCACCCATGTCTCTAAACAAAAAAAAACAAAGCTACGGTCTATTAAGTCTGGGACCTGACCATCCAGCAGCAACACGAGTTAGGATCATAACTGACAAAACTTACCAAATTGGGCAAGATTTTGCTGGAATAATAATATTGACAAATGTCATTTTAAAATGTAAATCAGCCAGCAAATTCAAAAGATTAGAGTTACATATAAGATGCACATCTTCAAAACATAGCTGATATGTATCACTCCACTGTTTAGTTTGAGGAATGTGCTGGATTTTCACCTTAATTGTCCACTAAATTCACCACAAAATGTTAACTCTGGCAATCAAGAGCATTAATACCTTTTTTAAAAAAACTATGTATTAATTGTAATAAGAATGCAAGTCAACTTCTCAGGCTCAGAATTGGAACATGTTCAATTTCATTCCTGCCTGCAAGTGGGGCAGCACAGTAGTTAGCACTGTTGCTGCATAGTGCCAGGGACCCAGGTTCGATTCCTGTCTGTGTGAATCTGCACATTCTCCAAGTGTCTGCATGGGTTTCCTCTGGTGCTCTGGTTTCCTCCTACAGCCCAAACATGTGCAGGTTCGGCGAGTTGGCCATGCTAAATTCTCCCTCAGTGTACCCAAACAGGCACCAGAGTGTAGCCACTAGGGGATTTTCACATTAACACTACAATGAAGTTAATGTAAGCGTACTTGCGACTAATAAGTAACTTTAGTAATTATTGATGTTTAAAAATGCTATTTTTAACTTTTCCTTTTTCTCTTTATAATAATTCAATCTTTATTTCCTCTCTTTCTATACCCGATGAGTCTAATTTACATTCCTTTTTCATTGTTCCCCTGTTTCCTTCTCGATCCTTAAATTGCATTGATTAAGGAGACTCACTGTCTCCTCAATCTTCAAAGTTCCTAATGCTCCACTAACAGCTCCCACAATCAACAGGCTATAGTGTGAAAACCTTTAAGCAGAAGAGTATGGCAAAAAGGGGAATGGCATGCAGCACAAAATGCCCACTCCAGCAAATTCCAGCTCATTATAATGGGATATGTTTGATACAAGAGTTTGGTGAATTGGCTGTTAGATTCCTTGGAAGTAAACTTGCTCATGGTTTGTGCTATTATTGCCATTGTAACTTCAGTTTATATGTTTAAATAATGTTATTGCATCAGAGCACAAAAATCCCCAAAGTGGCGCATTTCCCTTCTGAGTTATTGGGTGGAAGAAAACTATCCCCAAATAAAATCTGGGCAATCATGCTTTTTTTTCTGTTGTTATTCCCTTATCTCCCATGATAGTTGATGCAGTTAATGAATCAAAAAATTCTTGTAGTTCACAAAGTTAATCACAATTAATCAATTATAACAAATTTGAAGATTTATGTTCTAATTATATTAAAAGCATATCAAAAGTGATATTGCAGCAATGTCTAGCTTAGAGACATCATCTGTTCAATGTAACTAACTAATTTGAAAATAAGTTGTTTCTTCCAGAGATAATTGATATATATGGTTTGCTGTAGTCTGTTGCAATCTGCACAGAGACCAATGAATTTTAAGAAGAAATTCAAACTTTTACGCTGGAATTCTACTACCTTGCCTGCCACAGGAATTGGAGTGGGCAAGGAGTGAATAATGAGAAGCTCAATTGACCTTGGGCAGGATCTTCCAGTCTTGGGTTGAGCGAGGCCATACAATCCTGTCCCTAGTGTATAGCTGAAAGGATGGCATGACAAGATTTCACTTTTTCACAAAAAGTTACTATAACAAACAAAATAATAGCACTATTGACTAAATGCTTTCAGTAACTGACTTACACTTGAAATTACAGAACTGAACTTTCCCCTTTTATTTCTAGTACAATCAAAATCCTGTTCCATGATTAACTTGAAACTGTCCATTAAGTATTTCATTTTTCCAAAACCAGTTCAAAGTGATTCTCAGCTCCAGAGGGTTTGTTCCTGTTCTTTTCCTTCCCAAGCCTGATAGTTTTGGGATTAAAAGCTGTCTTTCATAGTAAGGTTTTAATCTAGAGATTCACCCTTTAGTCAAGCTAGGTGAATCTTCCAGCTTCATTATGAATCTTCATAAATTTGGCCTTTTCAAACCAAGTACAAGCTCCCCAACAAATGCATGTGCAATGAACTATAGAGTTGGACTGCGTCTAAATGCTTCCCTCTCTCCTTGATCCCGGCAGACTGACTTACCTGCGAGTTTCAGTTATATTATTTGGGATGTTTACAAATGGCTTCTTATGGATCCTCCCCATCCAAAGCCCATCTCCATGGCAAGGTGAATCGTGTAGGTTTTAGAAATGCTTATTAGCTATCCTTTGTACTACCAACTTCATTATATCTTAAAACTAAATAGACAGTTAAAATATAAAAGTGTGAACCCTGACCTTCTTTATACCTTCCTGGGACATTGAAAACAAGCAGATTATCCACAGTCAGTAAAAATGTCCTGCGTTGCTCATCTACAAGCTTGAATACCTTGCACCTTCTTTCCATTGAAACAACCTGGACCTTCTTTGATCTTTTTACTGCCAACAGAATTCAGAACAGACCTCGTAATCCCCGTTATTCCTCAATTTAACCCTAAGGTAATAATACTGTGACAAATATCATAACAATTTTATATCTTTGGTATTTATAAAAGGATAAGGCAAATGACAAATCAGTTTCATGTTTGTCTGGAAACCAAAGGGATGAAAAAAAATTCTGGATTGATCGTTGTCTTTTTAATTTGATCGTACTGATGAGAGTAGTTTGAAATTGAAGAAATCTCTTACTGTTTACCAAAACAAAACAGATAATCAACAAGCACTGTTTCATGTTGTGGAAATGTTTCACTTGAAGTGCTGAAGATTTCAACACTCTGGAATTTTCTCCCAATACAAATTAAACATTTTGTTCAATGTTATCCATTATCAAAAGGCAGCGCAGCACAAGGTCCAGTGATAGGGTTCAGCAGCACACACCTTCCATCAAGCAATATACTTCACCACAGACATCAAATGTACATTCACACTATTGGTTTTTGACATATGGCTGGCTCAGAGGATGCAACCTGCTGTAAGATGGTAGTGTTACAGATGGTTGGTTTTCCGGAGTCAGGAAATGAGTGAACATTTATATCTATCTTCTCTTTCCCATTGCCAGCCCCTTGACTTCAAACAAACCATAACAATTTCACTGTCCTGTTTCATCCCTTTTGCCCCGTTTTAAATTCTTCACCTGAAAGATGAAATGATGTCTGCCTCAAATTGCTCTTATTCTCTTTCATTCTCTATGTGGCAAATTTAAGCTGGTAACTCCATTATCTGACTCCAGAACCACATTTTTTTCCCCCATTCACTATCAAAACGTTTCATAATTGTAAATTGTTATGCCATTAAGAAATGAAGGAAATTCAAACTATGCACATCACAGTTTTTTTTGCTATCTTTAAAATGGTCTTTCTGCTGAACCCAACAGGAACGTAGACTGGGACAGTGTTGAAAGGGCAGAGAAGGGCAAACATTCCTAGATTGTATTCAGGAAAATTGTCTACAGCAGTATGTATCCAATACAAAGAAAGGATGCACTGTTGGTTCTGGTTCTTGGAAATGAAGTGGACCAGGTAGATCAGGTGTCAATAGGGGACATTTTGGAGACAGTAATTATTATTGTATTGTAAGTTTTAGGGTGGTGGGAGAAAAAGGACAATAGGCAATGCAGAATGGAAACAATTAAACATTGAGACTGTGCTTAAAGGGGCAAGATAACAAGACCTGAAAGATGGGAATGAAAGTTTGATGGCAAAAATTGAAGCTGAATTATGGGCTACCTTTTAAAAAAAAGTTTGGGCACATTCGCTGCAGTAAAAGGCCCTTTGGTCCATCACATCTGTGCCAAAGACAAATCACCCAACTATAATCTCATTTTCCAGGACTTAGCCTTGAATGCCTTGGCATTGCAAGGGCACATCAAAATACAACTCAAATGCTATGAAGGTCTCTGGCTCCATCACCGCTTCAGGCAAGACCCAGGCTCCCATCACCCTTTGGGTGAAAAGGTTTTCCCTCACATCCCTTCTAAATCTCCTGCCCCTTACCTTAAATCTGTGTCCCCCAATCATTGATCCCCTCTATCAAGGGAAAGTTTCTTCCTGTACATTCTGTGCCCCTCAATTTTATACTTCTCAATCATGTTCCCCCTCAGTCTCTTCTGCTCCAAGGAAAACAAACCTATTCTATATAATCTCATGACTAAAACTCTCCAGCCCAGGCAACATCCTGGTAAATCTCCTCCGCACCTTTTCCAGTGCTATTACATCCCTCTTATAATGTAGGTTCCAGAACTGTACACAATACCCTAGCAGTGGCCTAACCAGCATTTTATAAACTTGCAGCAGTACCTCTCTGTTTTTGAACCCTATGCTAACAAAGGCAAGTATACCATATGCCCTCTTGATCATTTTATCCACCTGCCCTGCACATTAAGGGACTGGTGTGCAGGTCCCTCTGATCCTCAGTGCTTCCCCAGATCCTGCCATTCATCGTGTATTCACTTGTCTTGTCTGTCCTGCCCAATTGTATCACCTCACATTATCAAGCTTGAATTCCATTTGCCACTGATCAGCCCGTCTATATCCACTTGTAGGAAAGATATCACCATTCCTTCATCACACAAAGAGTTTGACAGCGGGTCATCCAGACTTGAAACGTTGGCTCTATTCTCTCTTCACAGATGCTGTTAGCCCCACTAAGATTTTCCAGCATTTTCCGTTTTTGTTTCTGATTCCAACAACCACAATATTTTGCCTTTATCTTACTATTCCTTCACTGTTGCTGGAACAAAATCCAGCAACTCCTTCCTAGCAGAACTGTGGGTGTACCTACAGCACATGGACAACAGTGGTTCAAAAAGGCAGTTCATCACCACCTTGTCAATTAGGGATGGAAATAAACACTGGGCTTGTCAGCAACGCTCTGGAATCACATGAACTAATATGAATTTCTGTGGTTTTGTTATAGCGATCCAAAGTTGCAAGACCACACACTTTTCCACACACATATGTGTGTATGTATAATTCACACCCATGGGTTTGACTGTGAAATAAACTAACCTTTTGAGTTAATCCTAAAGAGAACTTGCTGTGTGCTACTTATA
This sequence comes from Carcharhinus amblyrhynchos, assembly GCF_965287045.1. NCBI lineage: Eukaryota > Metazoa > Chordata > Chondrichthyes > Carcharhiniformes > Carcharhinidae > Carcharhinus > Carcharhinus amblyrhynchos. The sequence continues at coordinate 36,586,133 of NC_137333.1, read as the reverse complement.
AAATTAGACCACACAAACTGAGCATTTGTGAAAATATGCCACAACCTACTTTCAGAAATAATTCTGAACACTTCTGCTTAGGGACAGAGAGGGAGAGGATAAAGAACTCAAGCTTGTTTTTCTCCTTCTGTAACAAACCTATTAAATCTTTTCTTATCCATCATTATTCAAGCAGGCATAATCCATCAGAACAGAGCCTTGGCATACTACAGGTGTTGGGACAGACTATGCATCACCTGGGAAGTGGCATATTTGGCCTCTTGTGGAGTGACCAACCTCAGGCTTCAACACGTCTGGCAGAATTCCATGGTAGCAGGAAGATGAGGCATGCTACTTCCACACCCATCCTGATTTTTTGTTCTTGCCCCACCTCCCAGTCCCTTGTTGCAAACTCCCTAAAATTCAGCCCATTGGGAGAACAGAGCAAATCCCCATCAATGCCTTCACCCATTAAAAATACCACCAAAAGTCCACATTAATAATTTCCAACTGTCATTTTTAACAGAGAAAATAGGAAGCAATTAAACACTCAATCAAATTGTAATTATAACAGGGAGGTTGTCTTTTTTTACTTTGCATTGATCTTTTCCATTTGTTAGGAACAGTGGCTTTTACATGGAAGCCTTGACTAATGTCTGCTATTTTTGGATCTTCTGATCCTGCCAAAGTCAAGGATTTGATTATCTCACTGTTTCTACCACAGACGAACCCACTGCAAAGGGACCAGAAAATTTCAGTTTGTGTGTTATACGTTACAGAGAGAACCTTTGAATTGTTTGAGCAGCCAGGAGTCCAAAAGACATAGGATCAGAATTAGGCCACTCAGCCCATCGAGTCTGCTTCACCATTCAATCATAGCTTATATTTTTCTCATCTCCATTCTCTTGCCTTTGCCCCATAACCCCTGATCCCCTTATTAAATCAGTCATTTTAAGATATAATGAAGTCATGGAATTTTTCTAAATTCTTGGCTCTGTCTCACTGCTTTTTCAATTAAACAGCAGTCTTGTTTGAGACAAATGATTCAGTTCAGACAGCAAGAACAGCAATTTATATTTCTGTTATGCCTTTAAATGCCACCAACACACCTCAAAGAGCATTATAAAACAAAGTGAGATATCAAATCATACAAGGCAATATTCAGACAGATGGCAAAAACTTTGGTCAATGGGGTAGGCTTTAAGACGTATCTGAAAGCACAAAAGAAAGGGAGGTGGAGAGATATTGGGAGAAAACTCCAGGGCTTAAGACCCAGACATCTGAAAGCCTGACCAGTAACAGTGGAGCAATTAAAATCAGAGACACTCAAAGGATTTAATTAGATGAGCACAGATATCTCAGAGGGTTATGGGGCTGGAGGGGATAAGTAGGGGTGAAATCATGGAGGAAATAATAAAAATATTTAAATCAAAATATGGTTTGACCAGGTGTCAGTGTTGGTCAGTGAGATAGGTGAACAAGACTTGGTGAAAGTTAAGAAATGGGCAACAGAGTTTTGGATAGCCTCAGTAAAGACTAAAACACATAATTCAGGTTGACACTTCAATTCATTCACAAAGGACTGTCACAGTCATTGTTCACATAAGATGTTAAACAGGGGTCCCATTTGCTCTCAAGATATTATAAAATATCCCATGTCACTATTCCAAGAAGGGCAACAATTATCATGTAATCAAGCAGAATGCTAATTACCTTAATGTTTGTAGCACCTTGTTATGCACAGATATGCTGCTGAAATTTTCTACAATGATACTTTTTTGGTTGTGAAATAATTTGTGACATCTACTAATCTTATTTTTGTTTCCTGCATCTTAGGATATATTCACATTATGCATTCTTGATTATTGAAATACTGCATCTGGCACACACAACTACATCAGGTATCTATATAGACTAGCATCCATTTAGGCCAGAGCCAGGAATTAAACTGCAGGTGACCTCCTGTGCCACACAATGACCTGATAGTATCCATTGTAGTCTCACACCTTCCTCAACAGCACCCACATTTCACAGATGGGTTGCTGGATGGACATGGCTGTGAGTCCTCTGATTGGACCTTCCACTTTTCCAAATGCACATTATCCTTAATTGGATAGGACTCCCTGAGGCATCTTCATAATTGGCCACCTGTGGCCAATTGAGGTGGCCATGGGGGATCATGCCCAAACCAGGAAAATCAAAGCCCTATATTTTTTTCCTTAAACTTGTAGTTCCAAATATCACAATTTTATTTCTTCACCAGCATCTACCAGGTTCTAAATCATGAACATTGGAATTGTAGAAACTGTTCCTTCATGGGAGTACATCACTACTTGGCTAGTTACAATCCCAGTAGGAACTAGTAACATTTAAAGAGAAATCTGAAAGCCCAGTAATTAACTGAAATCAACCAAAAACACATTTTAATGCATATATAAATATAATTTAAAGAAAGCACAATTAACTTAATAATATTGCTTATAACTGTGTATACTATGAATCCAATTACACTTTTATTTCCCCACAAGAGTTCCCTTACCTGACAAAATCTTGAAGCTATGGGTCACTTCTTCAGAGACCAACTCAAAGATATGCCATTGCCTCCAGGAATTTCCTCTGTTTCCCAGTCTTGCACTTTGACTTTGTAATAGTTCTTGTTTACCAGAAAAAGGGAAAACAATACATTTATTCACAGGTAGAGGCTAGCAGCTTCACAGTTGCAACCAGCTCCTGAGAAGGTTTTGGGACAGGAATCCAAGCTCACTGTGTGATTTTCCATCCTGCTGCTCAGGTCATGTGACCCTTACTGATTGATCCTTAAAGGGGGAATCACCAAACCCCCAGAGCTCTTTTGTTCTGTAAGGATTCCATTGCCTTCTTGCCCTGACTTTGGAATAGGCAGACTGCTTTTTCCCAGTCTATTCCCATAGTTTCTTTATAGCTCTTTCTAAGCTAATAACAATATTAGCAGAAATAATAGTAGGAGGGATTATTATTTAAAAGGCAAAAAGCTGCAGCATGCTACAGTGCAGAGGGACCTGGGGGTCCTTGTGCATGAGTCGCAAAAACCCAGTCTGCAGGTGATCAAGAAGGCGACTGGAATGTTGGCCTTTATAGCGAGGGGGATAGAATATAAAAGTAGGGAGGTCTTGCTGCAACTGTACAAGGTACTGGTGAGGCTGCAGCTGGAGTACTCTGTGCAGTTTTGGTCGTCGCACTTGTGGAAGGATATATTGGCCTTGGAGGGAGTGCAGAGGAGGTTCACTAGGCTGATACCGGAGATGAGGGGGTTGGAATATGAAGAGGGACTAAATAGACTGGGTCTGTACTCGTTGGAGTTTAGAAGGATGAGTGGGGATAATGAAGGGGATGGATAGGGTAGAGGTAGAGAGATTCTTCCGGCTTAGAAAGGTTAGCAGGACAAGAGGACACAGCCTCAAGATGGTGGGGAGGGGGGCAGCTTAGATCAGAGTTGAGGAGGAACTTCTTCACTCAAAGGGTGGTGAATCTCTGGAATTATCTGCCCGTTGAAGTGGTGGAGGCTACCTTGCTAAATATATTTAAGTCATGGGTAGATAGGTTTTTGATAGACGGGGAATTAAGGGTTATGGGGAGAAAGTGGGAAAGTGGAACTGATCCACTTCAGATCAGCCATGATCTTATTGAATGGCGGGGCAGGCTCGAAGGGCTAGATGGCCTACTCCTGCTCCTATTTCTTATATTCTTAAGTGTTCAAGTTGATTGCTTTCTGCCACAAGGCTAATTGCTTCTCACTCTGAGTATCAGTGAGGTTACCTTTCCCTAAGTCCAAGCAAGGCAAATCGCCCAGCTCCTTTTCCCTTCATGAATTCCAAATGAGCTGCAATTGCTATCCTGTGAGAAACACCCAAATAAGTTAAACAGAAGAACCTTCCAATCCTACATTTCCCAGCTCCTGGGCAATATGGCAAACAACTGTGTTACCTCCAAAACAACTGCTTTGATTCAGTGACCAATAAAAATAATTAATATATGTAATGGCATTTTTGACATTCTATCCCTGAATGGCTAGTCCAATCAACAAACTCCCTTTCTTACCAACTTTTTGTAGCTTCCTTATGTATATGCATTACGCTAATAATTTAAATATTTTATTGAGTTAAGTTAGTTCTTCAGGCCTCATTACAATTTCAAAGATGAACCATTCAGTTTTTACGTATTATCACAACTTAATCTGGCCTTATAAGGTGAGCACAGGTTAAAATTTAACTGCAATTAACCCAGACTTTTTTGCTTTACATTTAGATTAGAGTTGTTTAATAATTTTAAATCAGGCTTCTCCATTTACCCACATTCAAAAATTCCAATTCATAATGCTAAAAGTTATATTTCAAAATGTACAAATTATGAAACTAGATATTCGCAACAGGATTGAATTCCTCTTCGTAATTAACACAATCGCTCAAATTTACGCAAGCCCATTTTACCTAAAATATTAAGCTGTTAGATAGGAAGCTTGGCCCTTGGTATGAAAATTAAGGAGCATACATCACAACCAAGATGCTACATTGAATAAAGGGGTTAAAACAATGGATGTGATACTACCCCCTCACCGTGGCTGTTTTGTGGTGCGGAAGGTGAGGCGCCGCTCACAGGTGGTGGGATCTTATGATTCCGCCATTGTCAACAGGGTTTCCCATTGAACACACTGCCGGGAAAACCCAAGATAGGGTTGCACCATCAGCAAGATTTTGCCATATATTTCAATCTCATACACATATACTGTGGCTCATTTATTTGATGTATTTTTTCATGGGATGTGGGCATTGCTGACAAGGTAAACATTTGTTGCCCATCCCTAAATGCCCTTGAACTGGATGGCCTGTCAGGCCATTTCAAAGGGCAGTTAAGAGTGAACCACGTTGCTATGGGTCTTCAATCACACGTAGACCAAACCAGGTAATAATAGCAGATTGCTTTCCGTGAAGGACATTCATGAACCAGATGGATTTTAACAGTAATTGGGGATGGTTTTATAGTCATCATTACCGAGTTAGCTTTGTACTCCAGATTTATTGTTTGGATTTAAATTGTATAAGCTGCTGTAGTGGGATTTGAACACATGTCACTAAAGCATTAGCCGGGGCCCATTATTATATTTTATGTTGTTTCATCAGCCATGAAAGTCTCCAGATGAAATGAATTAACCCTTTGAATGATGGAGAGATTGTCTAGATTGTGAAAGAACCAGAATGATTTGTAAGTGCCCAAGATCATGCAGATTGCATGACTGAGTCACATCACAGGTTCTTTTAATAGGAAGCACTTGCACATTTCAGCGACTGATCTCTCTCTCAGATCTTTAATAATGTCCCTCTGATCTGAACACAAGTTCCAGTAATGTAGTAGTAAACAACTATTTGACAACCAGTAACACCCATGCAGCACATCATGTGTTTCACCACAATCCTAGATCAAATCTCCTGCTGAAGTATTGTATGACATTCTGATTATTTCACTGAAATCCCCTGCTAGTCAAATTTCACATTCTGAATACAGGATAACATTTCCATCATGGACAATTACAAGGGCAAGTTTCCAAATGTGGTGCAATACCATCAAATATTTGCAGCACCATGCTGTCATTCCCAATCTCTGAGTAAATGGCATTAATGTTCATGGCAGTATGGAATGCTTGCCCATTTCCTTATTTAAGAGGTACCATGTGAAAATAAAAGTAAAAAAAAGTAATAAAGTAAAAGCTTTATGTTTATAGAACAGCAACTTCAGTCCCATAAACTAAATTGTTAAGCTGAAAGGGAAACAAATGAATACAGAACTAAATGTTCCCTGATTGTGGTTCATGGACCATTATAGGTTGCTAATCAGGTTGAAGTAAATACATTGAAATATTTCTAAAGCCCTTTATTGTCCAATCTCTAATTGTAATTTTTTTTTCATTTTCCATTTCCATTTGGTTAGATTTAGGGTGGTATCTTCCATTCAGGAATGTAAGTTGGATAGCAAAAGCAGAAATGATGGCAACTTCTGTTTGGGGTTGGTGTGGCTGGCCTCACGTGATCTTACAATGTTCAGCTCACTCAATATGCATGTATGAGGAGCATAGTGAATTTTGCATAGAGGCAGGCAGGAACTCGCTGCTCCCCCGCTCCCCCAACCCTTGTGTCAAAGGTCTTGGTGCCACATATAAAGGGCACCCGGACAACTATTCACACACCTTCAGTCAGGAGCTCTAGATTTTGAATCCCTCTTGATGTCTCAGAGCAGACAACACGTGATCACACACCTCAATGATGGCACCCTGGAGATTCTCCTCCAGGCCGTCCAGGAAAGAAAGGAGGTCTTGTTTCCCAGGGATGACAGCAGGAGACTCCCCTGTCTGACTATACCAGACTAGATGGAGGTCGCAGCAGTGGTTAACGACTATAGGGCCCACAAGAGAACTACCCAGTAGCTTGGAAAATGTATGAAGATCTGTTGCACTCTGTCAAGGTAAGTGGAGCAGTCTACTGGCTTCAAAGTGACATTCATAAGAATAGTAAGCAGTGCAAGTGCAGAGAGAGTTTGGGTTTCAGGACACAGGAACAGTTGAAACATGTACACTGAATATATGGAAGCCACTTCATGCTATCAATGGCCTATTAGTTATAGAATATCCGGCTTGTTACTTATTAGGAAAGTCTCAGCATTTGCTATAGGCATGCGTACTCCTAAACTTTCCATACACCTATTGGGATGATAGTCAATCCTTTTGTATGTCAGCAAGGCAAGAATGTACACAACAAGAGAAAGTGGGCCCAGACCAGCAACAAACTGGTCTCTAAGGCAGACAGGATTCAAATATCCAGATATTTGAGTCCTAACTACCTTAGAGAAGCAAGCTGCCAGACCAGCTGGGGAGAAATGGGACTGTGCCTGTGCTAAAGGTGCAACAAGGACTCCCCTAGTAAATCAGTTAGGACGTCTCTAGTCTGAAGTTGTCATTGAATCAACAGAGTAAGCCATTATTTAGATAAAGGAGCCTGTTTAGACATCCACTAAGTCATTATCTAGTCATTCATTTTAATTCCACTTTCCAGCAACCGGTCCATAACCTTACAGGTTCCAGCACTTCAGAACCAGATCCAGATAATTTTTAAGAGAGTTGGGCATTTTGGATCAACCACCAATTCCTGCATTCAATTCCTGATGCCCAACACTCTCTGGGTGAAGACAATTTTCCTCATGTCCCCTCTAATCCTCCTACTAATCATGCGCAATCTGTGCCCCCTGGTTATTAACCCCTCAGTTATGGGAACCAAATTTTTCCTACCTCTCTAGGCCCTCATTATTTCATACACCTCAATTTGGTCACCCCTTAGCCTCTGCTGTTCTAAAGAAAACAACCTTGGCCTAGCCAATCTCTCCGCATAGCTGCAATTTTTAAGTCCTGGCAACATTCTTGTAGATCTCCTCTTTACTCTCTCCAGACCAATTATATTCTTCCTGTAATGTGGTGATTAGAACTGTACACAAAATCCGAGCTTTGGTTGAAGCAATGTTTTGGCATTATATTCCTGCTTTTCTATTCAATACTTCCCCATATGAAGGAAAGCTCTCCATATACATTCCTTCCTACCTTATCCGTCTGTCCTGTCACCTTCAAGGGACATACATTTCAAAGTCTCTCACTTCCTTAACTCCTCTCAATATCCTGTTATGTATTCCCTAGCATTGCTTGCCCTCCCCAAATGTATTACCTCGAAGGTTTCCGTATTGAATTTTATTTGCCTGTCTTCCATTCACTCAACCAAACTAGCAACATAATTCTGATTTTTGGCCTCTTGCCAGGTTAATTTTCTCCAGATTCCAGCCATAGATATAAAAGTCCATGCATCGACTCCACTACTAATTCACATTGAATGTTAATATATAAATGTGTGCTGTAAAGTGAAACTGAGGATTGCTCCTGGTTTCTCTTACTGTTAATAACATAACATCAAACAATTTCTTGAACTTTCCACACCAAAAAATTAAAATATTCCACTTTCTTTCCTATATTTCAACCAAATTAACCTGAAGACTATATAACAGGAGGTCAAGTTAAACAAACCTGCCCAGCAGAAAGCTGGCGTGATGGCCACCAGTGTCACCTGAGTTTGTTTTCTGAAACCATTTAGTGTAAGTTACAATTATCTTTACACAATCACTTCATCCCTGGCAGGGAGATACAGTTTGAAATGCTATGGTACACTGCTTGCTCCAGATATTCTATTTTCAAATCACACAATTATAATTTGCCTAAATCAATAGATTCTCATTATTCACCCTGATTTGACTATTGAGTGGATAAAACCACATACTGTTCCATTTGCTTTCCACCATTGTCTGTAATTCCCACTGATCCTTGTATTCCCAAGCATTTCCAGCCAAGCGCTGATCAGGCCTTATTCCACTTAGCATGTTGGATTTACCATCATAATATTCTTTTCATTTTTACTTGGTCAAGAGACATGGCAATGCTGAAATGACCAGGTTTATTGTTTATCGCTGGTTGCCTTGAAAAGGCTGTGGCAGATTGTTTCCTTGAATTGGGCAGATCTTGTCCCAATGTTGCTCTCACAATGGTATTAACCATGGTTTTATAGGATCTTACCCAATGCCATTGTACAATAATATAGGGGACATGATGACCTAGTGGTATTATTGCTAGACTATTGATCTAGAAACTCAACTAATGTTCTGGGGACCTGGGTTTGAATCCCACCACAGCAGATGGTGGAATCTGAATCCAATAGAACCATCTGTAATTATGAATCTACTGATGACCATGAAACAATTGTTGGAAAAACCCATCTGGCTCACTAATCTACCATTCTCATCTGGTCTGGCTTACATGTGACTCCAGAGCCACAGCAATGTGGTTGACTTTCAACTGCCCTCAGGGAATTAGGGATGGGTAATAAATGCTGGCCAGTCAGCACCATCCACGTCCCATGAATGAATTTTGAAAAATGAATGTTGAGAAGATTTTAAAGTGTAATGTCCTAGTCCAACTTTTGATCTACAAAACAGTAACATAATCAAATAAGTCTCAAGACTTTATCAAATAAGAACATAAGAACATAAGAAATAGGAGCAGGAGTAGGCCATCTAGCCCTTCGAGCCTGCCCCGCCATTCAATAAGATCATGGCTGATCTGTCGTGGCTCAGTTCCACTTTCCCGCCCTCTCCCCATAACCCTTAATCCCCTCTCTTATCAAGAACCCATCAACCCGCTTCTTAAAAATATTTAGCGAGGCAGCCTCCACCACTTCAACGGGCAGAGAATTCCAGAGATTCACCACCCTTTGAGTGAAGAAGTTCCTCCTCAACTCCGTTCTAAACCGCCTCCCCTTTATCTTGAGGCTGTGCCCCCTAGTCCTACTGTCTTTTTTGAGCGGGAAGAGTCTCTCCACCTCTATCCTATCCATCCCATTCATCATCTTATACGTCTCAATGAGATCTCCCCTCATTCTTCTAAACTCTAACGAGTACAAGCCTAGTTTATTCAGCCTCTCCTCATAGCTCAATCCCCTCAACTCCGGTATCAGCCTAGTAAACCTCCTCTGCACTCCCTCCAGGGCCAAAATATCCTTGCGCAGGTGTGGCGCCCAAAACTGCACACAGTACTCCAGCTGCGGCCTCTCCAATGCCCTATACAGCTGCAGCAAGACCTCCCTACTTTTATATTCAATCCCCCTCGCTATGAAGGCCAGCATCCCATTCGCCTTCCTGACCACCTGCTGCACCTGCAAGCTGGGTTTTTGCGACTCATGCACAAGGACCCCGAGGTCCCTCTGCACCGTCGCCTGCTGCAGTTTTTCGCCACGTAAGTAATAGTCCTTCCTACCATTCTTCCTACCAAAGTGGACCACCTCACACTTGCCAACATTAAATTCCATTTGCCATTTCCTGGCCCATTCGCCCAGCCTATCTAGATCCTTCTGCAGACTCTCCACACCCTCCGCACAATTTGCCTTTCCCCCAATCTTGGTGTCATCAGCAAATTTCGACACCCTGCACTCGGTTCCCTCCTCCAGATCATCTATATAAATGGTAAATAGCTGAGGCCCCAGCACCGACCCCTGGGGCACCCCACTAGTCACCAAACGCCAATCCGAATAGCACCCATTGACCCCCACTCTCTGCCTCCTATTTGACAACCAATCCTCTATCCACGCTAACACCCTACCCCCAACTCCATGTCCCCTGACCTTCTGCAATAACCTCTTGTGAGGTACCTTGTCAAACGCCTTCTGAAAATCCAGAAAGACCACATCCTCCGGCTCTCCTCTATCCACTGCCCTAGACACATCCTCATAGAACTCCAGTAAATTTGTCAGACACGACTTCCCTTTAATGAAACCGTGTTGCGTCTGCCCTATCAAGCAATTCCCTTCAAGATGTCTCGCAGTTTCCTCCTTAATGACGGATTCTAACATTTTACCTACCACAGACGTTAAACTAACCGGCCTATAATTCCCCGCCTTTTGCCTGGCACCCTTCTTAAACAACGGCGTAACATTAGCCGTTTTCCAATCTTCCGGCACTTCCCCGGAATCCAGCGACGTCTGGAAAATAACCACCAAGGCATCCATTATAACCTCCGCCATTTCTTTCAGAACCCTCGGATGCATTCCATCCGGTCCTGGCGACTTGTCCACAATCGGCCCCTCCTTAATAATACATTTCACATACAGCTGAAACAGATGCATTTTCTATTCATTATATTCTTTTCAGCTGCTTCTTCCATCCCCCCTTGCATCTTTTGACACTTGTTCTCTCTATCTCCAGTGTATTATTGGTTCTATAATTTCTAGTTTTACTCTCCTGCCTGCACTCTGTTGATTGAATGACTCTGTTGCTCACCCTCTAACTCAGTCATTCTTCCCAGAGTCAATTTAATGACAGCAGCTCATGCCATCCACCATACACTGATGTATATTCAAATATTCAACATTTTCCAAAACAGTATTAGCACACTGCATGCACACCACAAGACACAAAAGGACTCAGATCTCAGTTACTGCAGTGGAATTAGTGTTTCTACCTGATGTCACTTTGTGGTTCAATTTTTATTAAACTACAATCATGCCATATAATCTGTCTGTCAATAATGATTATCCTAGTTTATTAATAGACTAAATTCACTGCACAGATTTTAACTTTCTGTTGATAAAACTAAGTTGTGTAATTCTAGAGTGAATGCAGCCAGAACAAATAAGTAGAAAGCAGGCTCTAAATGGGTGCTGTTATAATAGGACATGCTTATTTGAAAGTCTAGACTTAGCATATAACCATTGGGCTAATTGATGATTGTCATGATTTTCAGGCATTAGTTAGAAGCCAGGTTTAGCACTTGAATACTCACTGGACCCAATTTTTGTGGAGCAGCATATGTAAACTACTCACACCATTTCCATCATTCCATAATCATATTTCCACTGAATGTGCAGCGTGCTCTGGTTGATAGATGGGTTTTAGCTTGGCTCAGAGGTGAAAGGAGAGGGCACATAGTTTCTTGGATATGGCACGGGAGGCCCTTGTAGAAGATGGACGTCTTATTGTTGAAAACAGAAAATTTAAATTTTTTAAGGCAGAGATGGATAGATTCTTGGTAAGCAAGGGGGTAATAGGTTAGTGGATAGGCAGGATGCAGATTTGAGGTTATTATCAGATCAGCCATAATCTTATTAAATGATGGAGCAGACTCAAGGGGACTGAATGGCCTACTCCTATTCCTTGGTCGTATGTTGGTAAGTATTTGTGCAGTCTTGGCAAAGTGTCCCAAAAAATCTTCCAATGTATTTTAGAGATTCTCTTTACAACTCCAGCAGCAATAATTGTACAATCATGATTATCCCTTTAAGGAGTGAATACAAAGATTAGGCCTGGTACTAAAATTGGGCAGAAGGCAAAGTGGTGTCAGAAGAACCACGACATAGATCCCTTCTTGGCCAACTTAGCACCAAAAGTAGTGGGCTACAGATTTTTCACAACTGGTGATTCAAAACAGCCAAATATCAGACTGGCAGTCTAATTTATGCAGTGTCTGACTCCAATGTTACTGAATGTCAGGTGTCACATATACCACCTGTTTTGTGCTATCATCTGAGATGAACTCCTAGCCCTAAATGTTTTCAAGTAGTGTGAGGTCCTATTAAATAAGCAGCCTAACTTTGGTCTGTCTTTATATCAGGTTCAACAGATCTACAACTCATGCAAGATGTATTTTAAAGACTTTCTGTGCATTCAATTGAACCATTTTAAAACTTAACTTCTAAACTGATATATAGAAAGAAAGAGAAAACTTGCATTTATGTTGGAAACCTCATCTAAAATCACTTTACAACCAAGATGTGTTGTCATAGTTATACTTTCCCTTCACTTTTTGTAGTACACTTAAGTTGCTCTTTTGAAATTTGAATTGCAGAACTCAAATTGCCCCAATTAGTTTTGGACAGATAGTAAATCTAGCCGTTCTTCTGTTTTGAAGAGGAAGAAGGAGGATAGTGTCAGGAGGATTACAGAGTTGCTAGGATAGTAGGCAAAAAGGATGGTTTCTAGTACCCATGCCTCCCTCTCTGTATATCTTAGATGGGGGCTGCTTCATTGTGACCCTCAGAAATGCTTCAGAAGACTTCCCTCATGAAGCACTATTGATTTATGCTGGCTCTGGAAAAGCTGAAGGCACAACCCAGAAGGGAGACCTTCAGCTGATTAGAATCTGAGAATAACGCCAAATAAATCTGCCAACAAAATTCTCCTTTGGCAACAAATGCAAATCAGTCTTTGCTCGACATGTAACTTCCCTTAATAGCTACCATTTGGAGATTCCATTATTCAGCATTATATAACATTGCCTTACATCAGTCTACTGATTTCTCACCAAAAAAAACAAAAAATTGTAAAAATACATTGAACAACCTACTGATTGTTTAACTGCATCATAACTCCCCCTAGCCCCTACTATCCTGGATTAGTAGCCCCCATTGAGTAACATCAAATTTTGAGCCAACTGACTGCTGATTTTAGCAGGAGCCTTACAACTTTGAAGTGCTACATCTTTGTCTTTGGTTGTTCACTACTTCCCCTTTAAGAAGAAAGTAGAGGGTGTAAAGACATTGTGCATATTCTTGTATGCAATTTAGCCCTGGTTTCAGAAGACATTCCTTAATGAATGTGAGAACAGTTGGTGAAAATGAAATGCCGATCATGTGAATCTTCCGACTTCCTCATCTGTTCAGCTGTGAGTAAAGGAACATTTGCAGGAGAAGGAAGTGGATCTCAAGGGTGTTATGGAACCTGTTATGCATGTAGCTGGTAAGTTGCAAGTGGTGTCAAACACATTGAGAGTCAGGTGGCTGCGACAGGGAAACATGCTTACGTTATGTACAGGGGATGCGAGATAAACTGGAGTTCCCAACTTCCTTCGTTCTGTAATCAGTGTGGTTTATTTTTAAAGGTGAGCGTTCTCAAAGCCTGCTAGTGTGTAATCAATTTAAAAGCCAAGCAGCCGACTTTTGTCAGTTTAAACAAAGGGGGTTATTTATTCGCATAGTCACCCTGAAAAATCTAAAACCTGAATCAGTAATATACTAACTCAAGAAAGATGGAATGAAACAGAATAGTTAATAAGAACAAAGAACCACGAAAGTTACAGCACAGGAACAATCCCTTCGGCCGTCCAAGCCTGCACCAACCATGCTACCTGACTTAACTAAAACCCCCTACCCTTCAGGGGACCATATCCCTCCACTGCCATCCTATTCATGTATTTGTCAAGATGCCCCTTGAAAATCATATCTGCTTCCACTACCTCCCCGGCAGCGAGTTCTAGACACCCACCACTCTCTGTGTAAAAAATAACCTGCTTTGTACATCTCCTTTAAACCTTGCTCCTCGCACCTTAAACCTATGCCCCTGGTATTTGACTCTTGCACCCTGGAAAAAAGCTTCTGACTTTCCACTCTATCCATGCCTCTCATAATATTGTAGCCTTCTATCAGGTTACCCCTCAACCTTTGTCGTTCTAGTGAGGACAAACCAAGTTTCTCCAACCTCTCCTCATAGCTAATGTCCTCCATACCAGGCAACATTCTGGTAAATCTTTTCTGTACCCTCGCCAAAGCCTCCACAACCTTCTGGTATTGTGGTGGCTAGAATTTAACACTATATTCTAAGTGCGGCCTAATTAAGGTTCTATAAAGCTGCAACATGTCTTGCCAATTTTTAAACTCAATGCCCCAGCTGATGAAGGCAAGCATGCTGTATGCCTTCTTGACTACCTTCTCTACCTGTGTTGCCACTTTCAGTGACCTGTGTACCTGTACAACCAGATCCCTCTGCATATCAATATTCATAAAGGTTCTGCCATTTACTGTAAACTTCCTATCGGTATTGGGCCTTCCAAAATGCATTACTTCACATTTGTCTGGATTAAACTCCATCTGCCATCTCACAATCCAAGTGTCCAACCAATGTATATTCTGCTGTATCCCCTGATAATCCTCATCACAATCTGCAAATCTACCAACCTTTGTGTCATCTGCAAACTTACTAATTATACCAGTTACATTTTTTCTCCAAATCATTTATTTATATTTCAAACAGCAAAGTCCTAGCACTGATCCCTGAGGAATGCCATTTGCCGCAACCCTTTATTCAGAAACAGCATCCTTCCACTGCTACCCTATGTCTTCTGTGACCAAGCCAGCTTTGTATCCACTTTGCCAGCTCACTTCTGTTCCCACGCGACTTCACCTTCTGCATCAGTCTGCCATGAGCGACCTTGTCAAAAGCTTTACTGAAGTCCACATAGACAACATCCACTGAGCTACCCTCATCAATCATCTTCATCACTTCCTCGAAAAACTCGATCAAATTAGTGAGACACAATTTCCCCTTCACAGAAGTATGTTGCCTCTTGCTTATATACCCATTTATTTCCAAGTGGCAATAAATCCTGTCTCGAAGAATCCTCTCTAATAATTTCCCTACCATTGATGTAAGGCTCACCAGCCTGTAATTATCTGGATTACTCTTTCTTGAACAAAGGAACAACATTGGTTATTTTCCAATCCTCTAGGACCTCCCCTGTAGCCAGTGAAGGTCCAAAGATTTCTCTCAAGGCCCCAGCAATTTCCTCCCTTGTCTGTCTCAATATTCTGGGGTATATCCTATCAGGTCCCAGGGACTTGCCTATGTTATTGCTTCTCAAGAACCCCAAGATCTCCTCCTTTTTGATCTCAACATGACTCAATCTATCTACATACCAATAGCTCACATGTCTTTGAAAGTCTGGTGAGGAAGGAAGTTTTTCACACTCCAGAATTGTAGTTCAGATGGCTGGGGTCAGATTCAAATTAACTGCAGGGCTACTTCAAAATGAAGGTTGTTTAGCAAATCATGTAAACAGGCTGTTGTATCAACAGGTTTAATTATTTTTACAGGCAAAATTAGAACTTTTGGAAACAGGCTGGGGGAGGCTTTTGAAAAAATGTTTTTAAGCCTCATGGTAGGTCAAGATGCATAGACTTTCTTGTCAGTTATGGTCTTGTTGGTGTTATTCTGCAGACTGCAAAATAGCTTTGGGACCAATGTTTTTCATATTAGAGACTCAGGTTCAATCACATGTTTAGTGGCCATTGATATCCAATAGAAAGTGGATGGTAGCCTTTTGCACTTAATTTGTGGGTGACTGGCTTTTTCAGCTTTTTTTTGTTATATTGCAAACCTGGAGACACCTAGGGATCTTAATTTTCATCAATGATGGATGTCTCTCAAGAACCATTCAAAAGTGGTAGATGGTTTTGATTGCAGGATTCTCAACTCCATTCCCGAGTTTTCTGATTTTCAAGGCTGATTCAGGACAAACACCATCAAATGGCCCTCCTGGCGGGTAAAGGTATGTGCTACTGCTCTGCAATTTTAATGGAGTTAGGTCAACTTTTCAAAGTCATGGTTCACAACACCTCAGAGGTGTTGTGCACTGTAATCTGCAGCCTGGAATTTCATTCTAAAGCCAGGAAAAATCCCTACTTGCCCTACCTGCCTAGAGAGAAAATGTCCATAAGGATGGCTTTTCACTGTAGGGTGCAGTCAGGCCAGCCAACCCAAGAAAATGCTTAGAGGGAATACTACTGGGTGCAGAGGTGGATTGTTTAAAATACTTTGTTATAATTAAAATATAAATAAAAATAAAATATAAAAAACTCTTATGCCCACACACTCCACATTCCATTTCATGCTCCCATACAGCCCTATGGTTCATCATATCCCCATGCCAAGATATGCCATCCAAGTAACCCTCTTCATGGCTAAAAATGGCTCTTCATGCCTGCTATATTAATTCAGCCTCAAAACACAGTATCAAAGAAATTAATCCTATCGTAAAAATAAGAGGCAGAAAAAAGCCTTAAAGATTTTTTCATAAAAGTAACTTTTGCTATAGCCCAATAAAAGTGGCAACTTTCGAAACCCTTTAAAGTTCTAGTAGCAGAGAGAGCAAGCACTTGAAATCTCTTTACCTTGTATAAATGAACATTGTGAAATTGACAGATCAAAAAACAAGAGCTGTCAATTAAGCAATGTTTTACTTGAGGTACAGTTGTTTTAATACTCCAATGGATGGCTGAGCACTAAACCAAGAATACATAATGAGGCTTATCTGAGATCCCATAAATCCATGAGCCAGTTGAAACCAGTTATAACCTGCCCAATTGACCCTGTAAATTCCTCCTCGCTGACATCTGTGCATTTACGCCACAATTGGGAGCGCTGTTCCACAATTTATTCAAGCATGGTTACATGTTATCGTTTACTACTCAGATACTAAAGCAATACATGTCCACATGCAGCAAGACCTGGTCAACATTCAAGTTGGGCTGATGAGCAGCATTCATTCTTCAAAAGTGCCAGAGAATGATTATTTCCACCAGGAGAGAATGTAACCATTCCCTATTGATGTTCAATAGCATTACCACTGCTGAATCCTCCACCATCAACGCACTGGGGGTTACCTCGACCAGAAGCCTAACTGGACCAACTTATAAATTCTGTGCCTACAAGAGAAAGGAAGAGGCTGGGATTCTGTAGTAAGTAACTCACCTCCTCAAAGCCTTACCACTGTATACAAGGCACAATCAGAAGTATGATGGAATACTCATAGGAGCAGGCATATGCTATCCAGTCCCTCAAACCTTCTCTGCCATTTAACTAGATCAGGGATTATCTCCTATCTCAACACCACTTTCCTGTACAGTCCCTATATCCCTGAATGTCATTGGTATCGCAAAATCAGTCAATCTCTGCTTTGAACATTTTTATACTTCCTTTGATGAGTGTAGCTTCAATAACACTCAATCAGCTTGGCTCCATCCAGGATAAAGCAACCCATTTGGTCAGCAGCCCATCCACCACCAAAGCATAGTGACATTCGTATGTATCATCCAAAAGTTAAACTGCAAAGGTTTGCCAAGACTCCTTCAACAGCACCCAAAATTCTAACCTCCTCATCTACAAGAACAAGGGCAGCAGATGCATGGGAACACCACTATCTGTAAGCTCCCCTCTATCTTACAGAGTATTCGGGCTTGGTAGTATACACTCTGAGACACTCATATTCCATCAACAAATATATATTTTATACATCAAAATTGTTTGCTACATCTTTCCCAAAATGGTTTGACAGAAGGACATCTATTGCATCAAAGTCAGCTTGCATCCTAATCAATTATCTGATTGACAGTAGAACTGGTAATGAATCTATGGATTTACCCAATGTTCAAGGTCATGTAAAACACATCCAAACTGCATGTGCTAAAACAATAATGTTGGTGTCCTTCCCTTTTAACACAAATCAGTCTGCAAAACTCATTTAATTGGGCAGTTACTTCAACACAGTCCACATCTCCTCAATACCTTGTTAATGCAATAAAACCAAAAAAACCAAAGCTGATAAAAACATGGTTTTTAGTTGCATTGATTTCTTTGTTTCCAGACAAGTTTTATAAAATATTTCTTTCTTTAAGCTGAAATGCCGTAAGGACTCTGCTTCAAATGTTTTCTTTTAAATATATGTAAAGAAAACTGACTGTCTTATGGAGTCATTCCAAACAGCAAAATTAGTTGCAGCTTTTCTCAAACAATGCCATCACGTATAAGTTGTCTTTTCTCAATCAACCTCTCAGAACATTTGTTGGAAAGGTACATTTGGTGTCTCACTGAGAGTTCTGGAGGCTTGTAAGTTTAAACATAAACCAATTATTGTTCAAAGCATAATTATGTACTGCCATGCGTGGGTGCTATCTCCATGCTGGCTCCTTCCAGACTCTACACCCAAAATACAATGATGTGACTCTCCACATCGTGCTGTAGGCAGTCCTTCTCCAGTTCCACTTTAACCTTTGCTCTGCTGAATACCTTTATACCATAGTGGCATACTGCTATCCCTTAAGCCCATGTATAAGAGCATTGACATAAACTAGCCTAGCTGCTATTTGTAACTGTCCACTCAAAGAACCCATCCAATCACCGAGAATCAATCCACTTATTCCCGCCCATGCTACAGCATTTAATCTGAGTTGTTGCCCAGTCTTGTTAATGTTTCTATTTTGCTGATATGAAAGCATCAGGAAAAGTGACCCATTCCAATCAATTGTAACAAATTTCAGTCGCCGATTAACTGCTGAATCGAGCAATCTGCCACAGTAGAAGTGACCCTACTGCATAATGTCATTTCATCCACTGTGCTATTCCCCAAAGAGATCAAACAAAACAGTAGCTTGGGACAGACCTGAGGAAACAGTGATGCTGAACAGCAATAAGGCTACACGCCTTCATAGTTCCAGAAATTTAAATCCAATCTTTCGCATAGCAAGGATCAAAGTTGTGCCAATTTTATTCACAAATTCTTCCATTTGCATTTTCTACGGAAAACAGTTTATTGGTATCAAATCATCTGTCTACAAAGCTGCAACATTTTGTTATACTCTTGGATGGAAATGCTAATTATTATTAACTGAAGCATTCCCAAACCTGATAAACTATTTTACAATACTGCCTGCTAATTGATTTCAAATTTCAATGAGCGACTTCAATAAATTCACTGACCAATTCTGGGTCATAAATATTTTAAAATAACCCTTGGACAGTACTATCCCTGTGGAATATAGTAGGACATTCATTCCATTGAACCTTCGCTGTCAGTGCCATTTCAGTGCCTTTTTCCCACATTATATCCCTTTAAATGACTGGCATTTATAAATCTGTCAATGTCTACTTTAAATATTCTCTCTGACTAAGCTTCCACTGCCTTCTGGGGTAGAGAATTCTTAAGATCCACAACCTACTGAGTAAAAAGGTTTCTCTTCGTCAGGTGTGTGTGGAACCTTCCACACACCTGATGAAGGAACAGTGTTTTCGAAACCTTGTGGGTTTACTATCAAATAAACTGGTTGGACTTTACCCTGGTGTTGTGAGACTTTTTAACCCTGTTTTCTCTGGAGCAGAGAAGACTGAGGGGTGACCTGATTGAGGTGTTTAAGATTATGAAGGTTGGACAGGGTGGAAAGGGGGCAGCTGTTCTCTTTAGTTGAAGGGTCAGTTACGAGGGGCCACAAGTGAGGGGTGGGAGATTTAGGGGGGATTTGAGGAAAAATGTTTTTACCCAGAGGGTGGTGACAATCTGGAATGCACCGCCTAGGAGGGTGGTGGAGGTGGGATGCCTTACATCCTTTAAGAAGTACCTGGATGAGTACTTGGCATGCCATAACATTCAAGGCTATGAGCCAAGTACTGGCAAGTGAAAATAGGAGAACAGGTTAGGGCCTTTCATGTGTTGGTGCAGACTCGATGAGCCAAAGGGTCTCTTCTGCATTGCAGGATTCTGTGATTCTGTTACTGGGTTATAGTGCTGGAAATCTCTTATCTGACAATAATATGAGAGTGGCTACACCAACTGGATTGTAATGGTTCCAGAAGAAATCTGCCACTATCTTCTCGAGAGAAACTAAACATAATAAAAGTGCTGGCAACACCCTTGTCCTGGGGCTAAAAAAGATGTGTATTCCAAGCTGGATAAATCTATGGGAGTAGTTTTAACCATTTCTATGTGATAAAAACTGATCCACTGGGCAGTTAATATCCCAGCACCAGGTTAAAGTCCAACAGGTTTATTTGGTAGCACAAACCACTAGCTTTCAGAGCACTGCTCCTTCATCAGATAATTGGGAGTTCTGTTTTCTGTTCACTTACCTGATGTAAGCAGGGCTCTGAAAGTTAGTGGCTTGTGCTGCCAAATAAACCTATTGGACTTTAACCTGGTGTTGTGAGACTTCTTATTGTGTTTACCCCAGTCCAACGCCGGCATCTCCACATCACAGTTAATATCCCCCAGATTATGAACATGTGCTTGAGCCACTGTTCTTTCTAATATATTCTACTTAGAATGGGACAAGAACGCGGAGCACATTCACTCTGTTGGCATCATTAATACCTTATTTTAAATATACTACCTGGGTAGAATTTAATGTCCTCACCCATGATGAATTTAAGACTGGAGTGACATTTAATCAGATGGGAGGGTAGTGGCAGGTAAGAATTGCACCTGATTAAATTGTGCCCACTTTAGAGTCTCATCCTGCTTTTGGTATTCACCCAGCAGCAGGCAGGAGACTTGCTATGCCAGGAGCTTAAAAAGGAAACCTTATCACGGTTGCTTGTAGGCTCCCATAGGATTCCCTTAGTCAGAGGTGTTCGATGCCTGATTGAGAGATCCAGCAATGGGAAGGGAGTCATTCTCCCCACAAGCCCAATATTGTGACCTCCTCCTCACCAGTGCCTTACTCCATTAGCTGGGTGTACTACCAGCAGCAGCCATTGCCTCTCTGATAGCATTGCTGAGCAAATATGGAGTTGCCAGCCATTGATTGGCCAGCAGCTCTCAGAATGCAGAAGATCTATCTCCAAGGTCTTTGACCCCATGGAGGGCATGCAGCTGCCTGATTGGAATTTAATTTAGCAGGCCTTTCCTAAAAGGCGTTACAAGATTGTCACTGTCTCTCCAGCTGGTGGAAAAAAGCTGTTACCTCCATTAAATACTGCCCAGAATGGCATTGCCACCATGCGGAAAGAATGGGAAAGATGAATGGGACTAGAGAAAGTTGGGTATCTTTCTTCTCTATCTTTATGGAACCAGGAGGAGCAAGTGTCAGCCCCGACAATTGGTTCCAGCACGATCTGCTGAAGGAGCTTCTGGGCAACATGTTTTTCCACCACTCCCTGTCTGGAATGGGTCGGAAATTCACTGGAAGAATTTAAATATAGGCTAATTTCTGAAGCAGCAGATGCATGAGGTTGCAAAGGTAGGTTCATAGTGCACTTTAGAAATTATAGGCTGTACACAAATGTGGAAGATAGAATGTTGCTGAAGCTGTGATAGTGAGTGTAACAAATTCAAGTGTGAAAGCGTGATCAATTTTCTTTCAAGGTCTAATTGGAAAGTGATCTACAATTCCTGCACAAGGCACTGAGTGTAACGGTTTCTTTAAAATTCATACTAGCAACATGAACAATGGTGGCCAGGCTGGTGTTTTCTATCCCTAGTTGTCCTTGAGAAGTTGGCTTTATTTTGAGTTGCTGCAATGCACGTGTAGCAGGTTCTCATGTAGACCTATTAATTTGGGAGTTACAGGATTTTGAGAGACTCTGCATTAAAGGCGTCAAAAATCTAAGTCAGACTGGCATATGATTTGGGGCAGAACTTGGAGGTGATGGTACTCCCATGCACTTGTCAGCCTTGTCTTTATATGTGGTTAAGTTTGTAACTTTAAGAGGTATTGCCAGAGATTATTGCAACGCAACCTGTGTAGTATACTGCAGTTCCACCTGTGATAGAGGGAGTGGATGGTTAAGATGGTGCATGAGATGTCAAACAAGCAAACTGCTGTGTTCTGAAGGTATAAACTGCTCTTGGGTATAAAGGGAAATGAAAGTGGCATTGGGTATTGGCAGTCTGTCTTAAGCTCCATTCTGTTTTCATTCTCATTTATTTCAATGGGGCAGTGTGAATAAGGAGTCTGGAATGGAGGAGATATATCTGATCATGGGGGATCAGTGAAGTCGTAACTGAATCCAACAGGTGAACAGAGACACAATGTGTGTGACAAATTCTGATACATCTTTTGAAAATTCAAAGTTTTAACAAATTGGGTTTGTAGTTATTGTCTTTGTGAGCTTGAAAAATAAATACAGTGAAAATGGACACTTCAAAATTATCCTGCATAACATGGGATAGAAACAGGATTAACCTGGCAAAATTTCATCAGTTAAAGGCTGATACTGGGCTCAAATATATTTTGTTTTCTTCCCATACCTCATCAGTTCTTATACTGTTGGTAAATTTGAAGTACTTCAATCTGAGGGAAAAATGAAAGATGTTATCATCTTTCAACATTACAGTAAAAAATCCATAATTCATGGATTTGCAGCTGCAAATTCCAGCTTGAAATATTACAATTTCTACTTTATTATTTGCCAATTAACTAACTGCATATTTATGCCATGTTTCCATGTGTAGAAACATTTTCAAAAATGTAATAAAAAATAAAATCAAAATGCTGCGGACTCTGGAATCTGAAATAAAAACAGAAAATGCTGGAAATTGCAGCAGGTCTGACAGCATCTGTGGGAAGAGAACAGAGCCAACGTTTTGAGTCTAGATGACCCTTCGTGATCAGAAATGTAATAATTTCTGCTCCTATTTAATTTCAGACTAATATTCTCCAATACAAATTATTGGCTATCCACGTAACAAATAATAGTGGAAAAACCTTTTATATACTCATGTACATTACATATAAACATTTTTTTATGTATATTCACATATTGCAGGTATCAGTAAATATACTCCACATTTATATTAAGTGGATGAACATCAACCGCCATTCAGTATCTTAAGATATTGTGCTACACACTGATCAAAAAAACATATGCACGCTCTGCCCTTGGTCTTATTAACATGTGCATAAAAATGTTCAAGTACAGATGTATAAAATGTGCAACTGAGTACTGAGATCATGTGCTCAGCAATAATGTATGTTAGCCATTTTTCATTAATCAGAAACCTGATTAGCCAGACATGGATTCCGAATAAGCCATGCATGGCTCATACCTTAATTTGTGCAACAAAATCATTTTAGGACAGTTACTTGTTCAAAAAAATTATCAACTGATGGCTGTGGAGATCACCCAGTGTGCAATTATTTTTCTCTCCCTTTCAATGAACTAAACACTTGTGGGTGAAACAGTGATTTACTTGCACTTCTCCCAACTGTTTACTGTATTCAATCCTCTACACCGGGGGTGTGGGACCCTGAATGCAAATATAGATGGTTGCTCTGCTGAACATATTTATGCAGCTTTCAAAGTTGCCACTTAAACTCTATATCCCAATCGGTCCCTGATTTTTTTTAATATCCTATGTTGTTCCAATGTCAAAAAAAGCTCAAAGAACAGCACCTCAACTTTGTATTTATAGCTTTCCAACCTTAAATTCAAGTTTAAAACCTTTAATCTTACCTACTGCTTTCATTTTCTTGGACGGTAGAAACCAATAATGGAGGAAGGCTGCACCAGAGCCATTGGGAGTGGAGAATGCGTAGGTCAGTGCTTGGTGAAGGGAAATTCCTTGGTACATGCCCAGCAGGGTGGTCAGTGTTCAGGGGTTCACCACATTCCTGGGCCACAGTTGCATTCTCATGGCTTTTATGCTTCCATCTCCCTCTACTCTTGCACTGCAATTATTCATAGCTCCTCGAAACCCACCTTTTTGTTTAAGTACTTCCATTATAGAGCCTGGGGCTGCATGGTGGTATAGTGGTTAGCACTGCTGTCTCACTGCCAGGGACCCAGGTTCAATTCTACCCTCAGGTGATTGTCTGTCTGTGTGGAGTCTACATGTTCTCCCTGTATCTGTTGGGCTTCCTCTGGGTGCTCCGGTTTCCTCGCAAAGATGTGCAGGTTTGGTGGACTGGGCGTGCCAAATGTCAGGGGGAATGGCATGGTAAATACTTGGGGTTACAGGGATAGGATCTGGGTGGGATTGTTGTTGATGCAGGCTTGATGGGCTGATAGGCCTCCTTCTGCATTGAAGAGATTCTATGGTTCGACAGTGCAGAAGGAAGCCATTCAGCTTGTTGAGTCTGTGGTGGCTCTCCAAAAAAGCACGTTATCCAGGCCCACTCCCCCACACAATCCTCATAACCCCACACCTTATCATCCACCTAACCTACACATCTTTGGACACTAAGGGGCAATTTAGCATGGCCAAT
Organism: Carcharhinus amblyrhynchos; assembly: GCF_965287045.1. Classification (NCBI taxonomy): domain Eukaryota; kingdom Metazoa; phylum Chordata; class Chondrichthyes; order Carcharhiniformes; family Carcharhinidae; genus Carcharhinus; species Carcharhinus amblyrhynchos. Next base: position 36,561,801 of record NC_137333.1, on the reverse strand, counting down.
CCACCTAACCTGCACATCTTTGGACTGTGGAAGAAAACTGGAGACAGGGGGAGTTTATGCAAACTTTATGCATTCACCCAAGGCTAGAATCAAACCCAGGTCACTGGCACTGTGAGGCAGTAGTGGCAACCACTGTGCTACCATGCCACTCCATTTCTTATCTTTTTTTTTAATATCTTGGACCATTACCATTTTCTGAGCAGCATGGTGGCACAGTGATTAGTACTGCTGCCTCACAGCGCCAGGGTCCTATGTTCAATTCTGACATCGGGTTACTGTCTGTGTGGAGTTTGTACGTTCTTCCTGTGTCTGCGTGGGTTGCCTCTCATTGCCTGAAAGATATGCTGGTTAGGTGCATTGGCCATGCTAACTTCCCTGAACAGGTGCCGGAGTGTGGCGACTAGGGGATTGTCACAGTAATTTCACTGCGGTGTTAATGTAAACCTACTTGTAATAAATTAATTTAATCATTCCTGCCCTTCACCTTATCACAGATTTACTTCCCTTTCCCATTTTTTTTTTCAGTTCCTGCAACTACATATACACTGTTAAATCTTGAACATCTCCCCATTCTGCTGAAAGCCATTGACCTGAAATGTTTTCTGTTTTTCTCTTGGTACAAATGCTGTCTGACCCATTGAATGTTTCCAGCAGTTTTTGTTGTTTTTATTCCAGTTGCTCCAGTATTTTGCTGTAATTTTATAGATTTTCTTGAGTTTATATGTGGGCTCTTTGTGGGTGAAATATAACAAAACAGGCAGTAACAAATTGGTTATCTATTGTCTAAAGGGGTGAATAATCCAGTGCCATCCATTTTGTATCACCAATCAAAATTGAGTTTCATCTGCCTTTGATTTAGTTTCAATATATGCAGCCTGAAGAAGATTTGCTGACTTTGAGTGTAGATAATGTTGGTAGCTGATGCTATCAACTTGATTAAGTACACAGCTCTGAAAAAATTAATTGAAAAAAGGAACAAGTGGCTTCATTTGCTTTAATGGCACCCAAGAAAAAATTAGCTAACTTGACTGACAAGGTAAACACCTAGGAAGGAGAGAATTTTCACTTAGAGCTGCTCAGCTTTACCTCAATTCCACAGAAAAGTCAACACTACTTTAGACTTGCATAGCCTGCATTGATATCCATGTGGGCTTTGCTTCATGTAGTTTATAAAAACATTTATCATTTATCATTTGCTATTTATCACTTAAGGAGTTAATTTAGGCATAAGACAAGGTAAATGTGTTTCAATTGGACGGAAGGTTCCTGGGCTGGATTATATGCTAAGGGCATGCTATCTACGCCCATGCATAAATGGGGTGAGCCCACCGCCACTTAACTGACTATCCCACTTTAATTTTTCAGCCAATAGTTCTTTAGTTATTATGAGGCAAGACTGCCATCATTCTCCAGAAGGAAGTTCTGCCTCATGGAGTTGTTGACCAGTTGGAGGCTGGAAGCTCTGCAGAACTGGCAGCATCGCCAGGAGTGGTAGTGGCCACTGCCGGTACTGCAAGGAGGCCATTTAGCCCACCGAGTCTGCACCGGTCACAATGCCACCCAGACTCTATCCCCAAGACCCCATGTATTTACCCTAGCTAGTCCCCCTGACATCAAGGACAATTTAGCATAGCCAATCAACCTAACTTGTGCATTTTTGGAGTGTGAGAGGAAACCGGTACACCCGGAGGAAACTTATGCATAGACAGGGAGAATGTGCAAACTCCACAAGTCTGGAATTGGGCCCGAATCTGTGACGCTTTGAGGCAGTAATGCTAACTACTATGCCACCATGCCCTATTATGAGTTAAGTGTCTCAAGGGACATGGAACTGGTAATTGTAATTGAGGTACTGCTCAGCCATGATCTAATTAAATTAGTGAGTGGGATGCATGAGTGGCCCTTTTTCATCTCAGTGGGCCGCAAGATTGAAATCGGGCTTGTTCACTAACTGTAACCTCCTGAAAAAGATTAAACATGTTTAATACATGTCAACTATTTCATTGTGAGATGTAGAAAATGTTTAATCATTTATGTATTAATAGAACCATCATTAACTTCAAATAGTGAAAACAAAATGCAGGTCAACAAAACATAATTTGGGCACAATCGGATCCCACTGCTGAATTAATTGGCAGGAAAGGCTTAAGAGACTGAATGGCTTTCTCCTGTCCATCTGTTTGATCATCCAATTTACAAATTGCACTCAACTCCAAATGTTTACGTCAACACTGTGATGCTATTGAGACACTGGAACAGGTTGTTACATGCATCTCTTGACAGGAATGGGGAAGTACTGTGCCAAAAATGTACTGATCATTTACTTCAGAATCTTCAAGGATACCTTGAAATGCAAAACAAAAGATTGATACCAATGAGAACTAAGCAGGGTCATCAGCCCATTCTTCATTTAACAAGACCATTCCAAAGCTAGTGAAACATGGTTGTGCTGGGTAGTAATTTCATCACTCACCAAGATCTCACCAAGACTCAGGTCAACCTATAACACAGCAAAATCTCACTAACTGTGCAGGTTGGAGACAATTCACACCTCTTTAACCTGTGCTTAACCCTCTCTCCACTCACATTGTCTGCAGCTGTAAAGGTTTACCTGTTAAGATTTGCATTCTAACCACTATCTTGTAATTGAGTTTGTGTCTCTATATTGCCCTGTTTGTGAAACAAATCCTGCACTCACCTGATGAAGGGGCAGCGCTCTGAATGCTCATGCTAGCAAATAAACCTGTTGGACTTTAACCTGGTGTTGTGAGACTATTTACTGTGCCTACCCCAGTCCAATGCTGGCAACTCCACATCCTCTGACATTGCAAACTGCTGGCTCAAAATGGAGAAGATCTCTAAGCAAATCACGCATATCGACACAGATATCCAGTTTCTAAAAAGATGCAAGAAAGCAGACAAGATACCGAAAGAACTACAGATTACAAACCCACGCAGGTCAACCTATAACACAGCAAAATCTCACTAACTGTCCTGGCTGGAGACAATTCGCACCTCTTTAACCTGTGATTATTCCTCTCTCCACTTGCATTGTTTGCATCTGTAAAGACCTGATTATCTGTTAAGACTCACATTCCAACGATTATCTTGTAATTGAGTTTGTATCTATATATGCCCTGTTTGTGAAACAAATTGTGCATTCATCTGATGAAGGAGCAGCGCTCTAAATGCTTGTGCTATCAAATAAACTTGTTGGACTTTAACCTAGTGTTGTGAGACTACTTAGTGTGCCAAGATTTCTCTGACAGCAACTCTCTAAAGTCTGCCCTCTACTTCCTAGAAGAACAAGGGCAGCAGGTGCAAAGATAATGCCATCATTTTCAAATTCCATTCTCCCAAGCCCTTGCCAGTGGGTTCAATGATGGGCAGGAGGCATGAACTTGGTGGGAGGTCTAAAGATCGATTTTAGGCCAGTGAGAATTTTTTTATTCATTCATGGGACATGGGCATCACTGGCTAGCCAGAATTTATTGCCCACCCTAGTTGCCCTTGTTCAGAGGGCAGTTGAGAGTTAATCGCATTGCTGTGGTTCTGGAGTCATGTAAACTAAATCAGGTAAGGATTTTCTTTCCTAAAGGGCATTGGTGAACCAGATGGGTTTTTCTGGCAATCAACAATGGTTTCATGATCATCAGTAGATTCTCAATTCCAGATTTTTAAAAAACTGAATTCCAATTCCACCATTTGCCACCATGATGGGATTAAAACCTGGGTCCCCAGGACATTAGCTGAATTTGTGGATTAATAGTTTAGCGATAATACCACTAGGCCATTGCCTCCCCTATATTAATCCCACAGGATCTTCAGCTGGCGCCTGCCAAGTGATTGAGAAACCAGCTGAAGGCGGGCGTAAAACTGATTTGCATCTCGTCAATGAAGATCCAACTGGAATCTTCATCTCACCCCCATTCCCTGCGACATCGGGGGATAATATGCCAGTTCAGAACACATCTAGCACAATATGGCACACATAATTCAGACCTGTCTCAGCGATGTCTGGGGCTGCCTCCAGGGTATGACATGGAGGCCAGTGACCCTGGAACACCATTGCACTGGGTGACGGGAACATCTCACTTAACCCATTTTGGTCCATCGAGTCTGCACTGACTACAACCCATCCCCTAACCCCATGTATTTATCCTAGCTAGTCCCCCCTGACATTCAGTATAGCCAACCACCTAACCTGCACATCTTTGGACTGTGGGAGGACACCCACACAGACACAGAAGAACATGCAAACTCCACAGAGACAGTGACTCAGGCTGGGGGTCAAACCCGAGTCTCTGGCACTGTCAGGCAGCAGTGCTAACCACTGTTCCACCATGCTGCTCCATGGGGTGGCACAGCGGCACAACTAGATCTTCCAGTGTCATCAAAGAGGTCCATCTTCCAGCCTCTGCATGTCCCTGGAGGTCCATCTTCCTTCTTCAATGTAAGTCAGTGATGTCAGGCACCTTTACAATATGACACCCAGATATGACAGCAGGGTACAGGCAATCATGCCAGACCCACCATGGAATATGGCCCTAAACCCCAGACATGTAATGAATGAGGTCAGGGTTGTGGTAACTTCTCCACACAGACAGTAGTGATTCAGCAGAAAGGCTCCACACCTCCACCTCCAGGGAAAGTAGGGATGGATAATAAATGCTGGCCTTGCTAACAATGCCCGTATTTCAAGAATTTAATGAAAAGGCACTTAATAGCCTTGAACAAATCTGTGCATTGTTGCCTTCAGGAATAAAAATCTCACAGAATAAGGTTCCGTCAATAGTAAGCTGCAATTCTTTTAAAAAAAAACCTCCACAGAAGCAAAATGTAGAATGTTTTTGGGAGAATAAAATTTATTTTAAGTGTCAAATTTGCTTGAAAACTGGAGTAATTTTTAAGTGGGAGTTCAGAGAAGAATCTTTCACTCTGTGCATTGCAGGGGCCAGCAGCATGAATAGGAGGAACGATGCTGAAAGCCACACACTCTTGCCTTCAACTCCCAGCCCCTCCCTCTTCTGATCATGTGCTGTCTTTCCTGGCATTCCCTCGGTGAACATTGAGCCTCTGGTTGGTGGCCCCCGTTAGCATTGTCTATAATGGAGATTTGCCAGCCTCTGATTCGCTGACAGCTTCTGAACGGGAAGCTTTCTGCCGCTGAGGACCTGAATCCTGGGGAATGCCTAACAATGACATCAAAAGCACTTTAATACACTTTACTACCATTAGATCATCCCATGGAATTCTGAGGTTCCCCATCAGTTCTCTGACTGGTGGGCTGGACTCCTATTGCCCATATTAATTTCAGTTCTTTGAATATACTGTGCAGTTCTGGACATCTTACCAAAACAATGATATAGAGGCACTGGAGGAAAGATTTGCGAGGATATCAGAAAACATGGGTATGCATATATAAAAATGATGTTCAGGCTCTCTTCCCTCTTGAAAAAAGGCTGAGTTCTTCAATATTTTGAAAGGTTTGATGGAATGGATACAGAAAGAATATTTCCTCTTATGGGGAAGAGCCGAAATTGAGGTCACCAAGAAATCCAATTAGGAATTTTAAAAATCCCAAACATTTGAGACTGTGGAACTCACTTCCACAGGGAGCGATTGAAATGAATTATATAGATGCAGTGAAGGAGCGGGGAGACATGCATGTGAGGGTGAAAGGAATAGAGGGTTATGCTGATAGGCATTGATGAGGGAAGTTGGGAGGAGACTTTGCTGCAGCGTGAATGTCAGCATCACTGGGTGGGCTGAATAACCTGTTTTGTGCCATGTTTCTTGCATAATCCTGCTTTATTACAGCTGGGAAATAATTGCTACCGCATGTTCAAAAGTAAAAATGCAGAATTAAATGAGGATTTCAGATCTTGGAAGAATTTTGTAGTTTCAAGAGCTGCTGTGGAACTGTGTATTTGATAGGCCTTTGTTTCTAACTTTTATGTTCAATATTAAACTAGAACAAAACATTCTCTACATGTTTTAATTTGATACAGTTATATTTGCATGAAGAATATGGACTCTTTGGCAGTGACTTAAAAGATTAACTGAACAAAAAATTTTGATGAGAACCTAGAATTGTGACAATGAAGGTTCAAACTGTCAGCCCATTCATGCATAAAATATTAAGATTAAATATTATTTTCTTCCGTACTGTACTGGCAATATTTCAGAGAGATATTGTGTTTCTTGAACTGTGAATATAGAGCTGGAACCATGAATATAAAATGAAGCAGCCTTGAGTAAGTTTTGAGATAAAAACTGAACCCCTGCCCTCTATATCAGAATAGTGAAAAGAATAACAGACTCCCAGCTAGAACCATTAATGCTCTATCAGAGAACACCTTTATAACAAACAATATCTTTAACATAGCAAAACGTACCAAGGTGCTTCACAGGAGTGTAATCAGTAAAGAATTGACAAGAACCACAAAGGAAGGCATTTGAACACATTACCAAAAGCTTGGGCAAAATTGCATACATTAAGGGTTTCTGAAAAGAGAAGAGAGCAGCTAAGAAGTTTAATATAGACATACTGAGCTTAGGACGAAGGCAGTTGCCAACTGCACAGTATAAAAAAAGCTAAGGCTGCATAGATACTTATTCAGCAAAGGGAATCAGCATTGGAGCGCGACAGCCTTTTCTATCCAACATGGGCATGGGTTTGTCAGTGTCCAAATTGGCACTCTCTTTGTTTGAATGCAGTTGAAGAGCTGTGGATGACAAATGAGAACGTGGCTGCAGGTCGTCACTCATAGTTGAGAAAGCTGGCTGGCACCATATGAGGGAGACAATTAAAGTTTAGGGAGAGGAAGGCGGCTGTGAGTGAACTGGGATGTTTCTTTCTCAGCTCAGGAGCAGCACTGCTTCGTTTCCTGCCACCACCAACCCCCCCCCCCAACAATTTTCCAAGGAAGATAAGCATTTTGACACAAATTTTAAGCTTTACATTCAACCAGCATACCTTGTGTCATAATAATGGAGGAAGAACATTAAATTTTGTCTGGAAATATTGAACTTTGAGTGAGATCTATGGTTTCAAAATTGGGCAGACAAGCCATGCTGAGAATGTAAAGTTAGTAACTGGCTGAATTGCTGGTGGGTGATACTCCAAGCGACAGTGGATACTTCTAAACCATACGGACTAATTGCTATCTCCAGTGGAGACGATGGCTGTGATTCCCCAGGGCTGCTAGCCTCTTGAGGGAATCGCGATGGACCGGTGAATTGGGCGTCAGGGCTAAAACAAGAATAGCACTGGGCGTCAGGCCGGTTGCAATTCTCCCAGTCCACCCTGCCAGCCCCAATCAGGTTTTCGCTCACTAATTGGTATTCAGAAATAGACAATTGAATGTCATTATCAGGTTTGAGGTGGGATGCTTCAGCCTCCCAGTTTGCTGCCATACCTCCAGTGCGAAGTCCACTGGGTGGGATTTGGTGCAGGTCCTAACAAACGTGGACCTGATGGGTTGGACATCGAGGGCAAGCAACAAAGTCAGTGCTCTATCCATGTGCCCCTCTGCTGCAGCCAGGCTGCAGAGGAAAGGTCGTCAAGGAGCCTAAGGGTTGTCTGAGCTCAAGCTGCAGGCATAAGTATTGTCCTCAGGATTCTCCCCCGGATGGGGTCTCATTGTTGGACTGCCCCTTCTAGTCCTGGGAAAAGTGAAGATCACTTAGCCTGGTGATCTCAAGCACCTTTCAGTTCAATATATAGTACTGAAAGGAGAAATGTCACAGTTAGAATTGTAAAGACCCCCTGCTCTCAGATTCTCTTTATTAATCATTCTGGAAGCTGCAAAAATTAATTTTAAGAAGTCATTAACAATCATACATAGGCTGTCACCTTCTCCAACAGAATCTACTAGTGCATTGATATATCCAACCATGGCCCTGCTGACAGGCCTTGTCTGTTGCCTCTGTGCCATGTCGGTTTAGCTGGCATAAAAGACTATCAAAATTTTTTTAAATCAGACATCCAAAATATCCAATATAAAATTACAGAGAATCTGGTACAGAGAAGTGATCAAATGAAAATTTTTAATAATCTATCTTTTTAAATGTCCTGATGATTTTTCACTTGGATTACATGTACAGTTTCCTGCAGATTGACTTTCATCTCCAATTCTGGTCCCTCCAGGCCAATCCTAGAGGGTTGGTAGCCCTCCAAAGGCAGGCCCAGCAATGTGCGATTTTTAAAGGTTAAAGACTTTCAAGCCCATCAGTTTCATCAATCAATTAATTTCTATGGTGCTCTTGCCTTGTTGACCTTCATGAGTTCCACACAGTTCAGGAAACCTTAAGGAAGACTTAACTAATTGATTTATTAATATTTAAATGACCGACCCAACAATTCCACAGAGTTTCTTGCTCAGCTTCGAACATGCCCCAATTAAACCTGGGGGGGTGAGTGGGATTATGTCAGGTTTCTGAGCCATTGCCATTTGTTGGGGGATTCAGTATACCACAAGACCCGCACATCCGCTGACACCTTGGCAACATCAACTTCAGGTGAAAACCCATGCAAAGTATTTACCTAATTCACAAATGATTTACGTATCCTCATGCAGGACTTGCCCAGATAAACGCCTCAAAAATTCAGGATTTAATTATTTTCTGACTTCTAAGAATATTGAAGAAAGAAGCCATGCATTTATATAGCACCTTTCACAACCTTAATGCAACCCAAACCACTTTACTGCCATTGATGCACTTTTGAAGTATAGTCATTGTTGTGATGTAGGAAGCCTAGCAATAATTTGTAGACAGCAAGCTCTCATGATCAGCAGTGTGATAATAACCAGATTATCTATTTTTATGATGTTAATTGGGGGATAAATATTGGTCGGGTTACCAGGCATAGCAACCTTGCTCTCTGAAATACTGCCATGGAAACTTTATGTTCACCTTAGAACGCAGATGGGAATTCATTTAAATCTCTTATTAAATGACAACATCTCTTTCAATGCAACACTTCATCATTGGTACACTGGACTGTCAGCTTTGATCTGTGTGTTGAAGACTCTGAACTGGGACTTCAACCCACAATAACAGGCAAATGTGTTATTAACTGAGCTATAGTTAAGACCACTAAACAATAGGTTTACTATTGCTACTGTGCTATCCAGAATAATTTCTATTAATATATTTAATAGCGTCCCTGCAGTGCAGAAAGAGGCCATTCAGTCCATCTGACTATTTGAAAGATCATCCCTCCCAGGCTCTTCTCTCTGCCGTATCTTTGTAATCCCACACATTTACCATAGCTAATCCACCCTCCTACACATTTTTGGATTGACCCGAGTTAGTCTCAGTTGCTTGTTTTACTCATTTTCAATCAAAAAATTATCTAATAAATAATAGTTGACTATTTGTGGTTACATTACTAAACAATTTTATTGCCAACCTTCAAGGTGATTTGTCACACTGTTGCACACACAACATTCATTGTATTGGCCAATTCACTGTGAACATAACATAATTTTCATCATGATGAATTTGTCCTTTCTTGCAATGAAAACCCCAGTGCTATTGTTGTTAGCCGATAAGAAGATACGCCTGGGAGAGGAATAAAAATGAGTTTGTAATAAAGCCAGCAGACTGATTAAAATTTTTGACTCTAACTTAAACAAAAGTGTTCATTCTTGTTCAGTTGTTGCAAATGATCTTGAGATCATAATTCTTTATTGGAAACATAGTCAATTGTTAATCTCGCGCATTGAAGTAAGAAATGTCTGAGTACTCTCATAATCAGTTAGGAGCATACAGCCACTTTCAAATTGAGCTTACCACTTACTATGAATTAGTTTGTGAATCCCTCGATGTGGAGATGCCAGCGTTGGACTGGGGTAGACACTGTAAGAAGTCTCACAACACCAGGTTAAAGCCCAAAAGGTTTATTTGGTAGCACAAGCTTTCGGAGCTCATTAGAGGAATGGTATTTTTACTTATTTTAGGGAAACAAATGTTGATTAATGCAGTGTTGAATACAGCTGTCTTTGAAACTGGCAAATGTATGTGTACCACACTGCAGTTGAATATAATTTTACAATAGCTTTATGTTACGCTGCCTTTATTTTACAACCACCTTGTAAGAAAGTGATGTTGTCTAAAGAATATGCATCAATATGTCTTGTATATGTAAGTATGCATATAATTGACAATTAACACTTTTCCTACTTTTTAGGAACATATGAACTCACAAAATCATAAATGTTTTCCAAACACTGCAAAACAATCGTTCTCAGAATATGCACACAAAATGTAAAGTCACTTTAGCTGAATACTATTGGTAATTTGAATGGTTTTGACAGACTAATCCTATTGCTTCCTGTGATTGTCAGTAGCTAGTGGAACAAATGTCTCCACTTAGATTGCTAGATGTCAGCTCATTTATGAACTTCCGTTTCAAAACATGATTACTGCAATTTGTTGGTACTCAGAATGGTGTAATTATGTTTACATGATTTTGATTAAAGAATGGGATGTAACTAAATTATAATGAAGTACAACTAGAAATAAATACAGCAATTAAAAAGTCAAACTGAATCTTTAATGAAAAAGAATGGACCACAATTGAAATACAATCAAAGTTGCCATTTCCTTTTAAACCACTCCAGAAGATTGTCACAGAATATAAAATGCAGCATTGCATAAAAACCAAGCTGTTGATGTTTGGATTGAACATTAACTTTTACAGGCCTCCTGCATTCAGGAACATTCAGGACAGATCATTTGGGGACAACATTTGTTGTTGTTGCTTCTAATGGAGATGATTCTCATTCTAAAGGGAGTTGAGGTCAATCGGATGGGACATGGAGAGTTACTGGAGTTGTACAGCACAGAGGAAGATGACCAATGATGCTGTCTTTTGCATTTAAATGACCGAAATGGTGATGTTGGCTGGAAATATTTTGAGGAGTCAGACATTGAAGGCATGAAATAGCGTTTCAATGAAAATTGGAAGAGATGCGGAGCTACTGCATCTTAATACAAAGGTTGCTTATGGAAGAAATTTATGTCGGCAACAGAGCTGATGTAGCAAAGCAACTTTAGTTTGGTTTTGAGCAGAACAATATGGTTCAACACCTCTGATTTAGACTTGGTTTGACAGCTTGTCTAGTTGATGAAGCTAAGGCCACGGAGACGTACTGATGCTAGGCAAATTGGGGATTAAACATCACTCATTTCAAATTTAAATCAAAACTTAGATTCTAACAATCTATATCATAAATATTAGAAGTGGACATACTCGATGCCCAAGCTATTCCCCCAAAGAGACCATTCTGACAATTCAATTTAATGAATGCAAAATCAGCTAACACTCAATTTTGCATTGATTAATTCTCAGTTAGCAGGTTTCTCCATTTGGATTGTGCATCTGTAAAAGTTGTAAATTTTTTTTATTTACTCATGGGATGTGGACATTGCTGGCTAGACCAGCATTTGTTGCCCATACCTAATTGCCCTTGAGACGATGGTGGTGAGCTACCTTCTTGAACCTCTGCAGTCCATGTGTGGTGGGAACACCCTCAGTGCTAAAAGGAAGAGGATTTGAAGATTTTGACTCAGTTACAGTGAAGGAACAGCAATTTAATTCCAAGTCAAGATAGTGTGTGACTTGGATAAAAACTTTTAGGTGGTGATGTTCCCACAAAACCTACTGCCCTTGTCCGTCTAGTTGGTAGAGGATGCAGGTTTAGAATGTGCTGTTGGGGAATCCTTGGCGAATTGCTGCAGTGCATTTTGTAAATCATACACACTGCCACTGTGCATCAGTGATGCAGGAAGCGAATGCATAAGATGTAGATGGGGTGCCAATTAAGCAAGTAACTATGTCCTGAATGGTGTCAAACTTGAGTGTTGTTGGAGCGGCACTCATCTAGGCAAATGGATCATATTCCTAATTTCTACCTTGTAGATGGTGGACAAGCTTTAGGGAGTCAGAAATGAGTTATTCTAGCCTCTGACCTGCTCTTGTAGCCACAGTATTTATACATCTGTTCCAGTTCAGTTTCTATTCAATAGTAAGCCCCAAGATGTTGAAAGTGAGGGATTCAGCAATAGTAATGCAATTGAATGTCAAGGGGTGATGGTTAGATTATCTATTCTTGGAAGTATTCATTGCCTGGCACTTGTGTGGTGTGATATTATTTATCACTTGTCAGCCCAAGCCTGAATATTGTCCACATCTTGGCTGCCGGTGGACCTGGACAGCTTCAATGTCTGAGGAGTCATGAATGGTGCTGAACATTGTGTTCACCAGTGAACATCCCCACCTCTGACCTTATGGTGGGGGAAAGGTCATTGATGAAACAGCTAAAGATCGTTGGGCTAGGACACTACCCTGAGGAACTCCTATGTGTCGGCATGTCTTTTTACCTGAACAAAGGTTTTCTTTTAGACTATCTGGTGATTGAGATTATTGGGAAATGGCATTTCAATATATGTCTTTCTGGACAATCCAACTCTTGTTCATTTTGTCAACAACATTCCAGGGAAATAAAACAAGTTGATGATCCTGTCTGATTGTTGTAGCTGTGACAGGTTTGCATAAACACCAAGTGAAATCACCTTTGCTCCGCAGGGTGCCTTGGAAATCTGAATGAAACAATTATTTCCCCTTTCTTTCTGATCTTCATAAAATGGATGAATGGTTATCCATATAATTTGAAAAAACACTCTAACTGGATGATCTGTGAATTGTAGATTCATGGTATTGTCTATTTAACAATCTGACAGAACATTTATGTCCCTATGTACCTCTTAATATTTTCACTCAAACTGAGCTTTATTTGATTTCTCCAAACTGAAACCATTTCAATTTGACTGTAGCACAAATCAAATTGCCAAAGAAGCGTTCTAACTTTTAACGTCTTTGTAAACAGGCAAAGAAGCTAACTGACCGACAACAAGTGTTTGGGAAAATGTTACTGTGAAAAATATTTCTCCAACTAACTGCACAAATCCCAGATCAAACTGAAACTGGAATCACCTGCTCCTTTTCAATCACATAAGCAGAAATCACACTGATGTGAAAGTAGAGTTCACATGAATGTGTAGGTCATCTCAAACATAGCATTGTTTTGGGGCAAATAACAGGAAAAGTATGTAGTTAGAGTCATACAGCACTGAAACAGGCACTTTGGCTCATCATGTCTATGCCAATCATCAAATACCAATCTATACTAATTCCATTTACCAGCACTTGGTCCATAGCCTACAACTGGCTTAGGGGAGGCGATGGCCTAGTGGTATTATCGCTCGACTATTAATCCAGAAATCCAGATAATGTTCTGGGGAACCAAGTTCTAATCCTGCTGTGGCAATTCAATAAGACATATCTGAAATTAAGAATCCACTGATGAACATGAAACCATTGTCATTTGTCAGGAAATACTCATCTGGTTCACTAATATCCTTTTAGGGAAGGAAATCTACTGTCCTTACCTGGTCGGCCTACATGTGACTCCAGAGCCACAGCAATGTGGCTGACTCTTAACTGCTCTCTGAAATGGCCTAGCAAGCTATTCAGCTGTAACAGATGCTGCAAAGTTTCAACAAAGAAATGAAACCAGACAGACCACCTGGCATCAAACTTCCCACCAGAGAAGACAACAGCAAAACAAACAGCTCCGTCAACCCTGCAAAGTCCTCCTTACTAACATCTGGGGGCTAGTGCCAAAATTGGGAGAGCTGTCTCATAGACTAGTCAAGCAACAGCCTGACATATTCATTCTCACAGAATCATACCTTACAGATAACACTGCAGACACCACCATTACCATCCCTGGATATGTCCTATTCCACCGCCAGGTCAGGACCAGCAGAGGTGGTGACACAGTGGTGTACAGTCAGGAGGGAATTGCCCTAGGCGTCCTTAACATTGACTCTGGACTCCATGATGTCCCATGGCTTCAGGTTAAACATGGGCAAGGAAAACTCTTATTGGTTACCACATACCGTCCTCCTTTGGCTGATGAATCAGTGTTCCTCCATGTTGAACAACATTTGGAGGAAGCACTGAGGGTGGCAAGGGCACAAAATGTACTCTGGATTGGGGATTTCAATGTCTACCACCAAGAGTGGCTCGGTAGTAACACTACTGATCGAGCTGGTACGGTCCTAAAGGATATAAATACTAGACTGGGCCTGCAGCAGGTGGTGAAGGAAGCAACAAAAGGAAATAACATACTTGACCTCATCCTCACCAATGTGCCAGCTGCAGATGCATCTGTCCATTACTGTATCGGTAAGAGTGACCACTGCACAATCCTTGTGGAGATAAAGTCCCACCTTCAAATTGAGAATAACCTCCATCGTGTTGTGTGGCACTATCACCCTGCTAAATGGGACAGACTTTGTACTGAAGTAGCAACTCAAGACTGGGCATCCGTGAGGCACTGTGGAATTGTACTCCAGCACAATCTTCCACCTCATGGCCTGGCATATCCCCTACTCAATCATTATCATCAAGCCAGGGGATCAACCCTGGTTCAATGGAGAGTGCAGGAGGGCCTGCCAGGAGCAGCACCAGGCACACCTAAAAATGAGGTATCAACCAGATAAAGCTACTAAACATGACTACTTGCATGCCAAATGGCAAAAACAGCAAGTGAAAGACAGAACTAAGCAATCCCACAATCACTGGATCAGATCTAAGCTCTGCAGTCCTTCCACATCCAGTTGAGAACGATGATGGACAATTAAAGAACCCACTGGAAGAGGAGGCTCCACAAATATCCCCATCCTCAATGATGGAGGAGCCTAGCACAACAGTGCAAAAAATAAGGCTGAAGCAATTTTCAGCCAAAAGTGCTGAGCGGATGATCCATCTTGGCCTCCTCCAGTGGTCCCCAGCATCTCAGATGCCAGTCTCTGGCCAATTCAATTCACGCCACTTGATATCTAGAAACAGTTAGAGGCATTGGATACTGCAAAGGCAATGTGCCCTGATAGCATTCTGACAATAGCATTGAAGATTTGTGCTCCAGAACTTGCTGCTCCTCTAACCAAGCTCTTCCAGTACAGCTACAACACTGGCATCTACCCAACAGTGTGGAAAACTGCCCAGGTATGTCCTATACTCAAAAAGCAAGACAAATCCAATCTAGTCAATTACCACCCAATCAGTCTACTCTCAATCATCAGTAAAGTGATGGAAGGGGTCATCAACACTGCTATCAAGCAGCACCTCCTCAGCAATAACCTGCTCAGTGATGTCCAGTTTGCGTTTCGTTGGGGTCAGTTGCTCCTGAGCTCATTGCAGCCTTGGTTCAAACATGGACAAAACAGCTGAATTCCAGAGGTGAGATAAGAGTGACAGCCCTTAACATCAAGGCCATATTCAACCGTGTGTGGCATCAAGGAGCCCTAGCCAAACTAGAATCAATAGTTATAAGGGGGCAAACACTCCGCGGGTTAGAGTCATGCCTGGCACATAGGAAGATTGTTGTGGTTGTGGTTGTGGAGGGTCAGTCATCTCAGCTCCAGGACATCCCTGCAGGAGTCCTTCAGGATAGTGTACGAGGCCAACAATCTTCAGCTGCTTCATCAATGACCTCCCTTCCATCATAACATCAGAAGTGGGGATATTCGTCGATGATTGCAAAATGTTCAGCACCATTCATGACTCCTCAGATACTGAACCAATAAATATTCAAATGCAATAAGATCTGGACAATATCCAGGCTTGGACTGACAAGTGGCAAATAACATTTGCGCCACACAAATGCCAGGCAATGACCATCACCAGTAAGAGATATGCTATCCACCACCCCTTAACACTCAATGGTGTAACCATCACTGAATCCCCCACTGTCAACATTCTTGGGGTTATATTGACCAGAAACCCAAATGGATTCAACACAAGCACATGGCTACAAAAGCAGATCAGAAGCTAAGAATACTCCGGCGACTAACTCAATCCCTGATTTCCCAGTACCTATCCACCATCTACAAGGCACAAGATGGAATACTCCCCACTTGTCTGGGTGGGTGTAACTCCGACAACACTCAAGCTTGACATCATCCAGGACGAAACAGCTCGCTTGATTGGCACCACATCTACAAACGTTCAATCCCTCCACCACTGACGCGCAGTAGCAGTAGTGTGTACTTTCTACAAGATGCACTGTAGCAATTCACCAAAGGTCCTTAGGCAGCACCTTCCAAACCCATGATCGCTTCCATCTAGAAGGATAAGGGCAGCAGATAAATGGGAACACCACCTCCTGCAAGTTTCCCTTCAAGTTACTCACCATCCTGACTTGGAAATAGATCACCATTCCTTCGCAGTCGCTGGGTCAAGACCCTGGAATGTTCTCCCTATTGGCATTGTGGGTCAAACCACAGATCATGGACACAGCAATTCAAGAAGGCAGCTCACCATTACCTTCTGAAGGGCAACTAGGGATGGGCAATAAATGTTGGCCTAGCCAGTCACACCCATGTCCCATAAATGAATAAAACAAATTGCCTTGTCAATTTATTTGCTCATCCAGATTTTGCGAGAGTACCCACCTCCACCACCTTCTTCGGCAGTGTGTTCCATATTTCTTCACCAATCTCTGGGTGAAAAAATATTTCCTCAGTATTTTCCACTCATGCCAGAGGCAAAAAATCTGCTTCTGCATGGTGGGATAAGCTATTGGAAATTTGTCCTCTAGACTTTTAAGGCAGGTCAAACTTCCCGATGAACAATGTTAGGAATTCCATTTGCATGATTAACTTCTTATGCATGCTCGTTAAAAGGCTATTTTGCTGGAATTAAGTTAATTCTTCAAGTTCAGTTCTTTGTCTACAAGAACTTAGAACATTCAGTTTTATGACTATATAAGTGGTGTGCACCTCATGAACTTCATCTCCTCCGTGACATTGAGATCTTTAGATGTTGCCTTTTCCTTGGAGACCTTGCATAACTTCATTAGAGTGTCATTAGCAAACACAGTACTAAAGCTGACAAGGGAGACAAGCATCAGCTGGAAGAAGATTATGGTGGATGGGTAGAATGAAGAGTGGACAGGCTTAGAGAGGAATGGTTGGGAGAATGCTCAAGGAAAGGGACGTGTGTTTTAAGAGGCGGGGGTTGATCATATCAACAATGGAGCCCTGGGTGGTTGACAGAGAACAGTCACAGTCAAAGGGGAGAGTGGGATGCAATAGGGTGGCAGATTCAAGGTGAGAATCTGGTAGGTGAAGGCCTCATCGGGTAGATCACAAAAGAAGACAAGGCAAGGGTAATAGGAGAGGGCAGGGTTAGGATGGGCATGGGGACAGTACCAGGTTTTGGCTCTGAGGGGAGGAAAAGCATGTGGAGGAGGATTGTGAAAGGATCCAGGGAAATCGGAGCGGAACAGGGGGTGGCGTTTCAAAGGTGACAGCAGAGTGGGATGGGTAGAGTTTCGGGGTGACAGTGGGGAGAGGAATGGTGATGTCAGAAGGAACTATGGTGATGGGGAAGAACATAAGAACTAGGAGCAGGAATAGGCCATCTGGCCCTTCGAGCCTGCTCCACCATTCATTAAAATCACGGCTGATCTTTTTGTGGACTCAGCTCCACTTATCTGCCCGCTCACCGTAACCCTTAATCCTTATACTGTTCAAAAATTTATCTATCCTTGCCTTAAAAATATTCACTGGGCAGGGAATTCCACAGATTCACAACCCTCTGTGTGAAGAAGTTCCTCTTCAACTCAGTCCTAAATCTGTTTCCCCTTATCTCTAAGCTACACCCCCTAGTTCTAGTTTCACCTGCCAGTGGAAACAACTTCCCCTGCATCTATCTTGTCTATTCTCTTCATAATCTTATATGTTTCTATAAGATCTCCCCTTGTTCTTCTGAATTCCAGTGAGTATAGCCCCAATCTGCTCAGTGTGTCCTCATAAGCCAACCGGCTAAACTCCGGAATCAACCACCTGCACCCCCTCCAGTGCCAGTACATCCTTTCTCAAGTGAGGAGACCAAAACTGTACACAGTACTCCAGATGTGGCCTCGCCAGCACTTTATTCAGCTGCAACATAACTGATTTGTTCCCCAACTGATTGGTCTCATAAAATCAAGATCTCAGCACTGTGTGCATTTGCTGTTCATTTTATTCCATTTGTCATTGGCTGCAGTCAGATGCAGACATGAAGGAAGAGAGGGAGATGGAATGCTTCCAAAATGTAGGTAGAGAGTAGCCAACCTGTGACTCCATCCTCCTAGATGAGTGGTCATGGCAAACAAGGGATCATGTGGTTAGTCCTTCTATGCTGCCAAGGCAACAATCTCTCTGTAGAGTTTTGGGGACAAGTGAAAAAGTGTCTGCAAAAGGCTTCTTGAACATTGCTCTTTGACCAGGGTGGTGAGTTATGTTTCCATACACATTCATCTATGAATGGTCTGAAAAACATCTCTGATCCTTCAGGATGTCCTTTACCTAGGAGTGTGTGGGGATTCCATATTTAGTTGGATTCCAGCTGAAGGGCTTAGCACGAATCTGTTGAATTTGAGAGAGAGGGAAACCTGCAAAGGACATGCTCATTTAATATATTGTTTCAATTTGTTCTCACATCCACTGAGACATCAGTGATACAGTCTGCACACAGCCCTGCCTTGGTAATGGCACTCATCTAGATAAGGAAAGAGAGGGCCCATCTTAGATTGGCACAGGGTCTTGAGGAGTGAGGGCCTGAGGACCAAGAGGCAGTGGGGCTTCTAGAAGATCAAGAGGCTGGTACAAATAGACCACCGCCATGATTAACAATGGCCTGACAATGGGTGCACTGCCATCTGGAGATGAGCAAAAGACAACACTGGAGGCACCCTGCTATGTCCTGGGATGTGGTTGCTCATATCTGCAAGCTTCTCCAGTATGACCAAGGATCATGGAAGAATAGTGTGGAGCTCCTGGCCTGCAATGAATAAATGTCTATCCAGTTGCCTTTCAAATATGGTGCCAGAACCTTTGACCATGAGGTAACGGCAGGTCGGTTCACTTCCTGTCTTTTCCACCACAAGATTCACTGAGCTTCTTGGGGATGTATAGTTAATGAACTGAAAAATGGAAGAAGGTGTATGTGCACCGGTCCCACCGCCCAGTGGGATTCCCAGCCTCCACTGGATTTAGCCTCCACAATGGACAATTCCTCCTTTAGAAACTGGACAACATACATATTTTGCTGGTGCTAAGTGACCACCTGAGAAGCAAAATAGTAGGCATCATTTTGGTACAGGAGTTATTGCAGTAAGGTCACACACCAGCAACATTTGAAGTCATAAATAATTTATTCAGATGAGTGTCATTTGCTGGGTGCAGAGTATACTCACCATTCCAGCTGTTTGCATGCCGTACCCTGCCTAGCACAATAGGATGCTAACTGGCATGAAGGCCTACTTGTTAGCCATAACTAATTTAAAGGAATCATGCAATACTTGCAGGTTGGTTGCTTGTTTGCCTCTTATGGCTGCTGTTTTGCTTCTCGGCCTTTCCTGGCAGTGTTGTAGCATGTCCTAGCCTTCCCTTTCTCTGCATAGGACATTTGATTGCCTTTCCATTTGTCTTGTTGTTGCTCTCACAGACATGCCTGTAAGAACACCGAGTCAAACCTTCCCATGTCCACAGCAGCGAAATCTGCACTTAAGTCTGTGATGCAAGTTAGGACCTGGTGGGGGAAGAGAGAGTGCAAGAGAGCAGGAGATTGAGTGAGAGAGGATGGTTTTGGGTGGTTGGAGGAGATTTGAAGGAGTAACTTTGTCAAAAGCAAATGGAAGGCAGAAAAAAATTCAGCCCATATACAAATGTTTGAAATTGTACTCAGACTAAGTGGTTAATCTTCTAATTTTGTCAAATATTTGACTTGAGTTTATATAGGCTGTGTCAGTGGCAGGAAGTGAGAGGAAGTATATGCAGCTAATGCCTCAGAACTCATTTTATGATTTGCAACCAGACAGACAGCCTAAATTAAGTTTTGAGATGCAAACTGAAACTGTTATTAGAAAGTAAATTAAAACAGAATCAGGATAGACAGTTCACAAAATGTTCTCTTCATTTGCTGACTGTAATTATTAGAATTCTCATCAGAAATACATTGGTGTATTGTTTCTTTAGTAAGACTTTTTATAGATGCTATCAAAAAGACTTTAAGAAGCATCAAAATCTAAGGGCTTACTCCATCTTACATTATTTATTAATGTTTACACTATTTTCTGCAAATGAATATGTTCTTCGGTAGCTGGCCACTCTCTGGATGCCCCTGTTCAATCTTCACAATTTTTCGACCTGTCACCAGTCTTTCATCATAATTCCTCAGTAATTTGAATAAAATTATGAACAAACAACTAAAATATTAAATTTTTAAAATCATTCAATGTGGGTGTAGAATGTTGTGGATTGCTAACATCACAGACTTCTAACAAAGGTAGTTTATTCCTAAATTGAACAGCTACATACATGACTTGTATGCTGCTGACATCCCTAGGATAACTCTGGCTACGTGACTTCTTTTGTGGCCACATGATCATGTTCTCACATGATCACTTGTCTATATTTTTCCAGTTTAATTGGGACATACAGTTGCATGAGATGTAACAGTGTGCACAATAGGAAACTATATACAGACCATTGTGTGACACATACAATTAAACAAACTACCACTGCTTAACTACTTACATATAGTTTTGTTGGAGGCTCTTTGGTTTCACTGCTTTGGTTGAACTCCAACTTATTCACATTTCTCGCAATCCTACCCCTGGAGGATCGAACCACTGCCATGTTGCTGATGGCAAAGGTTGTTTAGAACTGCAACATTTAGCAAAGTGGCATTTGTTGCATCTTTTACTATATGCAAAACAGCTGTTCTCTTTGAAGGGTGCTGGCTGCTACAATTGAAGCAGGGTGTCCCCTAAACCGCAAATACCTTGATTTCCTGCCTATAATCTCTGCTTTGTTTCTCAGCTTGTTGGTTTAACATATAGATAGTGATGACTGTTTATAAAGTTCAGTCATTTTCCCACAGCAACAGCTAGTGGAACAATTGCTAATATTCCCTGATTAGGTCTTTGTTAAGAGAGTTCTGAATTCATATTTCTTTACCAATATTTTCAAGGTGGCCATGTAAGATTTTATTGACTCATTGCATGGGATTTTAAGACCTTGCTCAGGCAAGGCTCATAAAATCCCGCCTGACGCCAACGGAGAATTCTGTTCTGTGAGCCTCACCTGCCCCGAAGCGGTAAATTCCAGCCATTATCTTTCTGGCTTGTGGCATTAAGGATTACATTTTTTTACTGGAGGAAAGTGTTCTTGAATTATTTCAGGATTATCTTTGGGTTTTCTTCTTCCTCCTCTGCCTGGAAAACAAACAACTCAAATTTTTCATGGGCATGAGGCCCATGTGGTTTAATAGGTAAAAGCCAGTACCTTTTTTGACTTGTCAGAGAGTGCAGCAGTGTAATAAATACACAACTTCCTCTGGAACTTTTCAAAACTATCTGCAATATTTTCATCAAAGTCAAGTGGGGCAACGTGGCAAAGTCCATGTCCCATACTGCCAACTCCTGTCACCATGTCGGATTTTATGGGTTCCTCAAATCATTGACAACAAGGATTTCCAACAAAGGTAGTTTATTCCCAAGTGATATACATTAACTGTGCTCTACATAAAATCCTGAGCATAACTCCCACACTCCTGCTACATAACTTCTTTTGCAGCCACATCATCACATTCTCGCATGACGACTGAATGGGTAATGGATAGAATTTTCCTATCTCACCCACAGCATGTTTGGTGGCGGGCAGGAGCAGAAATCTAGCGGGAGCCAAACAGCTGGTAAGACGCCGAGGTGTTACGATTCTCCCAATGGCTGATTAATGATGGGTCACTCTTCCTGCAGGCTGATGATATGAATGTTAATTGCATTCAATTGCATCCCAGGAATGCTCATCAAAACAGCTTCCCACTGTAATCCCCTCAGCCCTTCCTATCTTGCCAGTAGGAAATTACAACATTCTTAAATTCATTTGCGAAAGAGTAGAGTGCACAAGATGGTCCTTAGTATGTCAGAGACTTTGAGGTGAGTGCAACAAAGCCTTTCTGTCATAGTGCTCATGATATACTGTTCACCAGTCTGCCACAACAGACAGGTTCCTGCCCTCCACTTCAAGGCCAAACAGCATGTACAACACCATGCTGCAGGACCAATCTCTGGAATCACCATCTTGGTGCAGTACCATGCCTGGGGTTGAAGAATACATGGGTCTCCTTCGCCCTGGTGTCACATAGCAGTATCTATTTGGACAGCACTAAGCTGCAGAACTCATTCACCAACTGCAACAAAGGTCTGACGTTGGACTGGGTATGGTGTGAGGTGAGGCACGGAGGGGCAGTAGGGCAAGGACTCATAATGACAGGCAGAAAAGCAAAAAGGTGAACGAAGAAGACGGACAATAAAAGGCAGAGGGCAGGACCTTGAAATCCACTGGCTGACGGCAGGCAGACTAATCAGCCGCCAGCCCACCGGGTGATTAAGGAGGGAACTCACCTTTGCATAATGAGTTACAAGTAAAGAATTTCACGTGAGATGTCGCCATTCTAGCTAGCAGGAAAGATGCCTCCAGAACTCCCCACCGCTGCACTGTGTCTAAAATAGAAGAATTCTGCCCAATGATTCGGGGATTAGGAG
Organism: Carcharhinus amblyrhynchos; assembly: GCF_965287045.1. Lineage (NCBI taxonomy): Eukaryota > Metazoa > Chordata > Chondrichthyes > Carcharhiniformes > Carcharhinidae > Carcharhinus > Carcharhinus amblyrhynchos. The sequence goes on along the minus strand of NC_137333.1, from coordinate 36,539,125 downwards.
CCTATTAACTATCAAATCAGGCTGTGGAGGGATTGGGAATTCTGTAACACTGATGTTTCTCTGTCAACTGGAAAGGTATTGGGATCAGTTGCACCAGCATTGGTGGCTGCAGTGTGCATGAGCAATGGATCCTGATGCTTTTTGCTCAGAAGCAAAAATTACTGTGTTATTTAAAGGAAATGTTATTTAAGGAGATCAGTTTACATTTTATATAGAACATAGAACACTACAGCACAAACAGGCCCTTCGGCCCACAAGTTGCGCCGATCACATCTATACTTACCAAGCCGTAGAACTATCTGTAACTCCCAATCCCATGAGATCCCATATACTCATCCAGAAGTCTTTTAAAAGACCCCAGCGAGTTCGCCTCTATTTTAAGTAAAAATTCATTATACTTTTAATATCTTTAATGTAATTGACCAATTATGAAAGTTTTTTTAATCTTGTGTCATAAAATTCTTTCAATTTGAATTGTGAACCTTATGGCTTCATTTTCTTTTTGTAAATATGTGAGTTTTCAGATTTTAAAAAATGTTACAGGTGTCTACCAAGATCATAGTAATGGGAAATGTTCAGAATAAGCATTCCACTAATTCATGCACTCAGTAGTGCATAGTTACAGTCAAGAGATCCTTCAAGAGCAAATTCATATATTGTTGAAATAAGAGGTAGAATTGTCCCATGCTCCCACTGGCAGGACTGTTTGTGGGAGGCACAAAAGTTGATTTCATGCTAGTGTGAATTTACAGCGGAATCTTCCAATGCCACCAGTTATGTTGGATCAGGGATTCTGCTGGAGACACTAATAGGATGCAAACAAAAGCTTGACCAAAATCTTCCCCCGAGCCTGATTCTCTGTTAGGGCAGTGGGAAAATACACTGGTCCAGAACATAATTGGACCAACCTGGCATACAAAAGTCAAGAATTACCTGAAGCATGTCTGGGGCTGCCTCTGAAGTTCAGGATGGAAGCCATTAGCAAACCTGGATCCTAGAAGGAATGGGCAGGGGGAAATCTATCAATGGATCTGTCAGCTTCAGTGTCTTCAAAAAGGTGCAGTAAGAAGTCCCACAACACCAGGTTAAAGTTCAACAGGTTTATTTGGTAACATGAGGTTTCAGAGCGTTAGTCCTTCATTCACTTTTGGAGCATTGCTTCATTCACTCACCTACGAAGGAGCGGTCCAGCATTTCCACTTCAAGAAGTCCCTCTTCCGGCTTCAGTTTTCCTTGAGGTCTGTCTTCTTTCTTCAATGGTGTGTTGGGGATATTGGGACCCTTTTTAATAAAGGCAGGACGTGCACCATCAAGCCCACCCTGCCACAGAAGATGGCAAATGGTGCAAACCCCGAGATGCATAATTGATTACATAGGGGATGGAAGATATAAAATGGTTTCCCATTTGCCTCCACAACGGGAAACACTCCCTGTCCCCATCCCCACCACAAGACTAGGGGGCTGGGGGTGGGGGTGCAGATTCAGTGGCCTCCAAACAATTCCAATGTGAACTGAGAATTCCGGCCTTTTTTCCAGATGGGATAATTCCGCCCAACTTTTTTGTTTTTTTTCAATTATATTGTCCAATCCTTCAAAACAACTTGAATTTTAATAGTAACTAGTAGCTAATTATTTATGCTTAACAGTCTTGAATTGAATAATCCTCAGGGAAGCTATGGAAGAAACTTCGATTTGTGAGGTATTCACTGTCATCATCATATCTTTTTCTTTGTCTGAATTGCTTAGAAATTATTTCTCCAGTTGTAATTGCAGCAGGATTGATTAACTATAATTGTGAATTTAACTTTTGCTTATACTCACATGAATATTCTTAAACAAGTAACAATCTGGAAAAACAAATAGTTGTAAGAAACATCAAACCATACTTGCTTCATGTTAAACCCTCTTGTTCAATGCAAGAACAAGTAAAATGAAGGAAAATTCCACCATCTTGGGATTCTGGTAGGATTTGGTGGTGCTCCTGCTGATGATTCCACCCCATCTCCCAAAAACACAGTAGCTTAAAATTCCTCTCCATAACATCTAGAATTAGGAGCTGAAATCAAACTACAGTTTATAATGCACTTCGGAAAGTTGACAAAGTGCAAAGCTCCTGGAAGATGCAATTTTATCTACAGCAGTCAGACAAGTAGTTATTTATATTGTTTTGTTAAAGTCCAATGTGACATAAAATACAGCATGGTCTGAATTTTTCATCCTTCTGGAAACAGGCATAAAACATGCTTCTGGGTGCTGTTGACCTTGGAAAGTAATTTCACACTTAATGAACAGGTAGCCAGTGTGAAATGCACACTGGGAAAGGCTCAGTGCTACCAGGGAGAATGGGTAATGTCTGCTTCTGAGAAAAGGGTGGGTTCTGACTGATGTTTCTGATGTGAGGAGCTGTCTCAGGGAGTTGCGGATCTGTTTTAAAAAAAATTGTGATGGGAAAACTAGGCAATGAGTGTCTAGGCAACACATTCAAACACAAGCCTCAGTCAACAGACAACTCATTTCAGCCTGGAAAGTTCATCCTGACCTGCGCCATTGAATGCCCTTGCTGTGGAATCCCCATCCTGCAGCCACCATCCTATGTCTCACATCACTCACCTGTGCCTCGGTCCCTCAGGTTGGTGTCATACCAGCAGCAGTCAAAACCTCTTTAGTGGCACTACTGAGTAGCGGTGATTAGCTGTCCCCAGATCCCAGGGGAAGGCCCACTGCTGGCCTGTCAACTGCCTGAGAGACCTAAGATGCAGCAGGCCTTCTTGAAAAGAGACAACACAGGTGTCTTACTAGTACTTTCGTCAGTGGCCAAGATCCTATAATGTCCACAAGATTCTGCCCATCGTATCTATCTGTAACTTGGATTTTCAAAAGGTAACAGTGATGTAGAAAGTGAATTTTTGTGTCATTAATGGTCTAGTGCATCAACAATTAAAGAAATTACACTTTAATAAGTTAATGTATGTATTCAATTTATCTTTCAAATCAGTGACTCCATTAATATCCAATGGCTGTTATATGGGATAATCTAAATTATACAAGTCAACAGGAGGTACTCTCACATAATTTGGCACAATCCTCATAATACTTAAAAATATTGGACTATCAATTCGAAAAAGGCCCAAATGTGGTCCATCTGGGACATATATATTTGTTTTGAAAGATAAAGAGTAGTGTATGATTGATGTGGAGCCGTGATAATTTAGTACGTTCAGGTAGATATGTGCTGGTTCTGCCCTCCCACTGCACCCCCTCCCCCCAGCACCCGCACCCCACACAAACCCTCCCCAACCATGTATTTGTTTCACTTACTGTTATGCAAAATATTGACCAGTCTGTGATTGCAGAACACACTCAGAATTAAACTTATACACCAGACATAACAGAGCCTGGACTACTAATCCAGAGGTGACTGTTCAAATCCCAATGTGGCAGTCAGTGAATTTGAATTCAGTTAAACAACATGACAATTAGGAATAAAAAGCTTGTGTCAAAAATATTGACCATGAAGCTATCAGGTTATCACAAAACTCACCTGGTTCCTTGGTATCCTTTTGGGATGAAAACCTATCATTCTTACCTGGTCTTGACCTACACGTGACTTTAGAAATGCAACAATGCATTTAATTACTCTTTGAGAAGATCTATCTCAGTTGTCCACAATAGTTCAAGAAGGCAGCTCAGCAGCAACTTCCCAGAGGTAGCTAAATATGGATGATAAAGGTTGACCTTGCTAGTGATGCACACATTCTGTGAATGAACAAAGTATTTTTATAAAAGGCTTCAAACAATAACTGTAATCAATGGTCCTCTTAATCTTTGTGCAAGATTTGTAGCTTCTTGAGATTTCAAAATTTTCTCAAGCTGTTGAAACATGTCAGATTATCACAAGGATGAACATGAAGTACAGTGTGATCTTTACAATTGTTTGTGAGCACTTCTGACCATTTTTTTCAATGAAAGAATGGAAATGAAACTCATCACCAGAAATGACCAGAAGACCAAATTTGTTTCAATTGCATTTTTTAATATCAAAAATCAACCAATGGAATGAGAAGCTCTGAAAGATTTTTTTGAACAAATTTGATTGGTTTTCCTTAGAACCTACAAAAGGCCTTGCTAGAAGTTAAGACAACTATACAGAATGAATTAAATCAGGATCAGTGTCTAATGAACAATATTTAGGATGCATGCATTGCATATATTTGGCAGTGCGGTCTATTTTTGATAAACTCACCGTAAGGGAAAATTGTGGCTCAGTGATAGTACTCTTACCTCTGAGTCAGGAGGTTGTGGACCAATCCCAGAAGCTTGAACACAAATTATAAGCTGACTTGAAGAGAACTGGCAGCTGAAGTGGACCTGGAAGAAATTGGGAGCATTGCAGAGAAGATAAGTTGAAGTGCTGGCTCTGGGTCTCTCACTTACCTGAAGAGACAATCAGGATGGGGCACACCAAAGTTTGAAAAAAAGGGGAATAAATCAAACTGAAATCAGAGGAAGGCTGGGAGTTGATTGATTCGTGGGTATTTCTGGTTTCTCCAAGGTTAGTCTAAGCAGCTGGGAAAGCTAAAAAAAACAAACAAAATAAGAGTTATGTAAAATATTCAATTTTTCTATATTTAATTAACACCAACAGAAGAGAGTACCTGGTGAGTTTCTTATAAGAAGATTACTTGTAGTAGCAAGATTTATTATCCAATAGATAGCAGAATGACAGGGCAGATTTGATCCCATTCTGTGCTATGTGGGAACTCCAGGCTGCTTCTTGTGTCCAAGCTAACCATATGTGTAGAAGGTGTTATCAGTTGCAGAATCTCATGTTCCAGGTCTTACAGCTTGAGTGGCACCTCGTGTCACAGTGGCACATTCCTGAGGTTGAGATCATCATGGATAGCGCATCTATAGAGTAGCTTAAGATTCTGCAGGGAGAGCGGGAATGGGTGACCACCAGAAGAAACAAGCAGGTGGTGCAGGGTGACAACTAAGTCTCCAACAATAATGATAGTTCATCTGGGACATTTAGCCAGAGCCAAATCTATGGTGCCATGATTGGCTTAATTGCCTAAGGGCACATGAAAAGACTAGAAGAACAAAATGATTTGAGATTTGATAGGGGAACAGATATGCATTTCCATGCCCATTCTGAATCCAGGATGATATGTTGCCTCCCTGTACAAGCGTTAAGGATGTCACTAAACAGTTGGTGAGCAATATGAGGAGGGAGGGTGAACAGCCAGGAGTCGTGGTTCTCTTCAGTACTAACAACAAAGGCAGAATGAGGGGTCTGGTTCTTTGGTTAAAATTAAGGGAGCTAGGTAGGCAATTAGTCAAAAGTAGTGATCTCTGGGCGACTTCTGATACTAAATACAAGTGACTGTAAATACTGGAGGTTAAAGAAGAGGAATATACGGCTTGAAAGATGGTGCAGGAGGGAGGACTTTACATTCCTGTGGTATTGGGGCCACTCCAGGGAAAACGGAACATTTATCGGTCAGATGGGTTTCACTTAAACAGAGCCAGGACTAATTTCCTTGCTGTGCAATTAGCTAGTGCTTTTGGGGAAGATTTAAATTAAATTGGCAAGAGTCTGGGCACCAGGTGGTAAGAGAAAAGTACTAAGGTACACAGAATACTGGGAGAGACGGTTTGCTCCACAGGAGGAAATAGTAAGTTATTAGATGGTTTCAACGTAAAGGGAAAAAAATGTTGTTTAATGTCATGTTAGAGTGCATAAATGTGGAGTGTGGTAAATAAGATTGGTGAGTTGCAGATGCAGATAACCATGTAGAAATGTGATATTGTGGTTATACTGGACACCTGACTCAAAGAAGGGCTGGACTGGATATTACATCTTCCTGGAACAAGACGTTCAAGTAAGATATGACAGGGGGAGGGTTAGCAGTATTAATTAAGAGAGAGGATATCTCAGAGGGTCTAGGACAGAATCTATTTGGCTAGAGTCAACGAGCAAAAAAGGTGCAATTACATTGTACCAGAGTACATTACAGAGTCGTCTACAAGCCACCAACTGATAAGAACAATGTAGAAGAACAATTATGAAAGGGCATTACAGAGAGGTGCAAGAATTAGAGAGTAATTATAATAGGGACTTTAATTATCTGAATACACTACCAGAAGAATATGGAGGCTTTGGAAAAGGTACAGAAAAGATTTACCAGGATGTTGTTTGTTATGGAGGACATTAGCTATGAGGAGAGGTTGGAGAAACTTGGTTTGTTCTCATAGAACAATGGAGGTTGAGGGGTGACTGATAGATGTCTACAAGATTATGAGAGGCATGGACAGAATGGATAGTCAGAAGTTTTTCCCAAGGTGGAAGAGTCAATTACTAGGGGGCATAGGTTTAAAGGAGATGTATGAGCCATGTTTTTTCACACAGACGGTGGTGGGTACCTGGAACCCGCTGTCAGGGAAGGTAGTGGAAGCGGATACGATAGTGACTTTTGAGGGGCATCTGGACAAATACATGAATAGGATGGGAATGGAAGAATATGGTCCCCAGAAGGGTAGTGGGTTTTAATTAAGTCAGGCAGCATGGTCGGCATAGGCTTGGAGGGCCAAAGGGTCTTTTCCTGTGCTGTAATTTTCTTCATTGCTTGTTCATATACTGGAATAGTAGGACCGTAAAGGGCAGAGAGGGGCAAGAGTTCCTAGGGTATGTTCAGGAGAATTTTATATAGGAGTATTTTTAAAGTCCAATAAGAAAGGAGGCATCTCTAGACCTTATGACTTAGGAATGAGGTGGACTAAGTCAGGGAACACTTAGGGGACTGTGATTATTGCATTCTAAGGTTTAGGTTGACTATGAAAAACAGGAAGGAGCAATCAAGAGTAATAATAATGAAATGTGGGAAAGCCATATTCAATGGGATAAGAATTGATCTGAGCCAAATAAATTAAAATTAAAGTTTGACAGGCAAAACTATAACTGAACAATGGGTTGCCACTAAAAAGAGAGTTCAGCACAGCTACAGTATTCTCACAAAGGGGAAAGGTAGGGTAAACAAATCTACAACTCCCTGGATGGCAAAAGAAATCACTATTAAGATGAAGGAAAGTGTGCTTACGAAAAGTGTCAGGTAAATAACACAATCAAGGGCTAGGTTGAATGCAGAAGGTTCAGAGGGGAATCAAAAAAATCAAATAGACAAAGCAAAAAAGAGATATGAAGAGCCTGATGGCTAACATTAATAGAAATTCAAAAGTCTTCTTCAGTTTGATTTATTATTGTCTTGTGTATTAGAAAACAAGAAAAAGTATTGTTTCTTGTGTGCAATACAGACAAAGCAAACCATTCATAGAAAAAGAAATGAGAGAGTGTAGAATGTAGTGTCACAGACATAGCTAGGTTGTAGAGAAATATCAACTTAATAGGTCCATTTAAAAGTCTGATGGCAGCAGGGAAGAAACTCTTCTCGAGTTGGTTGGCATGTGACCTCAGACTTTTGTATCTTTTTCCTGATGGAAGAAGGTGGAAGAGAGAATGTCCGGGGTACTTCAGATCCTAAATTATGCTGGCGGCTTTGCTGAGGCAGCAGGGAGCATAGACAGAGTCAATGGATGGAAGGCTGGTTTGCATGATTGATTGGGCTACATTCACAACCTTTTTGTAGTTTCTTGTGGTCTTGGCCAGAGCAGGAGCCATACCAAGCTGTAATACAACCAGAAAGAATGCTTTCTATGGTGCATCTGTAATAATTGGTGAGAGTTGTAGCTGATATGCCAAATTTCGTTAGTCTTCTGAGAAAGTAGAAGCGTTGCTGGGCTTTCTTAACTATAGTGTTGGCATGGGGGCATCTCAAGCTGTCTAAATAATAAAAGGAGGAATAAAGTTGATTGGGCACCAAAAGGGGTACTTATACATGGAAGCAGGGGTATTGCTGAGGTAACCTTGCATTTCTCTTTATCTGTTATGCAGGTCACAGTGAGAGTGGAGGTGGTTCAAACACTTGAGAGTTTAATATTTGTTATGGTTCTATTTAGGTGCAACCTGGCTGGTACAGGTGCCATCTCCGCTAGAGCTTGTCCAAATGCCTCTGGAATGTAAAGAGGAGGTATTGGATAGGCTACCTGTACTTAAAATTGATAAATGACGTGTTGCTGTTGATGTGGTCTATGTGAATTTCCAAAAGATATTTGATAAAAGTTTTGTGTAGCAGGCTAATGAGCAGCATTAGGGCTCCAGTAAGAAAAAGACAAGTAACAATATTGATGTAAAATTAGCTGAGTGACAGGAAGAAAAGAGAGTAATGGTTAATGGATGTTTTTCAGACTGGAGTTACAGAAGTGTTCCTCACAATCGGTGTTAGGACCATATTCTTCCTGACATATAAATGCCCAAGAATTTCAAAATGTGTTGAAGTTCTTGTGAACTGTGAGAATGGTGTAGTGCCTCAAACAGACAGCTTGGTGGAATGTGCCAGAAATGTGTGAAGTGATTCTTTCTAGTGGAAAGAATGCAAAGAGAAAATACAAAATAATGGGTACAATTGTAAAGTGGGGTACAGGAGCAGAGGGACCTGGGTATGTATGTTCATAAATAATGGAAGCACCGGTCAAATTGACAGAGTGGGTAATAAAACATACAGCATCCTTGAAATTATTAATGGGTAGGAGAGTACAAAAGTAACAAACTTCTTTTAAACCTGTATAAAACATTGGTTCGATTTCAGCTGGAACTAGTTCTGGGTGGCACATTTTAGTAGAAAATGAAGGCATTGAACAGAACACAGAAAAGATTAAAGGAAATGATTGAAGGGATGAGGAACTTCAGTCACATAAATAGATTGGAGAAGTTTGGATTGTTTTGCTTGGAGAAGAAAAGGTGAAGGGAAGATTTGATAGAGGTATTCAAAATCATAAAGGGTCTGGACAAGTTAGATCAAAATAAACTGTTTCCATAGAAGAAAGGATTGTGAGCACGAGGGCACAGATTTAAGGTAATTGGCAAAAGAGCAATGGCACCACGAGGAAAAGTCTTTAAACTCAGCAAGTGGATAGAATTTGGGATGCTCTGTATGACAGTGTGCTGGAGGTAGATTCAACTGAAACATCAAAAGGGAATATTAATTCTGTGGTTACAGCGGTACGGTGCAATAGTTAGAAAATGCTGCACTGTCAGAGCTAAAGGGTGCAAATCTCTTGAGAATTTGGAAGAGTGTCAGTTTTGGTGAGAAAACTTGTGTAGAACTCTCCAGTTCCATTGGCCAGTTTTCTCTTCAGATCTTGTCACTTTAACTGCCAGAAGAAGAGTTGGCCTGGTTTGCACAGCTATTCTGGCAAGGTCTTGGAGCTGAAACTTGGCTCTACTGAGATTGATAACCAGAAAAAAATTTCCCCCTCCCCCTCCATGACAGAGGTATCTGTGGCCTCCCGCCTGCCGCCACCCCCGATCATCACCCCGGCACTCACCCCTCCCTGACCATCACTGGTAACGTGCCCCTCTCCACCCATCCCGCCACCCACCTATCCCATCACCCCCGGTATTCTGCCTCACCCTACCGGCAGCCCCCTTCTCACTATCATCAATGCCAGCAATTCCCCACTCCTATCATTGAGGGCATCCCCATCGCTCGCAGAGTCTGCTCACTCCCCCTCCATCACAAATAGATGAGTCCCTGCATGTGAGGTTCCCCCTGGGGTCTGGTCCTGGCACTGCATCCTGGCACATCGCTTCTCGGCCTTTTGGCTAAGATCAAGTGTAGTAGTGAAATGCTGTGCTTGGTTGAAGTCATTAGGTTACATTTTAATTTCATTTGAAGCAATTTTTGGCTAAGATACATATGAGATCAAGCTTTGGAGGAGGAGCTGTGCCTACTCCAATTAGCTTGGATCCACGTAGATGAGAGCCCTGTCTTGTCAGCTTGGATCGGGAATGTCTCAACTTGTTGAGACTCTGAATTGGACTTGATTTGATAAATAATATAATAATTGATAGAGGTATTCAAAATCATAAAGGGTCTAGACAAGTTAGATCAAAATAAACTGTTTCCATCGAAGGAAGGATTGTGAACACGAGGGCACAGATTTAAGGTAATTGGCAAAAGAGCAATGGCACCATGAGGAAAAGCCTTTAAACTCAGCAAGTGGATAGAATTTGGGATGCTCTGTATGACAGTGTGCTGGAGGTAGATTCAACTGAGGCATCAAAAGGGAATATTAATTCTGTGGTTATGGTGGTACAGTGCAATAGTTAGGGAATAAAAACAAGTTAGCACTGCCAATCCGTACCAGGGGACAGTGCCGGGTCATTGTCAGGGTACTGCCTGACCATGTCCCTTTCCCCCAGGGGCTATGGTGAGCTTTGTGTTCCCACCTATCATGGGCATGAACCTGATTATGTCGCCGGTGATGGATGGCAAAAATCAGAGATTGCAATCTTGCCGGTGAGATTGTAGATTTTCAGGTTTTGCTAGATCTTAAGCCCCCGTCACATTCTTGCACATGTAAAGTGTGGGCTCAAGATCCTGCCCAGTGGTGGCGATCTTACCAGAATTGGACAATGTGTCCGTTATGACCAGGAAAAATGTATCCATTGCTGGCTCCAACGTAATTTCTGAACAAGTCTTGAGATTCATCAAAGAAAGATTTTGTGGCCACAAGAATGACACTGTGCCCACGGTTGCCTCCCACTGCTTTGCCTACCCTGACTCAACTTAATCGTGCCTATCACTAGGAAGCTGTATATACACGGCTCCCCAGGATTTGTTCCTCAGCTATTGCAGGGGATGGCAGCCAGAAAAGCCGCACCACGATTCTCAAAGACAGGCCCCATCAGACTGCTGATGCACTCTACCCTCGCTCCAGGAAAAGGCCTCCTACCAAGATCACTACCCTGCCTGGGATACAGCAGCAGCCCTGATGAGTACAAGCCCACTGCAGGTGAGAACGCAGCAGCAATGTCAGAAGTAGATGAATGATCTTCTTCGTTCAGTCAAGGAAAGTCAGCCTCATACAGCATTCTTCTGGACCCCATCGAACACCCCTTCAACCTCCACCATAATCTCTCACCTACCCCCTCCCTCAATCACCAAGTTCTCCCCTATTCACTGCTATGCTTCTCACACTCCAGCTCCCACTCAAGACCCACGCCTGCCACATCTCATCATCATCTTAAATGTCAACACTGCTGCTGACACTCTCCCCATCTGTGTCATTGTAGGACAAATTCAACCACAACAAATATCAGCAAGCTCGCCTGGCCGAGTAACGCAGGAGCTCAGAATCCTCACACCATTTGAGGAGAGAGCAATCGAGCTGGCCAAGGAGGAGGCACATTGCACCTACGCTGATAGTGAAGTGTGTGCAGCAGACAAACATGAGAATCCTCAAGACCTGCTGTCATTTCCTCAAGTCCCACGTGAGTAATCAATGCCCCCCCCCCCACCCCCCTTCATCCCCTGTGAGGCACTAATGCCATCTCCCTTCTCTTGCAGACAAAGCAGACAAGTAGACCAGATCATCCTCACACCCCCTGGACCAAATGGACACGAGCAACCCCAAGGGAGACTTCTCATACTCCAACATTGAATAGGTGTCACCGCTATCATCTGTACCCAACACTAGCGCAGATGCTCACACCTCGATAGGTTCACGAAGTCGAAACACTTCTGGGTCACTCTCTAGTGAGCATCTCACAGCTGAAGACCCACAGAAAGCGGAGCAGGGATGTCCCAGAGAACCAGCACTCAAAGGGATGCCAGATGCCAGGGCTCTGCTGGGCCACTGCCCTATCATGTCTCCCTGGGTCGAGTCATCCCCCAGGGCTGATGGAACTATGAAAGCAGAGTCACAGCATCAGGAAGGGAAGACAGTATCGTTCCTTGGATTGTAAACCCCTACAGGAGGAGTCCTATTGTCTTCTATCTGAGGAAATGTTGCTGTCACTTCAGAGCACTGAGGCCAACACTGCGCAGGAAGGGCATTCAATGGCAGGAGATGTCCACACCTTGGTTCAGCTTATGGCCTCCATATCTGACAACTTCAATTGCCTGGTGCAGGCACTGGTGTGAAACCGCAAGTGTCTGCGCCAGAGGATGGCGGGGTATTTGGACCTCAGTCCAGACGCCCTGCTATCCCATGAAAGACCATTGGATCCATCGGACTCCCAAAGGGATAAGGATTGTCTGGTGCGCAGCCTGAGGCCTTCCACCCTTGGGGTGTCCAGCTTATCTGTGTGTCCCTTTCCTGTGAGCGACACTCCTCTAGTCCCACACACAGATGAGGGCAGCACTGCAATACCTGTGCTGCCTGAAAGCAGGCAGGGCCTTCAAGGTCCAGGTACCCCAGGGAAGCCTGCCAATTTCATCTCAGGCAACAGGGCATGGAAATCAGCAGGACCCCTCAACCTCAGCTGTGGATCCTGAGGAAGCACCTAGGCATAGAGGGAGGATGAGGAAGATTAAGAGTTGATACAAACCTGGTTTACATGTGTGAAAGTAGACACAATTGTAGAGGGGTCACCACTGTATATAGTTACAACTAATAAATCACTCTGTTCACTCACAGAGCCTCCACCCTGTCATTTCACACCAGCAAGCTGGGCAAACCCAGGCACACACCCAATGCTTCATTCCTGTGGAGTGTGTGAATGGCTGTGCTATGTCCCACCCACACTGCAGACAGAGTAAAGAAGCCCTGCTGCAGGCAAACCACCACTCCCAGTCTCCCTTCCCAAGACCACGGTCCTGGGAGGAGCAAACCCAACTATCAATTCCTCACCTCTCCTCCCAGCCACCCATCAGGACTGAAGTATTTCAATTTTGCATCTCCTCAACTGAGCGGCAGAGTCCAAGGGGCTGTCGAGGTTCTGATTGCTTACCTCAGGCGGAAGATGAAAGTGAAAACCTGGCCACATTTTTAGAAGGACCTACAGTGCCTGAGATTATTATCACAGCTTCTATGAAGACCATGAAGTGCCTGTTCATTGGCAGGACATATGCAGCTCCCTCTGTAAGGCAGGAGTCAGACATATCACTGAGAATGAGAAAAGCATCATTGTCTTCTCCTCGTTACAAGTCACCATCATTCTCTTATGGAGTCAACGGCTTCAGTCCCCTGCCATTGCAAATGTACAACCCAGTGTTTACATAATGCTGTCACACATCACTGTGTAACATCTCAGCACCTGCTACTCCCATTCATCTCCGAATCGAGAAGTGATCAGGGCATCCCTTGCTTGATGGCTAATGTTGGCCCAGTCCACTGTCCAGCATTCTCTCTCCTACTCGGCATCATCAGTCCCACTGCACTCCTCGATATCCTCTTCGCCCGAGGAAATCTGGCTCATCTCCTCCAGGTCGAGGTTGCCTGCCCTCTGCAGCGCTGGGTTGCGGAGAGCACAGCAGACCACAATAATGAGATTCACTGGGGTACTATTGTAGAACCCCTCCACTCCCCCACCCAAGTCCCCACGGCCGGTCCAGGCACTGGAACTATATCTTCAACAGTCCGATCATCTGCTTGACCAACACACGCATTGAAGCATAAGCCTCATTGTATTGAGTCTCCACTGGTGTTTGTGGTCTCCGCATTGGAGTCATCAACCACCATCTGAATATGTAAGCCTTGTCCCTGAAAAGCCATCCCTCCAGCCTCAGCTCCCCCTGACAGACAGCTGGGATTTGTGAGCGATCTAAGATGTAACTATCATGAGCGCTCCCAGGAAACAGGCACAGACCTGCATGCGGCCCATTGTGTGATTGCGAAGGAGTTAGATGTTGAGGGAGTGGAATCCTTTGCGGTACCTGAATGGTGCCATATGCTGCCACAGAGACTAAAGAGCCACGTGGGTGCAATAAATCAGACCTTGCATCGTGGGCATCCCTGGCCCTGGCGTCCAACCTCAAAGTTGATAAACCGATCAATGCTGGCATAAAGGGCAAACAGGAAGATGCTGCAGATACCCCCTCAGTTGCCCTGGATCAATTCACTAGCATTAAAGTTCAGAGCAACTGTAAGTTTAAAGGCCACAGCATTGAGGTTCCATGGAGTGCTGTATGTGGCAGAGGTGATCCACTGTCCCCTGGGACAGACATTGTCTTCTCCTGCACCACAGCTCAGACAACTGAATGTAGGAACATCAGTGCCAGAAGATTCTTAGCGGGTAGCGTCTCCGATGTTGCTCCTTCATGTCCTCCTCCCTGAACAGCTGCAGGCCGCTGGTCCTAGTCACATGCAACAACATGTGATTGTCTCTGCTGCTGGTCAATCCTGATCTGTAGAAATACCAACTCAACAGACGCCATGATTCTGATGAGAGTAAGAACACCACTGTAAGCACTGGAAGGCATCACAGAACCCTAACCCTCATTGCTCCAATGCATCTGTGACTTCCACCTAAATGTTTCCCATTTTGTGTGAATTTCTGCTCTCCCTCAGACCACCCCCTCAGCCACATCCCCACATAGCACTCCCTGTACTCCAGTAGGATGAATAATGTTAAGCCTCCATTGTCTCATAGCATCTGACCTGCACGTCCCCATCCCTACCAAAGAACATTGGTCCCAACTTTGCATAGCGCTAAAGTGCATTAGACAGAATCCATGATAACAAAGATTGCATCCTGGCGAAGCACCTCAAAAATGGTGCCAGTCATGATATTGACAGGGTGAGTGGTGCCAGCTATCACCATTCTACCTTGGCTGGGTGTTCGCCATATTGCAAGTTGTGTGCTGCTAAGGCTTGAATTGAAAGATGCTTCTACATTCTTGGGGCTTGGTTTTCCAAAGGGTTAACCTTTGTCTCCAGACTGTTCAACTAGATCTAGCTCTGGCTATTAAATTGGCATGCTGGACTCCTCAAAGAATATTCAGTTAGTTGCTATGGCAGCAACATTCATATTGACGAGATACAGCTGAATCTTGAGAGATCTGCAATTAGCTTTTGAGGCAATTCCCTAGAGGGCAGTGTCATTCTTCAGGTCTTCAATGTTGTTCAGTTAACAAGTCTTGCATGAGAGCAATAAACACCATCTCACTGCTGGACTTGAGAGTCAGAGTTCACAAAGAAGTGGATTTGAACTTTCTGTCCAGTAATCCATTCTAACCTTATACTATTGACAGAATGAGGGTTTTAGGTTTCACTGCATTCGCCATCCCCAAGTGAGAGGGTCTTTATACCTCATGAGGCAGTGTAGCTCCCATCACTGAGGCCCCCACACTGTCCTTGGAATCTGACCTCCCTCAAAGCAGGACCCTAGGATTTCATAGTTGCACCCAGTACTACCTCTCTGCTGTGTCAGACTTCCACCCACTTTGCAACTCCCAACCAGGAAGGGCACCCATTCAGCTACTGTTTGAACAGTAACACAGCTTGGAGGAACTGGGAAATAATGCCTACTTGGCAGCTTGCAAATCCCATGGGAGAAAGGAGGTGAACTATTATGAAGGGAGCTACCCACCCATGACCCTATTTCCCCCCCCCATTTCTACCCCCCCACCCCCCCATGGCGATAGTGATCCTCACCCCCACCACGAGCTGCACTCCTACACGTCCCCAGTGTTCTCCTTGGTACTCCTTCCATATGGACAAGCCAAAAAGCAGTGGTTCACCTCTAATATCTCCCTTGGAGGTGACAGTGCCAAGTTTACTCTTATGTAGAGCTTCTTGTAAATGGTGCCGACGTGATGTCACACTGGTACAAGCTGAATATTTAGTGCCGCCTCAATATTCGGAGTGAATGCTCACTAATGATAGGATGATGTTCTCAAACTAGGTTTTTGCCCTTCCCTGGCGTGTTCCACATCACTCCACTCCAGTGATCTCGCTGACAAGGATTACGTCTTTTCAAACTCCCTGCATTTTAAGCCCACACAGCCATTCCCGCAGATGGAGAGACTGGGCACAAGATCCCACCCATTGGAGGAGATCTTACCAGACAGGTCAGTTTTCTCTCCAGATCTACTGAAACAGGAGAGCACGTTTCACAGCGTTGTGTTGAGGGGCGGGGTCTAAACATGCCGGAAAAGCCCAGCTGCACTAAGATCAGGACGCTCTGTTTCAAGTGCATCCCAAAATGAGGAGAAAAGAACCTCCTCCCCACATTCCACCACAGAGGTCTAAGCCAGAACTACCCACCACCCTGATCACAATTGGCATCTCTCTTCTCCCCTCTCCCTCAAACAGTCAGTGCTGGCATCCCCAGCTCCCAAGAGTGCACCACAAGTGAATTAATCCCCCCTCCTCCATGAGGCTCCCACTAGGTTCTGCCCTGGTATTGCCCCCAGCACAGGCTGGTAATGCTGGGTTGGCATTGGTGCCAACCTTGCACTGCCAACCTGTGATGGGGGCATTGTCAAACCCTTGTATGGCCAGGTCCCTCTCCCCCAGGAGCGATACTTACCTTTACGAATGGTATCCCCACAGAAGTTTACATCTGGGTAACCCTGTTGTAAAACTTGCGAACATGATGTCACGTTGGTGAGGTATGAAAATATGGTGAAGGATCAATATGTGATGAGGGGGGTGATTAATAATATTGAAATCTAGTCAAATGTATCAAAATCAGGTTCACACCCATTGCATCACTGACGAGGGGCAGCAAAAATTGGAAATTGTGATCTCGCCAGCCAGCTTTGCAACTTCCGGGTTTCACCAGATCTTGAGCTTCCATCACCATTCCTGTGGGCAGTGAGCGTGGGCTTAATGTTTCCCCCTGCCCTCGTGTCTTTTGGATGTGATATTAAACTGCTCTCCACATCACAGGTGGATGTGAAGGATCCCAAAGCACTCCTTCAAAGAAGAACAATGGAAGTCTCCATGATGAACTGGCAATATTTCAGTCCTCTCTTTCCCCACTCCTCCCAACCAAGCTTTGAAACAGATTGGCTGGTTTTTGTCGCATTGTTATTTATGGGATTTTATTGTGGACACACTAGCCCCTCCATTTCCTCTGTGGTAACTACACTTAATTGGCTATACTGTGCTTTAAGATGTCCTGAGGTCATGAAAGTCATAACTTAAATGTAAGTTTTTCTTTCTTTGATTTTACTGTACTCTCCTATATTATTAATGTCTAACAGAGCAGTCCTATAGCAGATAATCAAAAAACTAATCCAAAGAACCTTTGCCTCTAATTTGTTTAAATATTATCAGACAATCTCACTTTCTAACACATTAAATTACCAAAGAGACATTTCTGCAATTTTGACAGGACAAGTCAATAAATGATGTCTCACAAAGGAACTGCAGACAATGAGATGATTCCAATCACAGAAAACTAATTATTAAAGTCACATAAGAGGTACAAAGCATGATAATGAAACAGAAATATAGTGGCACTTCCTATCATTTTAAAATACCAGACAAAACGAGGGAAAATTAAAAAGAATATTAAATGGGCATATAATAAATTAGATGCACTGTGATATTAGTTTTCTGTACTCTACATTCATGATCATATTTTACAAATTAAGCACAATAATTAAACAAAATATAATCCTTTAACATGCAGTTTCAAGTATATATAAAGAATGAATGGCTTGTGGTAGTCAGGACATAGTAATTCAAGATTAAAAATCATGCTGCGGTAAGGATTCCGCTCATGCAATTTGGGAAAGAACACCATGAGAAGTGCAAGATTATCCCTAGTTTTGAAAATGCTGATAGCAAAAAACAATTTTCCTTATCAGAGCCTTAAAAATAGCCAATTGTGATTCTGAACACATATGTTTTTCTTTTAAGTTCCTTTATGTGATTTGGGCCTTGTTGCATTTATTGCCCTTTCTGATTGCCTTTCAGAAGGCAATGGTGAATCTAATTCTCATTGACTTCAATTCCACTCCTTCACGCCTCACCCTGCCTTAACGTCAAGGGCAATCACTCTCGCTTCACTTCAGGAATTCAGTTATTTTGTTCACATTTTGATCGAGGTTGGGTTAAGCTTCGGAGCCAATTGGTATCTGGTATGTGTTTTTTCCTCCATTTTTCCTCCATTATTTAGTGTTCGTATCATGATGTTACTGTGAAAAAGAGCCTCTATAAATAAGCATTATTGCCATTTTGCTCACTCAGCGTGTAGTAACAGTTATAAATTAATGTTCACCTGTGTGGACGTCAATCTATGTACCATGCTTGCCGACAATGGTGATTATGAAAAATCAAAATACAGAGAATTAAATATTTCCCTCATTAACCTTACTGTACGGATCATAAATGGGGATACAGAGGAGTGAAAACATAATTAAATTGGAGGTGGGTATTGCACATGACAATTGTGTTTTGTTTCAATGTTGCTGTCATGGTCTCTCCCTAATGAGCTTTGTAATCACTCAGTATCCAATGTATTATGTACAAAACTGAAATAGAACACTTGTTTGTTTCCATTGATCCTTGAATTTAACCAATGTAATCACAGAGTTTTGATTTGGATTTCTGGACACTGAAAAGATAGAGTACACCTATAGTCTGGCCGCTCAACCACTAAAGAAGCCTTGGAGCCATTTTTATGTCTGTGCCCCTGGCTCTATTTACATGAGTCACAACCTGCCCACCACAAGCAAGTAGCCTGATCTCACTTGTCAAGTCCAGGCTGGTGCAAAGGTATTTCCAAGTGTGGGAGAAGGGCAGAGGCCACAGCTGAAGAATTGCCATACGTCCATATGAAATTGGAAGAAGCAATTTTGATACCAAAATTATTACCTAAAACTCCTATTACTCAGTAGTAGGCCCATTTAAAAATGTCTGTGGGGAAAGGGTTGGCCTTAACAGAATGTTAAGTCAGCCAAAATCATTTTAGGCCATTATTAACAGTCCTGATAGCTTATATATCAGTAAGCCAAACATAGTTTAAGAGTTTAAATCCAATGAATGCTTTGTTTCTCGTGAATGCAATGTGTAAGAGTCACAATTTGTGTCTCTAAGTAAATCTAATGAGGCAGCAATCTTCAGTAGCTTCCTGTATCTGATGAATTAGAATACAAAAGTAAATCAAAAGATTTTACCATCAACAACAATTATACTTAGAGCTCACTGTCGCTTAGCAATTAAGGTTATTACAAATAAAAAATTCAGAGTTCCTGATTGTTTGTTTAGAAGTTGCTGAAGTAGATTTTTGATTATTTTAATTGGATGCATCTGTAATTCATACTCAAGCAACCATCTCATAACAATTATACAACAAACCTAACTGATTCCATATTTAACTATAGACTCAATTTCATAAGTTCATTGATAATTTACAGATATTAGAAATTAACCATAGATTGACAAAAATACTCACACCTTTAAGAGTGCATCCACTGCATTTGTTGAGGCTATTATGTCTGGTGTTATATTTGTCATAAACAACAACTTAATTCACCTATTGAATATGCCACTTGAGATTGCAGTTAACATTGGCATTCTGCATTAATATGTAAAGCAGATTCTAGTAAGTGTACAACAGTAATATCACAAACTAAGTATCTAGAAAGAAAAAATAAATTTGCATTTATGTAGTCGCTATTGCAATTTGCAAAATTGCTTTATGATCAAAAAAGTACATTTAAATTGTAGTTACTGTTATAATATAGGAAAACACAGCAGCCAAATTGTTTACAGCAAGATCCCACAAATAGCAGTGAGATAACGGTTAGATACTCTGAGGGATAAATGTTGGCTGGGGCCTCCCATTCTTCCTCAAATAGTGACCTGGAACACCAATTAGGGTCTTGGTTTTATGTCCCATCTAAAATTGTAGCATTCCCTCAGTGCTTCAGTAGAATCTCAGCCTTGATTCTGTAGTCAAGTTTTGTGAAATAGGAATTGAACCCATAACTTCCTGATTCACAAGTGAGAATGCTACTAACTGGGCCACAACTGAGCCCCTAATCTGACGATCTAGGGATACAGAACTCCCATCCAGCAGCTTAACTAATGCCCTTTTGAGAATGCTCAGGTTGAATATCCTGGTTACTTTATTTATTTAATATTGATTTTTTTTTAAATAAGAACAAAATAACCTTCCTGTGTGATCTTTTTTAAAAGCAATAAATGGGCACCAGGGAAGCCACATACTGGCATGTCAACACGCTTACACAGATGTCTCTCTGGGAGCCAAAATCCAAGCTGAAAGCTCCAGTATTACTCAGATCTTGTCTGCTGCATTTCACATTATACACCTTGGTGTGTGTAACATCAAATGGATTAGCCTTATAACCTGTGAATCCTTGAAGATAGTTGCAAAGAATTTCCTTTTCCATTATATGGAGCAGTCAATAATTCCCAATTTAATATTCTCATTATACAACTAGTGTGAAGTGAATTTTAAAATCATTTTCGATCATTTCTTTTACTGGAGATTATTACAAACATATGAACCTCCTCTCTTCAGACACAATGCAGTACTTTTTCCTGAAAATTCACGAGTATTAAATTCATTGCATTGCTTCATTCCTAATATTGCTTCAATCTTGGACAAGTTTTGACATGAGTTCGAATAGGGTAGTTAGTTTCATGACATTAGAGGTCGACAAATAAAATTTTAACATGTTGGCGAATATACTCCCAATGTAACAAGAAAAGAAGTTGCTTTTACTTTCAGAGTCAGCTGTCGATATTATTCAGAAAATTGCAGCTTATAAATATGTATAGTCAAGGAGGTAAGAGCAGTTCATGTTACTATATCAGCTAATTTCCATCAGATTTTAGTGTGATATTTCACAATATGAAAACGCCTGTTGTGCAGCTCAGTGGGAGACAAATATGATTGTCATCTTATGAGAAATGAAGACTGCACAACTTGTATAACTCAAAACAAAATGGATTTCTTTACAAGGTGGGTAAAAAGACAAAATGAGAAGACAGGGGCAAATCAGCAGTTCAGTATATGAGCTTAAAATAAAATCATATAAAATGCATTTTATTACATTTAATAATTACTTTTATGATGAAGTTGGTGCTTAAATTTGCCCTAGTAATGTGAACAAGCTTTCTGCTCTTTTTAAGAAAGGTCACTGAAATAGAATAATTCAACCTGTTGTCATACTAGGGATGATATTTTGCAGTTGCAGTATCTAGAAGCTAGCTCTCTAATGAGATAAGATTTCACTAATGTAGTATATTTTTGCCTTGTCAATAAATACATGAAACCTTCGGGGATTTTAAGAGCTGCAGAGTAAGAAAGTGTGGGAGTGAGTAAAACAACATTATTTTGTTTGATTGATGTTTAAAATAACATACTAGGAAAAAATTGAAAATATTTTCTTTTGAAGTGAGGTACCTGAAAGTGTCCAAATTTGAGATGAGAAACAAAGTTACTGATGGAGCAATCCAGAATATGCCATTTAAGTTTTGCAGATCCAGCATCAACATAACCAACAGAAGAACAGTGTCACCCCCACAGTCATGTCTGCAAATTTATGGAAAGAAAAGACACTTTAAAATACCTTTAAAAACAATGTGGAGAAGAGAATAGACAATCTGTAAGAGAAGAAGAGCATCTGGTGACCCTCTTCCTTGTGTGCTAATATACATGAAACTCCACAGCTTGGAAATAGCCTGCTTGTCTGGTCTGGACACTAAAATCTAAAAGGCAACCCTTGGAGAGGACATTAAAAATGTAACAATCTCCCCTGTGCATATAAGAATTAATATTATCTAAATATACATAAAAATGGATACACAATAACTGCACACACTTAGTGGCTGCAGAATGAAATTCCACAGAATGGGCATGAAGGAAAAGCACTCTATGACAAGAAGGTGTTTTGCGGGTAGTCATGGGGGAAAAAGGGGAAACCAAACTGCAAATTCTCACATATTCATAACAACAATTTATAGAATCACAAAATTGTTTCTGTGCAGAATAAGGCCATTCAGTCCATCATGTCTGTGCCGATTCGCTGAATGAGCATGATGACTTAGTGCCTTTCTCTTTTCCCGACTCCTGTACAGTGTTTCTGTTCAAATAATCATCTAATGCCCTCACAAGATACATCACTCCTGGAAACTAACCGATTAGAGACAATCCACTGTCATGTTTGCACACGCAAAATAGTATTAGCAAAACATTATGATGTTGATGTTCTCAAAATTTATTTTTATTATCTTAAATGGTCTTTGAGGGCAGGATGAAGGTACCAACATATTTCCACTGCTATCATCGTGTTTACTGATCATTCAAAGTACAGGTTTACTCAAGCACATATGTATAATCTCTCCAAAGCAGCTCATTGACAAAAATATCACAAACAATTAATTGGGATAAACTGGCACAAAACAGAGATACTGGCTACGAGATATGCCCAATATCCAGTTCTATTGTTGTCAATATAATTGAATTCCATGCAGGGTGTATAACAGACAACTCTATGTTTAGTTTCACTCTAAATGTGTTTCTGATACTTTGCTGCTGTAACTGAAAATGTTTATGGTGCTCAGGACTGAATAGCTGCCGCAAATAGCAACAATAACATTTACCAAACTTTTCACTGCCCACTGAATACTTATTTTCATCAGGTACAAGAAGTCACAGATCAACAGTACTGTCAATTAGTACCAAGATGAAACATATAATGTACCTTCTGTTATGTCCCTTGACAATCCTCTTTTGAAAATTAACAAACTAATGTATCTCATCAATAATATTCCAATAAAGGGAATAATTTGAAAAACATAAATTTCTATGATTCAATAGAAACTGTTGGGAGTGAATGTTCCTTCTGGGCAGAGTTCATGGAGCCAGCCATGGAAATGTTCAATGAATGATTCCAGTGAGAGGCCTGGTCCATTTTAAAGACTAAGTCACATTTGCATCAAGTGGGTTGACTGGAGCTGGACTTTCAGTATCTTGGGACTGCCTGCCAGCTTTGGGCTGCAAGCATCTAACCAGTTTCCTGTAAGAAAAATGTAAATCCATTGAGAGGAAGTAGGCGTGAGGCAATCTCTGGACACTCAGAGCAACAGTGAACAAGAATAGACTTGTGGAACCTGGTAGAGTATTCCCATCCACCAGGCCTCACAACTTACCTTCAGGATCCAGGCTGGCAACTGATGAACAATCTAAATGGTTCAGTTGAAAATTGCAAACACAGTCCTGTTTCCATCTTAAGACTTCAATCTCTAAATTAAGTGGGGCCACCAAAAAATTTCAGGGCTGCTCTAGCTACTAAGCTTCAGACTCTGGTGATCATTGCTTTGCCATTTCTCATAGGCTGAATGGTTGCAACCTTAAACCTTCAATGCCTTATCCTTTTCTAATTGACTAAGAATGTTTCTTTCTGCAGATATATCCTGAACATTAGCTTGAATTCCAATGCAGAAAGAAATAATCATTACAATAAAAACAAAAGACTAAGGAGGCTGGAAGTTGAAATAAAACAAAACATATTGGAAGCAGGTCAGGTGGCACCTGTGGAGTGAGAAAGAAAGTTAACATTTTAGCTCAATCGTTCATGAGAACTGGAGAAGTTAGATCGGCAGCTCATTAGCAAGTTCAGAGATAGGAAAAAGACAGCAGAGAAAAAATGAAAGGGAGAGAGATCTGTGATGAGGTGGAGGTCAGAAGTAATCAAATGATAGAAGTGATGATGATGGAGCAAAAGGAAGTAAAATTTTGTTTAAAAATAGGCTCAGTGAAAGTTAAATTGTTATTGTGCAGTAGCAGAGGAAGCCATTTAATTCACTGATGTCCTTTAGGGCAGAAAGTCTGGCATCCTTACCTGGTCTAGCCTACATGTGACTCCACATCTGTCAAAGAAAACAAAGGCTCCACTTGCTGAGAAGTGTGGCAGGGGAAAAAACAAATCATTACAGGCTGCCTTTTAAGTTTTTACAGTTTCCCTTCAATTTTTAATCTTTGTTTCCTAAATTTTATGCTCTGTAACATGAATTATTTGCATATGATAATGGATCTACTTGTGTAGACGATGCTTCAAAGATTATATAACCTTCCCACATGCTTTTGTTACTTTCAAAAGTATACTGATTGTGTTATAATGTTCTTCTATAGGTCCAAACTATGCTCAAGCATTTGACAATCCTCCTGGGTGACCCAAATTGACAGTGACTACCAGCAGACTATACAGGTTCAGCGCACTGAGAGTTATTCTGTCTTCACTTCCATAAAAAGAAGTGCAATATCCAGTTAGAAGTATTTTAGCCATGTAGAAAGAAACACAAAGAAACTACAATTATTTATTTTGTCACCAAAAAGTCAACAAACTTGTTATAATGGCAGAAATCAAACTGATGTATTTGTTCAAGTAAGAAGAATTTTTAAAAAAGCAATTAAAATTCACCCCATGAGTCCAAAATCCATAAAATGATATATGGTTACTGTCAAGTCTAGTGATATTTTTAGTGTTACATGCATATAAATGTTTAGCCAGTGTGGTTAAAATATGTACTTAAGTAAATAATAAAAAAGTTTTGTATAAAAGAGGAAAAATTAAAATTGACTCTGGGCTATTGAGAGATGACTGTTGATACTAATGGGGAACTGAAAACATACAGAACTGAGTCACATCATAGATAGTGGACAATGAGAATACTAATCAATGCCTGAGCTGTATTTTATGGGTGGTAAGCAATTGCTCTAATGAATGTTGTTGCAATCAATGAAACTATAAATCTGGAAGGAAACTCACTGTCTGCCTCACTGCTATTTTCAATCTTCCTTCTCCATGTCCTGACTCTGAGAATCTGTTACTCCATTGCTCGAGGCCCCAAGATGTTTGCAAGGCTTCAGTAAGCCTCAACCATGAACAAATCCTGACATCTTAAAGGTTTATTTTACGGGTATTTTTCTTTTATAAAGGTACTGCATTTTGAAGTCAGAAGTTTTCACTTTGATTAAAATAAATGTAAATATCTTACACTTCCTGAGCTGGTAATCAGGCGCAAACTGTAGATTTTTCTGAGTTCCATATTTTCTGGTATATAATAATAGTTTTATTATTATAAAGACAAATTAAATACTTCCTTATTAGGACAACAAACCACTAAATTAAATCAAAAATTTTCCTTGTATGAGAGTGAAAATATATTTCTGCAAATTAAATAATGCATAAATCACACTGCAAATTTAATCCCTAAGCCTAGTATCATTATTAAATTACACCATGTTGTATATTTTAGAAACAGAAAGCAGATATGGATCATAATATTATCCTTATACTGTTCTGATATGACCAAATGTAAAGAGTTCTCCATACTGTAAGCAACAGCAAATCACGTAAGTGAGCACCACCAAAGTGTAATGCTATGGAAATGTTTTTCATCCACAGCCCCATTAATCTCACTCTCATCAAATTAGATGAAACTGAGTGATGAGGAATATGATCTCAAATGTGATTACCAAATGCATGGTAATCTTAAGGGAGCAAATGGAAGACTTCACAAGTGAGGTATTTTCAATGATATCTCAAACTGACTGATGCGCTGTAGTTATATAAGACCCATTGTTGAGTATGCAGGGCCCGTTTGAAATGCTGGACTGAACAAGAAGCACGTGAACACGCTCGAAAACATTCAGAAAGGAGCGCTGAAACTGATCCAAGGTAACACATACCAAAGCTACGCTGACATAATCGAATAACTGAATATGTCTTCAGTTGTCGAAAGGCGGAAAAGACTCTGCCTGAACTTCATTATGAAACTCTTGAATCCTATCCCCCATTGCCATCTCTTGCTATAACCACACGAAAGTAAATCTGCAATGAAATTAAGATGAAAATGTCCCATTCTGCAAAAAAGACACAAAACTAATAGATTACCAGACAACCTAATCCCTTACTTTGTAAATCTTCAAACTGGCTACACGACTTTAGCAGAAAATGCAGTTTCGTGTTTATTTTGGAAATTAAAGAGATCTGCATTGTGCGACATATTGCAATTATTTATATATTTCAATGGATTGCACAACTATGAACATTTATTATTTTCACCTTTGTTTTAATGATTGTCCATAACGAAGTTATGAAGTATTGTTACTTGTTTTCTTTCTATTGTCATCACAGGTAAGCACTTGCCGCCATGATGATTTTTCATTCAACCAATTGTTTTTCAGTCTGTTTGCTCAGAAACCTGCTAAGTACATGGATGAAAGTGAATCACCCACTCTCTGAAAGTCACTGAACGTAGAAATGCAATTTGAGTTCCAATTCCTCGACGGTGAATTAACAGCATCTACTCAAATACTAATATCTTACAGACTGTTACTTCGCACCACAAGTAAAACCTGTTGATATGAAGCGAATCTGCCTTTTCTTCCTTTCTACCTTTACATAGAGCCAAGATCCATTCATCTGTTGACATTATACATTCCGACTTGCACGTTAAAGATTTATTGAATACAAATATTAAACTGAAGACCGTAGGATATGCTGTAAAACGTTGTGAACATGAAACGCACTATTTTTCCCCGTGCTGGAAGTATGGGATGTGCAGTAGGGATTTGGCTGTCTTTGAACTAAAAGAAACATTGGAAAATCTATTCAATGTATCTTCCGACGCCAAAGTGTCCTCGAACAGATATTTGAAATGTGTCTACATGATTAGGTATTAAACCTGCCAGCAAAGTTAATCATCGTCTGGAAAGTAGTACAACCGTGTTTCAGCCCAGTTATTTATTGTTAAGCCACCAGCTCCTGGATGGTAACACGGATTCAGAACCTTGGAGAGCGACCAGTGCTGACTTGCTGCGCCGCCACCTCAGCCGCAGAATTTAAATTGCATTTTCAGTTTCACCACACAAATGTAGCTTTCTTTCGCCGCATTTTCTCCCCCATTCCAATTCTTCTTCTTTGTACAATCTTTTTACCCCCCACAATCTCTGAACATTCCCCTCTGTTTGCAGCCGGCTCAATACTTCTGCTTGTGAATGCGGATTCCCTGACATGGACGCCCCAGTCAATATTAGTGTTGTTATTGTCAAGGTGTTTGTTGAGTGAGTGTTGGATGCAAGTCAGGGTGAGCAGTGTTCTCCGCGGCGTTGAGAAAGTTTGTGACGGCTGGAGGTTCAAGATGCTGTGAATACAGCTGGAAGCCAGCGCTCAGGATCCCCCTGGGCTCCGTGTGAAGATGCGCAAAGAATAGCGATGAGCCTGTTTGAAATGTTATCATTCGTGTGGGACTGAAGAGGCTCCTGCACCGACACTGGATTTGGCCCATCACATTCATGGCTCTAAAAAAATCTAACATTGGAATGCCATCTAATAAAGCATCGGTAACCAAAACATGAAAACAGTAATATGGTTATTCGCTGGTCCCCCGCCATCCCCCCACACCACATTTGAATTTCGAGAATACGCACACAAATGAATACTGTGACAGGGAACATCATATAGCCCAGATAGAAATGAAGGCACTTCACAGAGTTAATAGCGCAACATGTTCGATTATTTCTCGACAAATGACATTCTGTCTTTCGGGATTCCAATCTCCACTTTGAGAATGTGTCTGAGATGCAGCTTATACATCATTCTAAAATATCGTAGACTCCCAGTTACAAAGCATTCTGCTATTATCTGCAAACATTTCAGTTGTGTGACAGACCGCTGGGATGCACGAGTTAAATTTTTGGCTAAATCTATGAGTGCAGCATTGGTAACTAGACAGATTAACTAGGTCTCCGGTTAAAGAGTAGTTTCCTCCACGCGCCCCTGCCTGAAAGGGAAGGTAGATTTCCAGCCAGTTTTACAGTCATTTAAATTCATCACTTGTCCGCACTTCACAACTGCGCAAAATCAGCTTTCTCCGCCCAGGGGCTGAGCCACAAGACTTGGGGGAAACAAATGACTTTTTTTCTTTTTCTTTGTTTTTAACAACAATTTCAAAACAACAACAGCTTCCGAGGAATCCCGGTGCAAACCAATTGCCACCAACAAACCTGCCGTCGCCATGCCAACAGCACAGATCCTCCAACTTTCATCCGCAATGCCGCCAACCAACCAATGGGAAAAAAAAGTCCAACGCTCTTACCTTGCACTCCTCCATGCAACTTTTTACCGAGTATTCTCCCGATTGCAAATACTTCTGAAACAAGACCTGGAACTCCTCGTACTTCTCCTGGGCGTGCTGGTCTAACCGCTCATAAGTCTCAACACATTGGACGCAAAGCGTGGCATCGCCATCCAGTACCATGCTCAGGTGGCAATTCGAGCCCTCTGGGGTAGGCATCCCGGCAAACAGATCCGAAAGAGTGTAGGAATCACAAAAGGGCAGGTGGAAATTGCTGAGAGACAGGGGAGAGGAGCCTGAGCTTACTTTCCCCCTCACACTGCCACAGACAGACTCGGGATCCTCCACAGTCAACCACTGCTGCGATAGACAGTGTGGGGAGCACATTTCCAGCCGCCACTTTGTGGTATTCTCTACAAAAATAACGCCTTGGTCACTGCTGATGGTTTTCCTTAGCTGCTCAGGTCTAAGGAGGATGGGGGAAAGTAAATGATTTGCTGCCCTGAGCTCCTCGCCCATGTCTGCCAAGGTGTCCTGCTCCTGGTCCCTGGTCCTGGTCAGGTTTGCCTCTGCAGACAGCCACAAGTGATCAGAGAGCAGGACCGTAAAAAACAAGAGAGATGCTAAAGACAGTCGCCATTTCTGCGCCCGCTCGGAATCTGTGCACAGCTTCTCGTTCTGCCGGGGGACATACCAAATTTTGAACCCATCGTCCTGGTGCCGACACATCCAAGCGCCTTTGGTCATATTGTGGGCAAGTGCGGTTCCGGCCGATTCCACAACCGATGCCCCCTGGCCCCTATAGACATTGACCGGGATGTTGGCTCGCCCGCTCAGCTTGAATCAGCCTCTCCCTCTTAGCAAATGGTCAACTGTTGCCATCCAGACGGCGGGCAGCAGGCATAGGAAAATCAAGCGCTGTCACATCACACTCCGCCACAACTCTCCAGAGGAAAACCTACTTTTCGGTGACAACATGCTCCTAGAGACAGCCAGCTCCTCTCTCCACTCTCTGCAAGATTCAGATCACACCATATCCCAGCTTCACACAGCCAGCCCCCTGAGCAGCTCATCAAAGAAATCAGCAAATACGCCAGAGAGAGAAAAAAAGTTCAACTATTTATCCTGCCCCGGGCAATGTCACTGGCTCCAGCGTTTGGATCTCCACAGACCTCTGAGCTAGATGTTCAGTTGCGGCCATCTTCGCCTAGAAATACCTTGAATTTGGGGGTGGGGGGAGCTTGAGGACGATGGTTTGCGTCATCTCTCTAGCTCTGAGATCTCTCAATTTGACACAGACAGCAGCCTGAGTGGGACTAGGACACACACACACACACACACTGTCCATTCATATCAACATCTGCTCATATTAAAGCAGCTTCATTCAAACGATGCTGAGGCTCTGGTTAAATGAGTGATTTGATATTTGCATCAAATGTCCGAGTGAAGTTTGGAAGAGCTAAGCGCATACACGGGAAGGGCCATTTGGGATTCTTCCTTCATTCGGTGACGAAGATGTTCGGGGCGTGCTGAGCGGCAGTGAGCCCGCACACTGTTCACAGGAACATTTGGGGACGAAGAGGTTGGTGGAGGATTGCATTGAAGCCGTGTGCTGCGCTGCGCAAATTGCGGGGAGCGAACTGCAAACATCCATTGTGGACCCGCCAAACCCGGGAGAACACACTGGAGCCAAACTCAAAGCTTTGCAAGCCGCCAGTTGCTGTACAAAACCGGGCTCCAGTGCATGTCCCTGCTGCAGTATGTATCCAGTTCGCCTGGCTGATCAGGTCGTTGTCTGCTTTGAACAGGGCAGGCACCTTGCTTTATTGAGTTGACTCAAACAACATCAGTCGTCGCAAAATGCAGATCAGCCCGGGGGGCAGGAAGGGGGGGTGGAGGAGGGGGTGTGTGCTGCATTTCACAAATCTTACTGTTGCTGAAGCTGGGCGACTGAGGTCTGTTTTTATACCTGCTACTTCGTATTTTCACACAACTTGTAACTGCCACGCTTGGCTGATTTGTATTTCTTTCCAATCGGAGACGCAGCGAGGAATGCAAAGTGGTGGGGGGGGGGGGGGGTGGAAAGAAATAATAGCAATAATCTCAGCTCCCACGTTGCAACAGCCCCGAAGCTGTAGCCTGGACATCTGAAACTGTGGCCGCATCTTTGATGGCTGAAGGGTTTCAGTGATGGGGATAAGGTAGATCAGAACGTGTAAACAGCGTAGGGATGGGATGGTGCGAATGATCGCTGATCCTTGAAGGAATCACAGGAATCTGCAGCAGGAAAGCTGGGGGAATCCTCAGCAACATGGCTGGGATTTCACGGCATGTCAAACTGCAGGCACCGGAATTTGAGGGGTTACAGATTATGACAAGACATTTTTGATGAAACAATTTGTTTTACTTCCCCCCTCCTCAAAAAAGGGGGTTGAAGGGAATAAAAGGCTTGCAAGCCGCCCCAAACCCCGTGAAATCAATTAAAGTTCCTTAGTTAGAAAACCCAACACCCAATTCATACAGAGAAGTCTTCACAAACAGCCGGGGTGTTTACTCAGTGATCGTGTTTGAGGAATAAATGTTGTCCAGGACAGCAAGGAAAACTCCTTTACCATTCTCTGAATACTACCCTGCTGAAAGAATGTGATGGGTTTTATATTTGACCTCGGGTTCTACATCTCCGACAGTGCAGCCCACCCCCACTGAAAAGCCAACCTGCATTTTATGCTCAAATCTCCGGCATGGGACTTGACTCCACCACCTCTTAACTTCAAGTTGACAGTATGATCACCAAGCTACAACTGACCAGTTGAGGAATGAAATCAGTGATGAATTTGTAAGACCCAATTCTTCTTTTCGACCTGCATTTAAACTCTACAATACTTGTTCAGATTGTCCAGATCCTTACTATGGTGTAATGAAACACTTACTACAAATAAATTGTAATAAACAAACACATTGGATTTCAGAAGATATACAGCACAGAAACAGCCCATTCAGCCCAACCAGTCTATGCCAGTGTTTCTACTTCACTTGAACCTGCTCAAATCACTTATTATTAAATTTACGATTGTAATCTTCACAGATCCTTGTCTACTTTCCCCTTAAATGCATCTATACTATTCTCTTCAACCATTCCCTCTAGAGAGTTCCATTCTTTAGGTGAAACTTTGTCTTCTGAATTCCCTTTTAAATTTCTTAGTGAGTATTTTATATTGATGGCTTCTTGTTATGTTCTTTCCCGCACAAGGAAACATTTTCTGTGTACCCATTCGATCAAAATCTTTTGTAGTTTTAAGTACCTCTACAAGGTCTGTCTTTTGTAAACAGAAAAGAGACCGGTGATGAGCTTACCTTCTTAATCTGCCGGCCGATGGGTGGGGTGAGCTGGTAAGAATGCGAGAGTGCCGAGAAATCAGGTTCACCTCTTGGATCTTATTGGCACCGGATATCCGGCGAGATTAGCCATGTGGCTGAAAAGGGCATGAAGCTGATTGTAATATTTACATTTGATGTTAAATAACATTTAAATATTACGTGCGAGCCCCAGGATGCAATTGTCTTGGGCTCACTTGACTCTGCGGTCTCACTGATGAAGATTCTCTGTGGTGAGGATCACGTGTGGTTGCCATCAACAGGACCTGATGTGATGGCCGTGCCAGTAGAACCAGAGGCCATTGAGCCCTCTTTGGAGACCTTCAGTGGTGCAAACCTGGCACCTTGGCACAGCCAGCTTGGCACACTGGCCACGCCTAGACATTGGTTAGTGCCAAGGTGAGACCTGAGGGGGCAGGCCTATAGGGATGGACACCATTGCAACTCTGCAATAGTGATCAGTGGGGGGAGAAGTGGGAATTGCTGCTACTCTACAATAGCAATCAGTATATGGAGACCACTGCGCGCTCAACAACAGTAACTGGTTGGGAGGAACCGCTGCCATTCTGCAACAAGATTGCTGGAGGGATGGTTTTGGCCTTGATTAGTCCGGATGGAGAGGAGGATTGTTCCAAGTGGAGGGTGGCAATTGGCCATGGAGCCCCCTGGTAGTGGGGGAAGGGGGGGAGATCGGCCACAAAGGCCAGCTATTGCTGAATCCAGAGATTTGCACAAGCGCAATGGTGCCCTGTGCTGTTGTCAGATGGCTTTCAGGTGAGTTAGGCCCCACCCACCCTGCCTCCTGGCAGAAACTGGTTTTGGCTAATTTTCTTTTGACAGAATCAGGTAAGATTCGATTTTTAAGTTACCCAAAAAAATGGTGCCAATTTATCTGATTATCACGCTCATTCGATATTTAGAATATTTTTGGTAAGGTCATCTCCTAGGTGTTCTAACCAAGCTTCAATAAAGCTTTTGGATAACTTTCCTAATTTTCAATCTTTCTCTCTAGAAATAAAGCCTAATGCTTGATTCACTTTTCTTCAGGCCTTGCTAACCTGTGGCATAACCTTTGGTGATTGCTTTAATTGCACTGGAGATCCCTTTGTTCCTCTACCCGTCTTAGGTTTGAATCTTGTGAATAATAACTGATCTCTCTACTCTGCTTACCAAAATGTTCAACCTCACATTTATCTGAGTTGAACTTCAGTTGCCATTTATTCACCCATTCTGCAAGCTTATTGATGTCCGCCAGTAATATGTTGCAGTCCTCCTCGGTATTGACCATACATCCTACTCTCCACCCTCACCACCCTGTAAATTTAGAAACTGTGTTTTATATTCCAAATTCCAAACTTTTGATATAATTTGTGAACAGTAGTGGCCTCAGCAAGGATCCCTGTGGAACATTATTTCTCACCTTCTTCCACTCTGGTATTTTTTCCCATCTGCTCTCTGGCTTTAAACCAGCAAGTTATCCAGTCAGTCACTTGTCCCTTGATTCCATATTCTCTGACCTTATTCAGCAGTCTATTATTGGGGCTTATTGCTTAAGGCCTTCTGAAAATCCAGACAAAAAATATCCATCGCATCACTATTGTCTACTCTATCTGTTGCCTAGAATCATAGAATAGAATCAGGGATTTTCCAGCTGCATGCATCACAAGACTGGAAATCCCACGCGAGGTCAATGGACTACCTACTATGGTTCCTGCGGAGGGTGAGATGGGAAATCTATGGCAATCATCCTATTTTCAAGAAGACAGACAGGGTAAAGGAGAGAAACCAAAAGAGAAAATGCTGGAATATCTCAGCGCATCTGGCAGGATCTGTAAGGAGAGAAAAGAACTGATGTTTGAATCCTGATGACCCTTTGCTTTTATTAAAGAGAAAACTTCATGAGCTTGATGCATATCGAAGGAGCAGTGCTCTGAAAGCTAGTAGCTTTTGCTACCAAATAAACCTGTTGGACTTTAACCTGGTGTTGTGAGACTTCTTACTGTGTTTACCGCAGTCCAATACCAGCATCTCCGTATCATTTCCCACAGAAACACAGGGTTGCTGAGAATCCCAGGGAGGGAATGGAAAGTACAATAGTAGCTTGATGGTAGAAGCAAATGTCAGCTTCATGGAGCAAAGTACTTTGTCATATGTATTAACTATGCTATTTACACAACTCAATGAACCTCAAATCTAAGCAGCAAGGAACTGTGAAGAGAAGAATCAGGGTGAAATAAGCCACATGACAGTTCAAGATAACTGTTTTCTGTATAATCCTTAAAAGAGATTCAAACGCCTTGGAATCCTGCACTTTGTTCATTAATTAACAGTGGTGAGGCATTACAACATGCAGTCCAGTTTATGAAGTGTTGATACTGCTGGTGGTCTGCTTTCAGACAATGCAATAATGGTTTATGAGGCCAGCAGTAAACATACCACCATTACCATGGGGCTAACATCCAGAAATAGTAAAAGCAATTCGCCCAACTAAAAGTAATGACTCTTACATCCACTGATCCCTGAAAAACAACAAAGTCATTGCAGATGGTTTGAATCTAATCCATGTGCATGTCCGTGTTCTCTTAATAGGAAGTGACTCACAACCAGCTTCCTATAAGCTATTGAGAGTTACATTTTGGAAAGCAACAATGTGTTTTCCTTTCCAGAAGGTGTTATTTATTCAATACTTTATTGCTACCTTCTACAAAAGTTGCATAATGTAGAACAGTCTGGGGCTGGATTTAACGTGGCATTGTGTTCCTCACCCCAACTAAAAAGTTAGGGGAACTTGCTCCCCATCCCAATGGCCGCCCTTGCTACTCTGGAACCTTTCCTACAGATTGGAGGGTTGCTAATTTAACCCCACTATTTAAAAAGGGAGGTACAGAGAAAACAGGGAACAGTCAGCCTGATATTAGTAGTGGAGAAAATGCTAGAGTCTGTTATCTCGATCAGTGGCAAGATCGAGGAGCACCATCATGGGTTTACAAAGGGGAGAAGATGCTTGACAAATCTATTGGAATTCTTGATGAGATGGGAGTCAGTGGATGTCGTTCATTTGGATTTTCAGAAGGCTTTCAACAAAGACCCGCATAGGAGATGAGCATGTAAAATTTAAGTGAAGGGATGGGGGGTAATGTATTGAGATGGATAGAAAACTGATTGGCAGACAGGAAACAGAATAGGGATAAACAGGTCTTTTTTCTGAATGGCAGACAATAAAGAGTGGAACACCGCAGAGATCAGTGCCAGCTATTCACACTATATGTTAATGATTTAAATGATGGAACTAAGTGTAATATCTCCAAATTTGCAAATGACACAACGTTGGGTTGGAGCATGAGCTCTGAGGAAGATGCAGAGTGGCTTCTATGTAATTTCAGCAAGTAGACTGAGTGGGTAAATATAAAGCAGATTAAGTATAATGTGGATAAATGTGAGGTTATGCACTTTGGTAGCAAAAATAGGAAGGCAGGTTATTACCTGAATGGTTACAGATTGAGAGAAAGGAATGTACAACAAGGTCTGTGTGTCCTTGTACATCAATCTGAAAGTAAGCATGCAGATACAGCAGACAATAAAGAAGGCAAATGGTATGTTGGCCTTTATAGTGAGAGCATTCAAGTACAGGAGCAAGGATATTTTGCTGCAGTTATACACCTGGAATATTATGTGCAGTTTTGGTCTTCTTATCTGACGATGGATGTTCATGCTATAGAGGGAGTGCAGAGATGATTTATCAAATTGATTCCTGGCCTGGTGGGACTGACATATGAGATAGATTGAGTTGATTAGGATTATATTCATGGGAGTTTAGAAGAATGAGGGGGAATCCCATAGAAATCTATAAACTTCTAACAGGACTAGACAGGGTAAATATAGGAAGGATGTTCCCAATGGTGGGGGAATCCAGAATCAGTGATCACAGTCTAAGGGTATGAGGAAAAACCATTTAGGACTGAGGTGAAGAGAAATTTCTTCACCCAGAGTGTGGTAAGCCTGTGGAATTCACTATCACAGAAAGTAGTTGAGGCAAAAACACTTCCAGAAGGAGTTAGGTACAGTTCTTGGGGCAAAAGGGATCACAGGATGTGGGAGAAAGCAGGGACAAGTTACTGAGTTGGATAATCAGCCATGATCAAAATGAATGGTGGATCAGGCTTGAAGGGCCAAATGGCTTACTCCTTTTTTCTATGAATTATCATTCTTGAAACATCTAGGATTCAATTCAAACA
Organism: Carcharhinus amblyrhynchos; assembly: GCF_965287045.1. Taxonomy (NCBI): domain Eukaryota; kingdom Metazoa; phylum Chordata; class Chondrichthyes; order Carcharhiniformes; family Carcharhinidae; genus Carcharhinus; species Carcharhinus amblyrhynchos. The sequence continues at coordinate 36,503,606 of NC_137333.1, read as the reverse complement.
CCTTCTCTCAAAAGCCTTGCTGAGTTGAACAACAAATTCACTTCCAAACAGGTATCGACAAATGTTCATGTGGAAAGGGCATCGACATCCTATCAATCTTTGAAGCTAAAACTGGAATTAGATAAACATTAAGTGATTAGAAAATTTACTTGGCAGGTAGGCTGTCAGGTGCAGGAAACTTCATTGAAACATGAGTTTTCCTATAAAATACAGTTGTTGCTTAACATTGCCCTCTAGTGGTTAGAATACTTTAATAGCGTTAGCAACCAATTTAATGAGGTCCACACCTGATATTGCTAACTCATATTAAACTTCATGGAGTTGAATGAAAAGTACTCATCTGGTCAGATTATTAATGGGAGGCAGAAGGCAGAGAGTAGGGTTAATCAGTATTTAGTCTCATTGGAAGGAAGTAATTTGTGGTGTCCCAAAGCATCGTATTAGTGCTATTGCTTACATTTATTTATGGCATGGATAAGAGTAGAGAGCCATCTATTCAAGTTTGCCATTGCCACAAAGATTGCTGATATCATAATAAAAACAGAAAATGATGGAAAACTTAGCAGGTCTGGCAGTGCCTTTGGAGAGAGAAACAGAGTTAGCATTTTGAGTCTGTATGCCTCTTCTCTAGAGCTGAAGAGAGGTAGAAATATAATGGGTTTTGTACTGTTGAAGACTAGGGTGGAGCAAAATAGAAGCGATAGATAGAGGCTCAGGAGAGATTTGACAAAAATGTCATGAACAAAAGATAAAGTGAGTGGAAATGATAGTGTTAAAGACTAAGACAGTGTTAATCATGACATCAAGGTCAAATAGCAGAATGTGTTGATAGCAAAACAAGTGTCAGCACTCTCTTGAAAGCAAAAGATAAGAATAAGATACAGATTGGCCCTGTGAGAGGGAGAGGTTGGGAAAAAATATCAAATCTGAAATTGTTGAACTCAATGTTAAAACCAAAAAGCTGTACAGTGTCTAATTGGAAGATGAGGTGCTGTTCCTCCAGTTTGGGCTTCACAGAAACATTGTAGCAGGCCTAGTACTGAAATGTGTGCGTGATGATGAATTAAAATTATAAACAACCAGAAGGTCAGGGTCATACTTGTAGACTGAGCAACTGTCTTCCACAAAGTGTTCACCCAGAGGGAAGATCTGTGGAGCAGAGATGGTCCATTACAATCCTCGAAACATTGGCTTGTTCAATGGTGGGGTCATATTCTAGGGGAAGATAAGAAGTGTCAGATAGTTGGCAGCCTTTACAGCCTTCTGAACTCAGCTTTGATGTTAACAATTTCAGATTGTAATCTTTGTTCCTGTGTTTGTCTCATTTTTTATTCAGTTTTCAGCCTTAACCTTGTCTTTCTCATATTTTGCTTTCAGATGTCAGCTGTTCCACATTCTGCTTCCCTCTGGAACCATCATTTGTCTTTATCTGACTTGTTTCATTCCTGGCCCCTTTGGCTGTTCAGGCCAACACTTTTGTCATTTAATCTCTCCCAATTTCTAGCCTATTGCAGACCTTCACTTTTGTTTTCTTTTTCACCCTGTCACATTTCAACTCATTAAAAGCTTGTGCATTTTTAACTTTCCCCAGTTCAGTATCTGGAAACACTAGCTCTTTCTCTTGCACAAATCCTGCCAAACCTGCTGAGTATTTCCAACATTTACTGTTTCTGTAGCAAGAAGAAAAGGTTGCTCTTAGCATTGCCACTAGATGTTCAGGTGGAATCTCCTGAATTTTTGCACCCAGAGACCCAGTTAACTTGTGCATAAACCAAAAACCAGCAGAAGATTGCAGAAACTCAGACACAAGTGCAAACTGCATTATGCATGTATATGCATGCTATATCAAATTTCCTGAATCTTTTATGACAATCTGTCAAACCTCATCACATGAATGCAGCACATCTCAGCATAACAGCTAGGCTATATCAGATATTGACACTCATTTAATTCTGATCACTTGAGCATCCCCAATTTCAAAATACTCCACCTTGATAGCTGTGCTTTCAGTTACCAAGGCACTAAGCTGTGAAATTTCTTCCCTACGCCTCATTTTCCTCCTTTAACACCAACTTCCTTGACCAAGCTTTGGACCATCTGACCTAAAATTGACTTTTGTGACTTAGGGCCTGATTTTACGATCAAGTTGCACACGTTTTCAGGTGCAAAAACTTGGTAAAGTTGGGCATGAGGCGATAGAGTGATTCACATCTGCGTTGGTTCCCCCTTTATCAAGGCCCGAAAATGGACACAATTGGAACCACGCCCAAAACGAACACGACAAATATATATATGCATTTGAATGCATTTAAATTTAATTAATGGGCAGACTCAGGGGCTCTGATGGAAATGGAAGAAGTCACCGCCTCGGTCGATACCAGGATACATGCCCCTCGAAACAGGAAGCAATGCCTGAAAAAAAGTCAAAGGCCTCAGCCGTGCAGCAAGGGTGAGTGCCAAAGTCCCCCTTTACCACCGTGTTCACCAATTCAGAATTGGCACAAAATATACATGCTCCGTAAAAGTCCAATTCGGGTGCTTCATCAGTAAGGGTTAGTGAGGAGGTAAATGTATAGCATCTCATTGGCTCTCTGCTGTTCACGGGTCCTGTTGCAGCCATTTTTTGTCTCAGGTCGGTGGCGGCTCTGCGAGTGTGTGGGAGTGGGGGGTTGTTGTCAGGCAGAGTCTCTGATGTCCAACTTGCAACAGGGACCCAGGTCTCAGCACTGACCTTGGGTCTTGCAGTGCTGCTGGGTCCCAGTGCGCACACCTCACTCCCAGCTGAAGGATGTGCACACAGCCCTTGCAAATTGCATTGCTGCAGCCTCTCAACTTTTCAAGGAGCTGTGATTGTAGGGAGAATGTGACTGGGAGGATTGGGGAGGGCGGTGCTGTGATTGTGGTTTCATAGCGAGAGGGGATTGAATATAAAAGTAGGGAGGTCTTGCTGCAGCTGTATAGGGCATTGGTGAGGCCGCAGCTGGAGTACTGTGTGCAGTTTTGGGTGCCGCACCTGCGCAAAGATATTTTGGCCTTGGAGGGAGTGCAGAGGAGGTTTACTAGGCTGATACCGGAGTTGAGGGGGTTGAGCTATGAGGAGAGGCTGAATAAACTAGGCTTGTACTCGTTGGAGTTTAGAAGAATGAGGGGAGATCTCATTGAGACGTATAAGATGATGAATGGGATGGATAGGATAGAGGTGGAGAGGCTCTTCCCGCTCAAAAAAGACAGTAGGACTAGGGGGCACAGCCTCAAGATAAAGGGGGGGCGGTTTAGAACGGAGTTGAGGAGGAACTTCTTCACTCAAAGGGTGGTGAATCTCTGGAATTCTCTGCCCGTTGAAGTGGTGGAGGCTGCCTCGCTAAATATTTTTAAGACGCGGGTTGATGGGTTTTTGATAAGAGAGGGGATTAAGGGTTATGGGGAGAGGGCGGGAAGGTGGAACTGAGCAGCGACAGATCAGCCATGATCTTATTGAATGGCGGGGCAGGCTCGAAGGGCTAGATGGCCTACTCCTGCTCCTATTTCTTATGTTCCTATGTTCTTATGTGGCTGGGGGAATTGGGGGGCGTTGTGATTGTGGGGAACATGTGGATGGGGGAATTGGGGGGGGGCTGTGATTGTGAGGACATGTGGCTGTGGGACTTGGAAGGGGGGTGCAGTGACTACTGATGTGCTTGGCCATGAAAGAAATGGTGGCGTGGCTCCTGCAGATTATCAGGTGGTGGCCCTTAGAGGGCGAGCACAGTGGGGCTCTTGGAGGGGTTAGGAATGAGCTGATTGGGAATAAGGAGCTGGAAGCGTGCAGGGTGCTAGGGATGGGAGGAGGATCTGGGGGAGATTTGGACAATGATGCAAGATGGAATTTGGCACTCACCCTTGCTGCACAGACGAGGCCCTTGACTTTTTTCAGGCATTGCTTCCTGTTTTGAAGGGCATGTTTCCTGGCGTAGACCGAGGCGGTGACTTCCTCCAGGCCCCATTTTCATCAGAGCCCCTGAGTCTGCGTCCTCCTGGGGGGAAGAGGGCATCCTCCATCACCTGTACTGCATCCAACAGCCTGCTGAGATCACCCTCAGAGAATCAGGGGGCTGGTCATGTAATCATGTTGTGCAGGAATGCCTGCCTGCATGTCCATTCGTGAGTTTTTAATGGAGCTGCTTCTCGTCAGGGCAGATTAGCTGCAGGCAGGTTGGCAGAGCATTCCAGCAAGTTCCATGCAGTTTGCTTGTTCACACTGAGGGGAAGGCAAGTGAGCACTTGCAGGCATGCTGAAGTGTGTATGTGGGGAGGGGGGTGGAGGGGATGGTGGTGGATCAGTGCCTCAATGATTGGGGACAGGAGAGAGAGGGAGGTGTTACAGCCATCGGATCTGGAGATGGGGGCCTTGTGCGGAAGGGTCCATGGTGGGGATGAGGGGGATCACCTCTGCCTGATATCTCTACGGTAGAGGGGGAGAGGGTAGATCTCTCTGACTGAAATGAGTTGGGGGGGGGGGCGGAGGAGGGAAGGGAGGTCTGCTGTCTGCTGCCATTCTGCCTGATACTGATTGGGGGAGGAAGGGGGGTGATTCCCTGCTCTCTGCCTTGAAACAGTGTGGGGAAGGGGGTCCACTGCCACTCTCCCTGAGATCTGTGTGGGGGAAGGGGGGGGAGGGGTTATGCTGCAACTCTGCTGGAGATCAATGGGGTAGAAAGTGGAGAAGCCCACGGCCGGTCTGGATGGAGGGGGGTTGGGAGGGATTCGGGGGTCATTAATGCTGTGGAGGTTGGGCAATATCTGTGTCGGTGAAGGGGAGGCACTATCTGGCTCCTGGAGGGATATGGCAAGGTAGCATTATTCTATCATTTTTTTCTGCACATATGCAAGTTGGAGGCTCCAGTTGGAGCTACAGGATGTTAGGCACATTAAGCCCTGCCCACAGGTTTGTTCAGAGTCGCCGATATTTTTTCAGGCAGAGTTCCTACGGGGCCGCCTGAGAACAGGTCTAAAAGTTGGATCTGAAACACTCCCAGTTTCAAGTCCGCTCGGCACTTAGAGTCAAAATGGTAAAATAGGGCCCTTCGTCACATCTTGCTTTATAATGCTTGTGTGAACCACCTTGGAAGTTTTATTGTACTTTAGGTGCTATATCAATATAATTTGTTGTTTGAATTTCGGATGTAAGTTACTGTTTATGCCCACACACAAAAATCCACCCTTTAATTCATAACTTTTATCATTTCATGATTGGAATTCTATTAAATGCCCTTACTGCGATATAGAATGTTTCAAAATAAAAGGGAAAATAGATAAACAAAAATTCCATCTTCATTTTTGTTGCACTTTAACCCATATTTCATACATTGGAGTAATCTACTTCAGACTTTATTTTCAGTACATCTCATTGACATTATAATCTCAAATATTTCTGAACAAAAATGTTGTTCTGCTGTATTGCATTCATAAACATTCATGTCTAAGAATATTCATGGACTATTGGGCTTTGTTCGAAAATACCTTTATTAGCAGACAATAGGATGCAACTTCCTATCTATCAGTTAGAATTGGATCCACACTCTTAATCAATATATTTTTGTATGAATGTTAGATATAGGGAAAGGTGGCAACAAGGCAATGTGTTCATTTAAAAGTGGAAAGTAGATGTTAATTTCATCAAATCCCTACAGTGCAGAAGGAAGCCATTTGGCCCATTGAGTTTGCACCAAGTCTCTGAAGGAGCATCTTACCTATGCTCACACCCCCACTGTATCCTCGTAATCCCACACATTTCCAATGGCCAATCCACCTAACCTGTACATCTTTGAGCTGTGAGGAGGAAACCGGAGCAAATGGAGGAAACCCATGCAGACATGGGGAGAACATGTAAACACCACAAGTTCTTGTTTTCCAATGAGTTATAGCAGTATGTGTTCTGCTGAAGTTCTGGCATTTATTTTCTATCAGGAAAATAATTGCTTCTGGAAGAACTAAAGTACTTGCTTATGCTTGAATACTATTGAATTGAGATGGGGCCTTTGAAATAGGATAATGTAATAAGTAAACAACTTGCCGAACCAGTAAGATTATGAAAGAGCTTTTTCTGCTGACAGAATATATTTAGCGTCACAATCAAAAGGGATAGTTGCCCTGGTGATTTGAAATTAAAGTTCTTCCTCCAATGATTAATCACCAACAACATTTCATAGATTTCCCAACAGCAGGAATGAAGCCACTGCTTTTGCAGTAGATAACCATTACACTGATGATATTCTCATTTTTGCGACCTGATGAAAGTATGGAATTTATATGTATATAGATTGATTTGTTTGTAAATTTGCTTAGAACCAGTTGTACTGTAGTTAATATTCAAAAGAAAACATAACACTAGTAGCAGGGGTAGGCCATTGGGCTCTTCAAGCCTGTTCTACCATTCAATAATATCATGACTGATCTAACTCCACTTCCCAGCCTGTCCCTCTTAACCTTTTGCCCCCTTATTAACCAAAAGGTTTTCTAATTCAGCCTATACTCAATGGAGTTGAGAAGAATGAGAGGTGATCTTATTGAAACATGTAAGATTCTGAGGGGACTTGACAAGATGGATTCTGAGAGGCTATTTTCCCTCATGAGGGAATCTAGAACTATGAGTCCCTTATTAACCAAAAGATTTTCTAATTCAGCCTTGAATATATTCAATGACTAAAGCCACTGTTCATCGGGGAAGAGCGTTCCAAAGATTAATAACACTCCAAGAAGAAAATATTCTTCATCTTTGCCTTAAATGGGAGACACCTAACGTTGAAACTATACCCTCATAGTTCTAGGCATCCTCATGAGGGAAAATAGCCTCTCAGCATCCTTCTTGTCAAGTCCCCTCAGAACCTTACATGTTTCAATAAGATCACTTCTCATTCTTCTAAACTCCATTGAATACAGGCCCAATCTTCTCAACCTTTCCTCATTGAACAAACCCTTCAACCCAAAAATCAGTCTACCCTTCCTGAATAAGGTGAGCAAAACTGTACAAAACACTCTGGGCATGGTCTCACCAATGCTATGTATACTTAAGACTTCCCTGCTTTTATATTCCATCTCCTTTGCAATAAAGGCCTATATTCTCTTTACCTTCCTAATTACTTGCTGCATGCCAGGATGCATAGATCCCTCTGTACTTCACCATTCTCTAGTCTATCTCCCTTTAAATAATACTTTGCTTTTCTATTTTTCCTTATGAAGTGTACAACCTCAAATTTTCTCATTAAACTCATTTTGCTATTGTTCCCCACTCATTTAACCTTTGTATACCACTTTGAAGATTCTTTATATCCTCCTCACAACTGGCTTTTCTATCTTATCTTTGTATCATCCATAAACCTAGCTACAATACAATTGGTCCCTTCACCCATGCCACTAATATAAATTGACAATATTTGAGGTCCCAGCAATGATCCCTGTGACACTCCACTTAGTACAGTTTGTCATGCTGAAAAGATCCATTTATCCTAACTCTTTGAGTCCAATTTTATCATTGCGTCGCACCTGTTTTCAGAAGCGAAAACTTGGTAAAACCAGACATAAAGCGATTAGCGTGATCCATGCCCACGTCTGTGTAGATGCCCACTTTACCAAGGCCCGAAAATGACTGCAATCCGAACTGCGCAGGAAACGGGCGCAATGGCGAATTAATTGCATTTGCATGCATTTAAATTGAATGAATGGGCTGCCTGCTCAACTTTATCAGCATTTTCCCCTTTACCATCGCGTTCGCCCATCCAGGTTCTGCGCGAAAACAGACATACCTGGCAAAGATCTGTTTCGGGCACTCCAGCTTCTGAAGGGGTAAATTCAGAGCTTCCAATGGCTCTCTAACTCAGATCAATGGTGGTGGGGGGGGAAGGGAGGCAGATCAGATCATTCCCTGGTGAGGGGGGGGAGGGAGGAGAGAGGCCTGATCATTCTCTGATGGGGGGGAGGGAGGAGGAGACCAGATCACTCACCGGTTGGAGGGGGATGGGTGGGGAGGAGGGAGGCGGGTCAGATGTATCTCTGGTGGGGAGGTGCGAGGGAGGAGGGAGGCCTGATCACTCTCTAGTGGAGGGGAGGGGGAGGGAAGCCAGATGGATCTCTGGTGGTAGGGGGGAACCGATGCCACTCTGCAGGCGATCAGTAGAGGAGAAACGGGGGCAGATGGTCATGATGGGTCTGGGTGGATGAGAGGGTGGGACAATGTCTGTGGGGGCCATTGCTCCTGTTATTTGCTCCGGGGCTGCTTTATCTGCTTTTCGTGGCCTGGAAGCAATGCGGCAGGGGCGCGTTTTTCAATTTTTTTTCACTGTGCATGCACAATTCAAAGCTCCGATTGAAGCTGCAGTGTTTCAAGCGTGAAAAGCCCTGCCCACGGAATGATTCAGACTCACAATTTTTTTTCAGGCTAAGTGTATGTGGGGTCGCTTGAGATCAGACTTCCAATCGAATCTGAATTGCGACCAGATTCAGCACTTAGAATCAAAATGGTAAAATTGGGCCCTTAGTTTCCTGTTAGTTAGCCAATCCTCTATCCATACTAATATATTACCCCAACATCATGAACCTATGCACCTTTGGCAAATCCCTATTGGAAATCCAAGAAGACTGCATGTAATTGTTTCCCTTTATTAACCTTGTTGGTTACACACTCAAGAATCTAATACAGCAATACAACTTCCCTTTCAATGGCAGATGTTAGGCCAACTAACCTTTAGTTTCCTGCTTTCTGTCTCCTTCCTTTCCTGAGCAGAGGTGTTACATTTGTGATTTTTCAATCCACTGGGTCCTTTCCAAGATGTGGGGAATTTTGGAAGAATCTGGGGAGTTTTGGAAGAATCTGGGGAACTTTGGAAGACAATATTCTGTTTAAACTAATTGACATTAAGAAGGCTACGCTATCAGCAATAAAAAGGGATAATATTGAAACTATTGCATGAGATCAATGGACTAACTATTATAAGAATAAAAGAAGGAAATGCTGTTGATAATGTAGTAAAATGAAGTTTATTCCATTGGTTGAAAGCAAAAGCTCAAGAAGAAACTCAAAATACAAATGACTGGGATCTTTGTATATTAAAAATAAATGTTTAAAGATTAAACTTCATCTTGCTTTGTTTAAAATAAAAATGTAGCACCCCTCCAGTGCACAAGGAAGCCATTCGGCCCATTAAGCCTGCATCGACAACAATCCCACCCAGGCCCTATCCCCTATCCATAACCCTGCTATTTCTCCTGAAACTAATGGTCAATTTAGCATGGCCAATCCACTTAACCTGCACATCTTTGGACCGCGGGAGGAAATGGTAAGCACCCGGAGGAAACCCACACAGGCACGGGGAGAGTGTGCAAACTCCATAAAGGGACAGTCACCCAAGGCCAGAATTGAACCCAGATTCCTGGTACTGTGAGACAGCAAAGCTAAGCACTATACCGACCATAAAGAGGTCTATTGAAGCTTGGCTGCATGATCATTCTTGCGAGAATCAGTGACATTTATTGCCCATAATAAATAAAATAAGTTAAAGACACATTACAATTGTACATAAACATGACAATCTGGATACATCAATATCCCATTAAAAGCAAGTGAGAGGGAGATTCACTATTAAAACAAAAATAAAACTACCAGTTGAAGATGGAATATTTGTTTAGTTATCAGGCAAACTTGCTTGTTTTTTGAATAGTGCAACAGGATTTTTGACATCTAATTAAGCAGGCAGATGAGATCTTAGCTTAAGGTCTAATCCAAAACACAGCAGGGATCAATTTCAATTTACTGCTGGAATGTAAAACTGACATTGTGGGCCAAATGTTATCTAAACAGACGTAAATGAGTGGGAAGGTTGGTAGCAGGTCAGGAACTGCAAACTGTTGAGCAACATGTTCCTCAAAATGGTCAAGGACCTCAGGAGAGCAAGAGAGTTGAGTGGCATAACACTTCCAATGCCAAGCTCCACACTCTGTTGATGAGTGAGTGTGCGACTAAGGAGTGGTATTGGTTGTATATATTTTCGAGTGTTGTTAAACATCTATTCTTTCTTTTGATTTAATCTTAGAAAATCTGTCTCGTGTTTGTGCTTGAAAGTAACAAATCTCAAGGGGTTACACCTTTTCAAAAATACATCTTGTTACAGTGAGTCAAGAGCTGGAAAACAATGAACAATTAGTCCATATCTCTGCCCTGTTCCTAACATTCCCAAGAAGTTGAACATTTCCTGTGTAGTAGTGAAAGTGCATGCTCAGAAGTACAGTAAGTATTAGTTTCTAACTTTGGCAAGCCTGCAGCTATTAAGTTTCAGGGCGAGATTTTTGCACGGTCCTGTCCTGCCCACTAGGATTCTCGTGATGGACAGGACGGGAACATTCTGCCCTCAGTCTTTGAAGGCTTTCTGTTTTGTTGTGTGTTCGGGATGTAGATGAGATGCTTTGAGTTTTATCTATTTTCCTTAAGGAACCTACTCCAGACTGTAGTTTGTTAAAACCACTATCATTTACTTATAGCTCTATCTACATCTTAGGAACTCTGCTCAAGGCTGGTCTGTTTTCATCACCAGACTTGTTACTTGGTCATGTGTCATTACATTATAGTTGCATGAAATGCTTCTGATATTAACCCTTTACTCTACATCTCCTCCAAGTCTTTATCCAAATTATATACATCCTCTTACATCTCCCCACAAAGTCTCAGACTTCAGAGGGTCAGTCTCTGATGTGCCTTGACTAATATCCCTGATACTCTCCTGATCTCTTTCTCAGGTCAAGGAATTTCTGTACTTTCTCTTCATTCAGTCAGAGCATACTATTCCTGGGTGGCTCTAGACGTTTTTCCTATTTTGACTGGACTGCCATAAAACTAAGAAATCATCAATAATTGTGAGATGCTTTCTCTATTTGAAATGCTGGCATTATAACAACAATAATCTAGTCATTTGTTATAAATTTTGTGTGTTGCCAGTACTTCTGGAATTGTTAGGAGATGATTCACACTTTGTTAGGAGCAAGGAAGATATTTATTGAATAAGAGAAACTTAGGTACAGGAGGGTTGCAGTCCTTGGCTGCCTGATAGCAGAGCTCCAGTCTTTACATGGCTGTTCAATGATTCTGCCTGAGAGAAGACTCCTGATGTGATCATTCACTTTCAGTTTCCGTTGATCCCTCAAATCAAGTAACTCATTCTGCTGCACCCCACACACAGCACCATCCTTTCTTGTACTTTGCCATTATTTGGATATATTTTTTCTCTTGTTCTTATATTATATAATCTCCTGGAATCCTTTTCAGTGGCAAGTAAGTCTTTGGTAATGAACGAAATATATGATTCTCTGCCATCAATGGAATACAAATCTTCCGCTTTGTTCCTTCAACTTGTATTCTTGATAGTGCATCTGCAATCATCTGGTATTTTCCTTGAATGTGAACAACGACTGAATCATATCTCATTAATACCAGTCTCAGTGATTGAATTCTAGGTGGCATCTTTGTAATCTCTGCCATGTTCAGAAGAGTGACCAATATCTTAAGGTTGGTTTCAACTTTAAAACACAATCCCATCATGCAATCCAAGAAATTTTTGCACACTCAAGTTGTTGCCAATACTTCCTTCTCAATTGCAGTATTTTTCCATCTCGCAACTCAGCCATCACATTCCACCATTGTTACGTAGCCTAAGCTTCATGAATTAACTGATTGAATTTTCAGTGATCAAGGGCAGCAGGTCAAATAAAATCAGCTATTTTTATATGAATATTCATGACATGTTCCATGTCTAGACTTTTTGGTGCAAAACGCAATAAAATACACAGAACTCACTATTTGGATTTTTAAGAATTCTTGCAGCTATTCTTGCCTTTCTACCCACCATAGACCGTGTTCCATCTGTTGCAATGCTCATTACCCAACATCAATCCACACCTAATTTATCAAATGCCATTTCTACACTATTAAAAAAAATCCTTTCCCTTGGTAGTGTCATTCACCGGCATTAACTCCAATTCCGCCATCATAATATTTTCATCAGTACTGCCAATAAACACAACCAAAGGTGCTATGTCACATAGCTCTGTGCATTTGTCAATTGTTATTGAAAAGGTTGTCAAGGTTTTCACTTTAACCTGGAATTGATTCGTCAAATTTTCTGGTCATTCACAAATTCTGTAAGCAACTGTGTTTCTTAAAAGACACAGTTTGAAAAAAGACAAAAGTTTGAAAACACTGCTGCTTACCCGGGTATTCAATGTTTGCAGCTTTCATCCTGCATTTTTTTTACATACGTATAATAACTCATGGAGATGATACTTGAAGTTAACTTATACAATACAATAATTTATTACCATGGAACACCTACAGTGCAGAAGGAGGCTGCCCGGACCATTCAGTCTGGAAATCTCTGAACGAGCCCCCCATCCACCTTATCCCCATAACCCTGCGCATTTATAATAGCTAATCCACCTAATCTACTCACCTTTGGACTATTACAACGACTTATAGAGTGCTTTAGCGTCCAACTGCTGGGCCGAGTTCCAACGCGTTCCCATGATTCTCCAGTTCTGTCCCTGACAGGGTGGGTCACTTGACTCCAGCCTCAGAGACTGCCCCTTAAAGTGGCTAGCTATTACATCCCTCCCCTTTTAAGTCCCTTATTTTCCATTGGAATAATTAAATTCACAATCCCAAAAGCATGAATGAAAATGAATAGTTTTAACTCAATCCATCAATAAACAGTCTATCCGGTGACTTTGTCTTTCTCGTAGAACTATATAGCTCCAGTGACTGAGGTTTTTCTATTGAGTTAGTTACTGTTGGCCTTATTTCACAAGGATTCCCTCCTTGTACCAGTGTTTCACTTTCCTTGGTTTCCTGGGCAATATCAGCCTGTTACTGGCTGATCTGACAACTCACTCATCGGGAAACCCACAATAATTCCTGCTGGCCCAGTTGGATCAGGAAGTAACATTGGCTGTTTGGATGGTTCTCACCTATGCAAATAGGTTACACATTTTTAAAAATCTTGTCCTGCACTTTAACCCCAATGGACAATGGCCCTGTTCTGGTCACAACAGCTCTTCAAAGCCAATTTTCTCCGTTACCGAAATTCTGGATTTCCTATCTCATATGCTCTTGCACTTTTAGATGAATTGTAGTTCCTCTTCTGGCTCTTCTGGTGTGTCTCCATCCTCCTCGCTAAGTTTGGGGCTGCCAGGCTTAACTTTGCCCTCAACTGATGACTCCTAAGCAGCTCAGCTAGAGAGACTTTAGTAGTCATATGCAGGTGATCCTATACGATAGCAGGAACCTCAGCAACTTGGTGTTTAAAGATGCGAGTGGTTGCTTCTTCAAGTCAGTAATGAAAATCTGAACTAGTCTCTCAGCCAGTCCATTGACGAAGGATGGTTTGGTGCCATTCTGATATTTCATTTCATTAAAGTTATGGACTTCTGAAATTTGGCATCAGTAAAAGCCATTCCATTGTCTGAACTGAGGACTTCTGGTATCCCATCGATTGCGAAACACTAGCACAACTGTCACATAGCAGTTGTGGTTCTCATCTCAAATGCCTTCATCTGCTTTGACTGGACATCTACCAATAACAGAAACACTGTGCCCATAAATAGTCCCTCATAGTCAACATGGACCTTAACCCATGGTTGACCTGGTCATTCCCATGATTGTAACGGAGCAGTGGCAAGTAGCTTCTGATGAAACAGGCACTGATGGCAGTGCTTTACCATTCTTTCAACAGCAGTACCAATGCCAGGCCACTACACATAGCTTCTTGCAATCTTCTTCATTTTAGACACACTCAGATGAGAACTGTGTAACTCTTCTAGTAGGAACTCTACCTGGTCTGGGGATGACCACTCTCAATCTCCAGAGGATGACATCATCCTCACAACGAATCTCATCATTCCCGTTCTGGTAAGGCTTCATTTCCTCTGCAGCTGTCTCTCTGTCACCCATATATCATCTGTTTTACCTCTGATAGCAATGCGTCTCTGTTAGTCCAGTACTTAATCTGTTGAGCTGAAAAAGATAGAGACCAGAAAATTCATGGTCATTCTTATATTTCCTGGTAGTGCAGAGGGATACACCCATCTTTGGCAAAGGAATGTGATTCAGGGCATCTGCATTGGCTATTTGTGTCCATGCACAGTGTTCAATGGTGTACTCACAAGCTGATGACAACAATACCCAATGATGTATTGAGGCTGAAGCTATTGGTGGAATCGCCTTATCTTCCTAGCGTAACCCCAAAATGGCTTATGGTCTGTCACTCAAGTATATCTTCGTACCTTATACCTACACGGTTTTTTAACCACCTGGGGAATAGTGGGGAAGTGGAGGAAGGATTTCATCAGCCCATGGAACCATGTTGAATATTCCTTCCAAAGCCAACAAAGTCCTGGCTTTTGACTCAAACCCAGAGCTTCTTGTCCAGTGGTTGGGGTGCCACCTGGTTGACACTGTTGCCTCACAGTGCCAGAGACCTCGGTTGACTCCCGCCTTGAATTAATATTTGAAGTTTGAACATTCTCCCCATGTCTGCATGGGTTTCCTCTGGAGTCCGAAAGACATGCTGGTTAGATGCATAGGCCATGCTAAATTCTCCCTCAGTGTACCCGAACAGGCACCAGACTGTGGTGACTAGAGGAATTTCAAAGTAACTTCACTGCAGTGCTAATGTAAGCCTACTTGTGACATCACTAAATAGACAAAATAAATAAAATAAGACCCCCCCCCGCCCGTCTGTCACTAAAATGAAATGTCTCCCGTATAGATATTGATGGAATTTTTTGATGGCACAGATAACAGCTAGGCCCTCTCAATTTGTGAACAGTTCTTCACAGCTGTGACAAGTCCCAACATGTCCTAGTGAATGACCAACTCTGTCCCTAATACTTTTGGACCAGTGAGCGATACAATTCTTCCCTCGGAGAAAGCCTTTTAAAGGGGCTAATCCCAGTAGTCTCTCAGAAAATGGCTTTGAAAAACTGTAATTCCTACAGCAACTTGAATTTTGATTTTAACTGCATTGTCACTTATTTACACACATTTTTAAACACACATTGTTGCTTTTTTAACGACTGTTCTAATTCTGCCAACTTTTCTTCTCTTAGTTTGCCTGTGTATTTACCACGTATATCAATGTGGCATGATTCATAGTGACTTTTAATGTTGTTTTCTTTGGCAACAGGTACTGTTTGCAAACAAATTAAGAATAAATCTTTTGCATTTGCTTCAGTAAAAAAATGAGTGTTGTCATTTGTTTAAAAGTGCATTGCATTCTTTATCTACTTTTCTGTTCATTGCCATGGTTAAATATATTTATATATTGCAAGTAATTCTGCAGCATATCTACATATGCACCTATGAATGATTTCTTGTTAGAAGTGATATAGACCTAAATTGCACGCCCAAGAGAAACTAATGGTTACTGCTGACAACATATTATGCTAAAATGGTAGCAAAGCTGTGTGTGCATTTGTGAGGTTAGTTGTACTGCCTCACCATCACTAAGCTCTCCCCAACCTCACTCCAGTATTGTATCAATGAAAACAGCTGTATTTCTGAATTAACCATGGATTTATACTGGGATTGGAAAAAAATGCAGACCATAAAATTCACACCATTTATTAATTTAAATGGATTTTTAATATAAAATTTGTGCGTGATTTTAGAAATGTTTGGCAGGCCAACATAGGTTGGTTTCAGCCTGCAGACTGTATCTATTAATATATGGATGGTCAGCCGTCAGCATTCTTTGTCCAAAGGCAACTACCATATCCAAATCTAATTTGGTAAATAGGCTACTTTAATTTGTTTGGCAAGATTTTCATCCACTGAAACCATCTGGTGGGTCTCATGTTCCACTGATTTGTTTAGTTGAGTCAAAGCTACATAGGTTCTAAATGAACCATTTGGCTCTCCATCCCTCTCCCCACCACTGTAGCAAATGTTTCATCCTTAATATTGTCTAAGAATGGGTGTGGGATCTTCCTTGGTGTAAAGAGGTAAATTGACTTAGCATCAGTCCTTAGGTAACATGGTATTCAGTCTTCAAGTATGTAAGCAATTCTGGAAATTCATTCTCCAATGTGCTACTGTACTGCTCTCCAGCAACATCAACTTTAAATGTAAGCATGTCTTCCTGCTTAATAACAATGCTTCTTGGTTCTGTATGACGTACTTCTCCATCATCATATGTCAATTTTGCCAGGTGTTGTCATATGATTTTCAATGCAGTTCCACCTGGATCTTGTAACTGGATGGATGATGGCTATGTTATAATGTAATATATTTAAAATACTATACTTCATGTGATAAAACTGAAATACCAGCATCTGTGTTAAATTTAAAACTCTGAGGTGTTCATCCACTTTTAATTCAATGCTCCAGTATTTATTTTACTGTTTGCTGAGGAAAGTTATTGTTTTTTTTTCTGTGGTTGTTACACGACTTATACGTGGTTTGGCTTTTTTTTTATTTTGCAGTTTGTATGTCTTTGGATTAGCAGGCAGTTTTAAAATGTCCTAACTTCCCACAGTTATAGAACACTACCCCCTCCCCCTCCCCTCGGGAGAGTTACAACGAGACCACTTCAAGGTGACCGTTGGTTCAATTTTTCCTCCCATTTTCCTGGGCTTCTGCTTTTGGTGCGTTTTCCCTCTTCTGTCCTACATTTGAACAGTTCACACAGAGGATAGTGAGTATCTGGAGCAAGCTGCCAGAGGTAGTTGTGGAGGTGGGTAAAATTGTGTCTTTTAAAAAGCATTTGGATAGTTACATGGATAAAATGTGTATAGAGGGATATGGGCCAAATGTGGGTAATTGGGATTAGTTTAGGGGTTTAAAAAAAAAGGGTGGCATGGACAAGTTGGGCCGAAGGGCCTGTTCCATGCTGTAAACCGCTATGACTCTATGACTTCCACCATTTGTAAGAGATCTGATTGGGCCATCTCAGACCCCAACTATTATGAAATCACAAATCAGTTAATGCCTCAATATTCCATAGGTACAATTTTCTGCCAGCCTGTATATATCGTTGGTAAATAAACAAATTGATGTTTTTGCCTGGTCTTTGTTTTCTCTTAATTCATTCACTGATTAATTTTTTTTAACACTAAAAATTAGATTGGCCCACAGCTCTCCAGCTCATCCAGACACAGCACTGCAGTGACTGGAAGAGGTACTGCAGTGACGTGCCTGAGACAAAGTCCCAGAAATGGCAGTTCTGGGAGATATCAGGAGTCATGGCGTGGGGAGTGTAGGGTATGCACTGAGAGGAGCATGAGGTGGGGGTGGGTATGAGGATCTGGAGGAATGCTGGAAATCTCTGGGTTGTAATGAGAGCATACACCCCAGTCTGAAGGGACCTTCTGATGCAGGAATACCCCTCACCCTTCTCATCTGAGATTGAACACGAGGACATTTACTGTTCCCCACAGTCATTGAATGCTTGTCAGTTGAAAAATGGAGACTGGGTGGGAAGAGGCCATTGAATGTTTACTTATGGGCCTAACTGTGGGATGGGCAGACTTCCTGTCCATGACCCTGTTCATCCCACAATTAAATGGTGTCCAGCCATGACCAGGGGAATCCTGGATGTTGTCCCATCCATGCTATTTTACACTTACATCCCACATCTCAAAACTGGCTTTGGAATAGTGGTACAACATAAAATTCTGGTCCAGGTCTCCGTATTGTGAGTCACGGCACTCTTATGTCTTACATATGCACTAAATTCAAAACTTACAGTTGTCTCCAATGGGGGACTTGGTGAAAAGCTGATTTTCAGCCTTGGGCAGATGAACATTTTGCTTATTGGGAAGTTAAATAATGATCTGGCCTAGGAGGATAGGTCTATGTCATTCTGAACATCCAGAATTCTTGTGGCTCCATGCCAACCATGGCAGAGGAATCTGTGTGTGCAGTTACGACATTACTAAAATCATTTTTAAAAAAAAGTAGCTAGAAAAGGAGAAATGAAATCAAAGCCAAAAATTTAAATGGGATAAATATCACATGGGTTCCAGAGTGCATGTGTTGAAATCCACTCCAATAAACTATTGCCCAATCAATGATGAAGGAAATTGCTGCTGGTGCACATGGTTCAATATTCCTTATAGGTCAACTGCTTTGACGCAAAGTCAGATCTCTGCCACAGGCCATTCTGTGACCTTTGCTGCCAAATAATATGAATAACAAAACAGAGCAGAGATGTAAGAACACACTGAATTTAACAAATTTGATATGGAGAAGTCCACAATGTTGTTAGTAAGTGATAGTTTCATCGTGTAAGGTAACATTCCAACCATTTGATGCTGTTATGTCACTACTGACAATAACTTGCACTTATATAGCATCTTTAACTTAGGGAAACATCCAAAAATACTTCCCAGGAGTAGAACCAGAAAACAATTGACATGGATTAAATGAAGGTGATAACTGACCCAGTCTTCTGGTCTCTAGATCTCGGAGATGTGTTGTGCTTTGGGAGATGTGCATCAGAGCCCTGCCAAAATCCTGATGTACTAGCCTATGTGGGAGTTGTCTCAAAGTTTAAATTTCCAATGGGCTCATTCCATGCTGTCCAGGACCCTCTAGGAATGTCTCCAACCCTGAACTGTGGGGGGAGGGACAGTTGGGAGAGTTGGGGGTGGGGCAAAATGGTGGAGACTTGGACCGGATCTGCACAATTTACCTATTTATTTAATCAGGAAATATTAGACAGTTCAATGCTTGGTCTAACAGCTGGGTAACTTCACAAACAATCCCCTCCACTGCTCCCGCCAACCCCCTGCCCTCATCACTCCATCTTGACCATTTGAATAATCCCAACCACACAACTACATATGTTGACCCCTGACTACCCTGATCCAACCTGACTACCACACCAACCATGTAGCCTGGGCTAACTCTATCCGGTAAGAAGTCTCACAACACCAGGTTAAAGTCCAACAGGTTTATTTGATAGTAAACCCACAAGCTTTAGGAGTTTGCCCCTTCATCAGGCCATCTTAACATCCTAACTCTACCTGACCAGACTACTCTCCCCACCCTTCCCCCATCTCCCTCACCCTTCTCCCCAATCCAATCACTGCAAATCAACTCCCCCATCACCTCACAACCCCAAACAGCCACGTAATTAATCCCCCCCAATCAGACACAGTTAACCCATTCACCCATCTGCCCACTTCACCTACCTATCCACCTCACCCACCTCCCCACCCACCCATTCTTTCACTCACTACCTCACAAATGTTCATTCATTAAAAGAAATGGACGTTTAAAACTTACCCGAACATGGAAGTTAATTTCAGATCATCTCCTTCCCTTCACTGACTCTCCTACACCCACAGGATTTAATCTGGATTGTCTGCACTGCACATTTCTGCTTCACCCATATATAGGCAGTATCACAGGTCAGAAAAAAATACTTTGCAGACAGTGCAGATGTCTTCCGCAGTAGGAGTAGATCAAAGATGGTTCTCAGCTTTCTCTTCAGTGGTAACAAAGCTGGGGAACTCCGAGTTGACCACATGTATAGTGTTATGATACATTGCCAAGTAGCTGTGTTAGATGGCGATTCAATGAACCTTGATCCTGAGAGGCTTTTAGTGATATCTTCAAGAACTGGACAAACTGTTAGCTAATCCATTTGTTGATGGTGGTAAGGTGCTGATTTTGTGTGTTGGATACTGCTCATTTTCAGATAATCTTCAAAACTCTTGTGCTTAGAATGCAGCGGATGCAGAATCAATGGACTCAAGAAAGATAGATAAATATTTGATCAAAAGTGGATAAAGGACAATGGGGAAAAGGCAAGGAAATGGAGTTAGAATGAGATGGAGATCAGCCATAATCATATAGATTGGCAGAGCAAGCTCAAAGGGCTGAATTGCCTGCTCTTGTTTCTAATTCTTATATTCCTGTGAGCTGTGAATTGTGGTTCATTATCACCTCATGATTTGTTCTGGTTTTCCAAACCTGCTAAAAATCTCAGTGAGTTTTTTGATGGTTGGTTTCACAGTTGTTGATTTCATTAGGACAACTTCTGGCCATTTGGAATGTTCATCAATGACAACCAAGAACATGTGCCCTTTATATGGACCTGCAAAATCAATGTATTAACATTACTAAAGTATTTTAGGCCATTCCCAAGGATGTAATGGGGACAACAGTGATGCATTTCCTACTCACGCGCGTGACTGGCAAAAATCCTGCTTTTTCCCTCGATCTGGGCATCTAGTCCAGGCCACCAGAAGTAACTCAGCACAAGTTCATTCATTCAAATTATATCTGAACATCCTTCATGTAATTGTTCCAATACTCCTGGTAGCAAGTTTGGAGAACCTAAGACCCTCATTCTCCACAACAGCATCTGTCCTGTACTGTCAAATTTTGAGTTTTCTGGAAACATATGGCTATACTCCCTTTTATCACCATTTCCACTCCCTGCCCCAACCCAGGATCATTTCTGGCCTATCACTGGCCTGAAGCAGCAGTCACTGGGATGTGTTCTATCTGTGAAGAATGAAAGACATTGGAAACATTGCCGGGTGTTTCTTGACCAGTAAGCAAAGATAATCATGACAATGCACCAATTGGGAGTAATTTGACTTGTTGATGCGCAATGTAAAAGTTATTGGTCTTTCATCCAGCAATACCACCATTCCAACTCTGTAGGGCATATATATCACAGACAAATTGTAGTGGTAACATTGGGTTGAAATATATTGACTTTTCTTCTTCTTCAAGGCTTCTTTAATCAGTTGGTATGATTTCTTGCACTATGGTGTCTTTCCTTGTGCACAACAAATCATCCAATGGTTTAAGTAGGGTAGCTAGATTTGAAACAAATTTGCCATCATCACTAATTAATCCTAGATATGATCTTAACTATGTTATACTTGTTTGGCATGGGGCCTCCAAGATAACCTTCATCTTCCTTGTTGTCTTGTGTAAATCCTTGCTATCGACCAGAAGGCTTAAAAATTGCATGCTGTTTGAAAGAAGTGACACTTATCTTCCCTGACAGAAAGACCATGCATCTCATGGTATTTCAATGTGGCTTCTAGGTTACTGAATGTTCCTGTTCATTGGTACCAGTGATTAATATGTTGTCTATGTGACATTGTATCCCCTCTAAACCACTCAAGATCTGATCCATGGATCTTTGGAATAAAGCTGGTGCTGAAGTTATCCCAAACAGTAATATCTTATAGTGGAATAGGCCTCTGTGTGTTCAGATGGTGAGCCAATGTTGAGATTCAGCTGCATTGTTCATTTGCAGGTAAGCCTACAATAGGTTGATTTTGCTGTACTTCTGTTCTCCTGCTAAGCCGGCAAACAAATTCTCAATCAAAGGTTGTGGGTATTGATCTGAATACAGAGCTGGAATGATTGTGCTTTGAAATTTCTGCAAATACATATAGTTCTATCCTGCTTCATTGCAGGCACAATTGGTGTTGCCCAGTCATTAGTCGTGATGGTTCCTAAGACTCCTGTATCTACAAGTCTCACTAATTCAGATTTAATCTTTGGACATATGGTGTAGGACACTGTTCCATCCTTGAGGCACTTAGGCTGACCATTTTCCTTTCAGGTATCCTTGGGTCTCTTCAAATACACTACTGTGTTTCTTCAGGATGTTTCATAGATCTACTTCAGAATCAACTAACATGTTCATAGCACTCCAGCTCAACTTTATCTTCTCTCGCCAAGAGTGGTCAAAGTGAGCTGGGAAACTTCCTTGAGCAACATGAAATGGCAGTTGCACTTAACTCTACCCTCATTCTCTGCTATACAGCCTCATTCTTTAGTCCACAAACCAGACAGCCTCTGATCATATCATCTGGAGATTGACCAAATTCATACTGCTCCTTGAGATGTTTCAGGGTTGCTACAAATTGTGCAGTATTTTCTTCTTCTAGTGGATTTCTCTTTTGGAACTTAAAACATCCCTCAATAATTAACGGCTTGGGTCTTCTAACACCTTGGTTAATTCCTGGCATATTTTGCTACTGGGTTTCTTGGGCTGGACCAGACTCTGGGGTAAATTGAAAGTTTTATTGACAGTGGGTAATGCAGGAACTACTTTATTTTCTAGAATATAATGCTGAACTCTTTCTACCCTGAATCTGCTTATACAATTATAAAATGCAGCTGAGTTATCTGCAAAAGTAACTATAGCCTCTGTTCAGAAGAATCTGCAAAATGAACTGACAACTTCTGCCAATTTAAATGCATGAGAAAATATTTGTAACCAATTTTAACAATTGTATGTACAATTAGATTTTTTCACTGTCATGTTCAAGGGAAAATTTTATATCAACTACACTTGTATTAGAGATACATAATTTAATATTATCACCTTAAGGCAGTCTTGTGCACTTTCTCCATACAACGCTGCATATCAGAAGAAATTCTGAACTCTGTACTCCAATTTCAGCATGATGGAAACCAGCTCCTCTTCCTCACCACAGCAGTGAGAGATGTTTTGGGGAATTGGTGAGCATCTTTGAGCAGCTCCAATGATTTTAAATGCAACCTGATGCATCAGGCCAGCCTGATGGTGTCTTATCATGAGAAAAAGTATTCTGTGCTGAGAATGCAACAGTATGTAAATTCAGCCAGCTGAAATGCCTCCAAGCTGTTTTAATGTCAGCTCCCACACAATCAAATACTGTAGATGATTCTCCGCAAAATTTTCTGGCTGGTTTTGAAATGGTTGGTTTTGGAGTGCAGAAGGTGAAAAAAAGGAGCAAATTTGAAACTGAGGCAAAGTTCAGGAATGAATGAGTTCTATCAGTGCCAGAAAACAAGAATGTAAGAACTTCCAAGACCTCAAGCTGGCCCAACGTGCTTCACACCTAATGTATTATTTTTTTCAACATAGTCACATTAGAAACTGGGGCAGGCAAGTTGTGCAGTGTGGTGCCACAAACAGCAATGAGAGAAATGAAGGGATAATTTGTTGTAGTAATGTTGGTTGAGAAATATAAGTTGGGGAAAATTTCCTTGCCCTTTACTGAAGTGAGCAATGCGTCTTTCGCAACCAACCAAGGGGGAAGATGACTTGGTTTAACATCAGATTGAAAGATGGCACCTGAACATTGAAACACTAACTCAGCATAGCATTGAAGTGGTATTTGTGAAACTGTGTTTAAATAGTTGGTAAATCCCTTTGGTTGAAAGAAAAAAAAACTGGCTATGGGACCCTGTGAAGAGACGAGAACAGTGCCAGTGCAGGCACAAAGATATTACAATGTTTTAAAGAAATATTTTCCTTTTTGAAATAACTGAGGAACACTCTGCCTTTTGCAGCATCAACAGTGTAGCAAGCTCTCTGGAAGTCCCAAATTAGATTATAATGGGTAGGGGTCTCCCTTGAATGTACATACCTCACCAACATTTTTCTGTTGAATTGCACAACTGCTACTGTCAAGGCTTTTTCCAAAATACAAGGATCAACAACAAGCAAAATCTCTGACCGGTCTGCCATTTCACAGCTGAGGGTTATCAAGACAGATTGTCCGCAATAAAGCACTAATAACTGCTATCTACTTTCTATTGTATTTCAATGGCCTTTGACCAGCATTTATTATCTATGCCTAATTACTCTGAAGCAGTTGGTAGTGAACCTTCTTCTTGAAATGCTGCAATGCAGTTAGTGAAGATATTTCCCAAGCACGGCTGATTAGGGAACTGAACAGTTTGATCCATCAATAATAATGGAATAATAAGATGTATCCATATTTTCCATGGCACAGGATGGAACTTATCTGTAATTAAAAGTCTAGTGGCGACCATGAAACCAGAATCATTAGAAAACATCTGGTTCACCAGTGCCCTTTTAGGGAAAGAAATCTGTTATCCTTACCTGCTCTGGCATAAGCGTGGTTTCAGATTCACAGCAATGTTGACTCTTAAATGCCCTCTGAAGTTACCTTGCCAGCCACTCAATTGTATCAAACAGTTGAAAGTCTCAAACGAATGAAACTGAACAGATCATCTGACTTCAACCCAGGCTCCAGAAATGACAATGACAAATTCAGCCTGGCTGACCCTGCAAAGTGCTTCTCACTAATATCTCGGGATTGTACCAAAATTGGGAGAGCTGTAACACTAGGAATCATACTGTCTCGACAGCATCCCAAACATTGTCACAATCCCTGGGTATGCACTGTATCCACTTACTATACCTTATATCACCAGCAGGACAGGCCTGGCAGAAGTGATGGCACAGTGATATACAGTCAGGAGGGAGTGTCCTGGGAATCCTTAACATTGATTTTGGACCCCTTAAAGTTTCAATCATCTTTGCAATCCATCTGCCATCTCTGCTGCCACCTCCTTTGGAACCCTAGGGCGTTAATGTATGTTTATGTATCTGACCTTTCTTTGTTCCTCATGACAATTTCACCTGACTCAACCTCCAAGGGATCCAGTTTTGCTTTTGCTATTCTCTTACTTTTTCCAATCCTGTAGAAGCTCTCACAATTGATTTTATATTTCCAGCTAGTTTACTCTTACGTTGCATTTTGAGGCCTTGTATCTGAATGTTTTCCTGTCTTCAGGCTTACTATTCTTCTGAGCAATATTATAGGCTCTTCTTTTAATTAAATACTATTCTTAAATTCTTTGGTTAGCCACATATGGGCCACTTTCCCAGCAGAGTTTTTATTTCTAATTGTAAAGTAGATTTGTTGAGAATTATGAAATTTTTCTTTGCATGTTCACCATTGCTCATCTGCCGTCATATAATTTCCCTATGTACCTTAGCCAATCTGCTCACATATCTAGGTAATATTCTTTATTCAATGTTCTAGTTTTAGACTTGTATACGTCATTCTCAAATTCAATGAGGAATTCTACCGTATTACATTCACACTTTCCCAGAGGACCTCTTACTATGAGATTACTAATTAACCCTCTTCCATTACACAAAACAAGATCCAAAATAAATTCCTCCCTGGCTGATTCCACAATGTATTGCTTTAGAAAATTGTATTCAAAGCGGACTGCTTTTACTGATTTATTTGTCCAAGTCAGTAGGAAGATTCAAGGCTAGGATTCTCTGATCTCGTTCGTGGTTCCCCTGCTGCAAGTGAGAATGAAGAATTTGGCATTCCAACCCAAACTCCGTTTATCTTTTTGATTTTAACTTACTTTTTCAGAGCTTTTGTTTCAGGGTTGCAGGAAACTCAAAGTTGGCCATGGGAAGACCTGGAAAGGTTTTTTGTATTTT
Source organism: Carcharhinus amblyrhynchos (assembly GCF_965287045.1). NCBI lineage: Eukaryota > Metazoa > Chordata > Chondrichthyes > Carcharhiniformes > Carcharhinidae > Carcharhinus > Carcharhinus amblyrhynchos. The sequence continues at coordinate 36,478,350 of NC_137333.1, read as the reverse complement.
TCTTCTTTAAAAGGCACTTATCTCCAAGGTTTCGACTTCATTCTTCCAGTGGAGCGGGCAGAGAGGGGAGTGATTTTGGAGAGGAAAGCTGGAAGGTAAACTGAGTTTTTGATTTTAACTTACTTTTTCGGAGCTTTTGTTTCAGAGCAGCAGGAAACTGGGAGTGGGCCATGGGGACACTTGGGTAATTTTGTTTTATTCAATAATTTTGAACGGTGAGGAAACCCCTGACACTACACTTGAAGTGCCTCCCACCCTCCCTCCTCCTCTAACCTAAAAAAAAGACTCGGTGTGAGAACAAGTAAGCTTTTCTTTTTCTAACTCTTCTTATCTTGTTGGGAGTTTGGGTGGAGAACATGGCAGTTAAGGCAGTTTAATGCTCCTCTTGCAGGATGTGGGAGGTAAGGGACACCATCACTGACCATGCTGACTTCACCTGTGGGAGGTGCACCTAGCTCCAGCTCCTCACACACTGTCTTAGGGGAATTGGAGTTGGAACTGGATGACCTTCGGATCATTTGGGAGGCAGAGGGGGTGATAGATAGCAATTATCGGCAAGCGGTAACACCTAAAAAATGAAGCTAACTCGGTGACAGTCAGGACGGGGGATGGGAGGAAGCAATCAGTGCAGGGATCCCTTTGGTTGTTTCCCTCCAAAATAAGTATACTGTTTTGGATACTGTGGGGGGCAGAAATGGGTTTCCAGAGGTAAGCCACAGTGATCAGGTCTCTGGGCATGGAGTCAGGCTCTGTGGCTCAGAAGGGAAAGGGGAAGAGTAGGAGAGCAATAGTAGTGGAGGATTCAATAGTTAGAGGCACAGACAGGTGGTTCTGTGGGCACAAACGAGGCTCCAGGATGGTACTCTGCCCCCCTGGTGCCAGGGTCCTGGATGTCTCTGAGCAGGTAGAAAGTATCCTAAAAGGGAAGTGTAATCAGACAGACCTCATTGTCCACATTGGTACAAATAACATAGACAGAAAGAGCAGGGAGGCACTGCAAGAGCAATTTAGGGAGTTAGGTAGAAGGCTAAAAGGCAGGACCTCTTGGGTAGCAATCTCTGGATTACTCCCCATGCCACGTGCTAGTGAAGTTAGGAACAGGGAGATGGTGCAGCTGAACATGTGGCTAAAGAACTGGTGCAGGAGGGAAGGTTTCAGATTTGTGAATCACTGGGAAGTCTTCCAGGGAAGATGGGGCCTGTATAAAAAGGACAGATTATACCTGAACTGGAGGGGCACCAATATCCTGGCTGGGAGGTTTGCTAGTTCGGGTGGGTTTAAATTAATGTGGGAGGGGTGGGAATCAGAACAACAGATCAACAAGCGTAGAGACTGGGGCCGAGCATGGGGCCAAAACAAAGCTACCTAAGAGGAAGAGCAATCTGGGGGAGGACAAACTCAGTGGGCCTGGAGGTCTGGAGTGCATCTCCTTAAATGCAAGGGGCGTAACAGGCAAGACAGATGAACTTAGAGCCTTAATGCATCCACGGAACTTGGATGTGGTTGCAGTGGCAGAGACTTGGTTAAAAGGACAGGACTGGCAGCTGAATATTCTGGGGTATAAGCGTTTTAGGTGAGACAGAGGGGGTGCTTGAAGAGGTGGGGGAGTAGCAATACCAGTTAGGGAGCATGTTACAGTGGTACAGAGGGCGGACAAATTGGAAGGATCATGTAATGAGACACTGTGGGTAGAGCTCAGAAACAGGAAGGGTGCAGTCACTACGTTGGGGAAATACTACAGGCCTCCCAACAGCCCACGGGAAGTTGGAGAACGGATATGTAAAGAGATTCTGGACATGTGTAGAAAAAATAGGGTTGTTGTAGTAGGAGACTTCAATTTCTCTCATGTAGACTGGAAATCCCTTAGGGCTGGGGGTCCGGTCCGGGATGAATTTGTAATATGTGTCCAGGAAGGTTCTTTGGAACAGTATGTTGATAGTCCAACTCGAGAGGGGGCTACACTGGAGCTAGTATTGGGGAATAAGCCCAATCAGGTCATCAAAGTTTCAGTGGAGGAACACGTGGTGAACAGGGACCGCAATTCTGTAAATTTTTGAATAGTCATGGAAAAGGATGAGTGTTGTCCTATGGGGAAGGTGCTGAATTGGGGGCAGGCTAACTACAGCCAGATTAGGCAGGATTTGGTGGCTGTTGATTGGGACAACCTATTCAATGGTAAATCTACATCTGGCATGTGGGAGTCTTTTAAGGAGTAGTTGATAGGAGTGCAGGACAGGCATGTGCCTGCAAAACAGAAGGACAGGTAAGGTAGGATTAGAGAGCCATAGACAGAGAAATTTTGGGTCTAATAAAAAAAAGAGGCACACATAAGGTCCAGGCAGGTAAAAATAAATGAAGCACTGGAGGAATACGGAGAAAGTAGAAAAGAACTCAAATGGAGTTAGAAGGGCAAAAAGAGGTCACAAAATGTCCTTGGCAGACAGGATTAAGGAGAATCCCAAGGCATTTTATACATACGCTAGGAACAAGAGGATTGTCAGAGAAAGAGTCAGACCTCTCAAGAACAAAGGTGGGGAATTATGCTTAGAACCCAAGGAAGTAGGTGAGAGCCTAAATGAATACTTTGCATGAGTATTCACAAAGGAGAGGGACACATTGATTGGTAGTGTCTCAGAGCAGACCCGTTAGAACAAATTGCAATTACAAGGGAGGAAGTGTTAGGTGTTTTAGGAAGCATTAAGATAGACAAATCCCCAGGGCCAGATGGCATCTGTCCTAGATTACTGAGAGAGACAAGAGATGAAATTGCTGGGCCTGTAACAGAAATCTTTGTTTCTTCATTGAACACAGGTGAGGTCCCAGAGGATTGGAGGATAGCAAATGTGATCCCATTATTTAAGGAGGGTAGCAAGGATAACCTGTGTTATTATAAGCCAGTGAGCTTGATGTCCATCGTAAGGAAATTGCTGGAGAAGATTCTTAGAGAGAGGATCTTTTCACATTTAGAACTGAATAGTCTCATTAGCGACAAACAACATGATTGTACGATGTTGTACAATGTACAAGGTATGATGTCCCTCGTAGAAATTTGGTCGAGTTTTTTGAGGAGGTGACAAAAATGATTGACAAGGGAAGGGCCGTAGATATTGTCAACATGGATTTTAGTAAAGCATTTGACAACGTCCCTCATGGCAGGCTGACGCAAAAGGTTAAATCTCATGGGATCAAAGGTGAACTAGCTAGATGGGAACAGAACTGGCTTGGCCATAGAAGACAGAGGGTAGCAGTGGAGGGGTCTTTTTCTGATTGAAGGTCTGTGACCAGTGGTGTTCTGCAGGGCTCTGTACTGGGACCTCTGCTGTTTGTGATATATATATATATATATAAATGATTTGGAAGAAGATGTAGCTGGTCTGATTAGTAAGTCTGTAGATGACACATGGAGTTGCGGATAGTGATGAACATTGTCAGAGAATACAGCAGGATATAGATAGACTGGAAAATTGGGTGAAGAAATGGCAGATGGAATTTAATCTAGATAAACGCAAAGTGATGCATTTTGGTAGAGCTAATGTAGGGGGAAGCTATACAATAAATGGCAGAACTGTCAGGTGTATAGATACATTGAGGGATCTGGGTGGCAACACAGGTGGAAAAGGTGGTGAAGGCGGCAAATGGCATGTTTGCCTTTATTGGACAGGGCATAGAGTATAAAAGTTGGCATATGGTGTTGCAATTACATAAAACGTTGCTTAGGCCACATTTGAAATACTGCGTCTAGTTCTGGTCGCCACACTACCAGAAGGACGTGAAGGCTTTGGAGAAAGTGCAGAAAATGTTTACTAGGATGTTGCCTGGTATGGAGGGTCTTAGCTATGAGGTGAGATTGAGTAAACTAGGGTTGTTTTCCCTGGAAAGACAGAGGTTGAGGGGTGACCTAACATAAGTTTATAAGATGATGAAGGGCATAGATAGGGTGAACAGTTGGAAGCTTTTTCCCAGGTCAGAAATGAAAAACACAAGGGGTCACAAGTTCAAAGTAAGGGGGTCAGTGTTCAATACAAATATGCCGGGGACATATTTTACACAGAGGATGGTGGTGGCCTGGAATGCGCTGCCATGCAAGTGGTTGAGACAGACACATGAGGATCATTTAGGACTTATCTAGATAACCACATGAACAGACTGGGAATAGATGGATACAAACAGATGGTCTAGTTAGGAACACATGATCGATACAGGCTTGGAGGGCTGAAGGGTCTGTTCCTGTGCTGTATTGTTCTTTGTTCCTTGTTCAGCGGCACCAGGGAATCCCAGCCCGTGAACAAGGATAGAGGTTTTCAGCAAAGGTCTCTCACAACTATCGTATGTGTTTGTTACAAGATCCTCTTATTTATAGGTTTAGCTGTACTGAACTTAGCATTGAAAAAGAGATGAGTCAAAGCTTTTCACCTTACGCTCATCAGAAGACTCAGCGAGAATACGGATAAGGAGAAAACAACAATTTACACTATGAGAGACAAGTGCTGATTGGCTGGCAAGTAGACTCTGATTGGAGATGTGTTGCCATGGAGAATGCGCCAGCTGACTGACAGTTAACTGCTAAGCACTGTTTGAAAATTAAATCAGGAAATCAAGGAATTGCCCCGAGGAATAAGTTGGCAAATAGTTGTCACTTATTTTACTTAGCTGAAACATGTGTAATGTGTGAATGTGTTCTTTGCTTCTGGAAAGATCAGGTTTTTGTTAATGTATGTAGCTTCCTATACACACAAATGCATTACACTGCAAGCTCTACTGAATCTTAAATTGGTTGTCAGCCTAATCCCTCGCACACTGTGTGTATTTGGAGCAGTAATCCCCAGGAGGGTGGTAAGCAATCTTGCATGGGTTTTCTAGTTGCCTTCCCCACATGGTGGAGCCCCACCCCCATAGGGCTAATACCAATGGCAGCAGGATGAGGCCCTTGCCCATGTCAGGGTCTCAACTGGTGGCAGTGTAGGAAGGCTGTCCATGGATCTTCTTACCACAGACTTAACTAAAGTGGAGGCAGAAAGGAGTCAGGCTCCCCACTCATCTTTCTCCCATCTGATAAACGCCCCTGAGCCTCCACACTCCTCAGGGGAAGGCACAAGATTTGGCTCATATCCCTGAAATGTTTATAGATGAAATGCATCGATCTCTGTTTGTGCCACTTATTTTGTTTTGAATGCTTTGTGGGTTCAGATAAATCACATTTTACTGTAATTTCTACCATTATTCTCTGATCTGGCAATATGGTTGCATTATTTTAGTTAAATTTATCTCTACATTTCACATTCTGCATATCTATACTCAGAATGTGACTCTGCTCAATGAGCTTTTGTGTGAAGTTACATATTTTTCCCCACCTAGACTTCCTGCCTCGCCTTTTTTGTTTAAATCACTAGCCACAGCTATAGTTATTTGATTTGGCAGGATATTGGTCCCAGCTGGGTTTTAAGTGGAACCCATTCCATCTGCCAAGTGTTGATGCTAGTGTGCCATGATTTGAAACCTCCCCCTCCCACGTTACTCTTTGACTCATTCATTCAACTCTCTGACCTGCTTAACCTTTTGCCAATTTTCGTGTAGCACAGGTAGAAACCCAGAGATCATTATCTTTGAGATCCTGCTTATTAATTTGGATCGCAGCTCCTCAAACTCCCTCAGAAGAATCTCATTCCTAGTTCCCCTTATCTTATTGGTTCCATTGTGGACTAACTGGATCCTCCATCTCCCACTCCAAGTTATCCTCCAGCTTTACAGAGATGTACTTAACCTCAGTGCCAAGCCAGCAACACAATTTTCAGAATCCCCAGCCTTGGTTGGAGACAGAGGATATACTCCCAAAACTATACAGCCCTCTACCACCATTCTATTCCTTTTTGCTCCTCTGATTGAGTGGCCTTGTGTACCAAGGTTTCATGATCAGTTTGCTCACCATCCTGCAGACTTTTCCGCTATCCACACAAACAATAAGAAATCCATACCTGCTGGATAAGAACATATGGAGTTGTCGGCCTTGAACTGGGATAGGCACAGTAAGTAGTCTCGCAACACCAGGTTTAGTAGTATGAGCTTTCAGAATGTGTTCCTTCATCAGGTGAGTGCAGGATTTGTTTCACAAACAGAGCATATAGAGACACAATCTCAATTATAAGAGAATGGTTGGAATACGAGTTTTAACAGGTAATCAAGTCTACGTGTGCAGACAATGCGAGTGGAGAGAGGGGGAAGCACAGGTTAAAGAGGTGTGAACTGCCTCAAGCCAGGACAGCTAGTGAGATTTTGCAAGCCCAAGCAAATTGTGGGGGTTACAGATAGTGTTACATGAACTCAAGACCCTGGTTGACGCCATCTTCACGTGTGTGGAAATTGCTATCAGGTTCTGCTCGGCGATTCTGTGCTGTCAGGTGTCCTGAAGGCCACCTTGGAGAATGCTTACCTGAAGATCAGAGGCTGAATGTCCTTGACAGCTGAATTGTTCCCCGGTAGGAAGGGAACATTCCTGTCTGGTTATTGTCAAGTGGTGTCCATTCATCCATTGTTGTAGCATCTGCGTGATCTTCCCAATATACCATGCCTTGGGACATCCTTTCCTGCAGCATATCAAGTAGACAACGTTGACCAAGTTGCAAGAGCATGTACCATGTAAATAGTGGATGGTGTTCTCATGTGAGATGGTGGCATCTGTGTCAATGATCTGGCAATGTCTTGCAGAGGTTGCTGTGGCAGGGTCATGTGGTGCCATAGTCACCGTTTTCCTGAAGGCTGAGTAGTTTACTGCGGACATTGGGCTGTTTGAGGTTGTGTGATTGTTTGAAGGCAAGTAGTGGGAGTGTGGGGATGGTCTTGACGAGATTTTTGTCTTCATCAATGAGATGTTGAAGGCTCTGGAGAAGGTGTCATAGCTTCTCCGCTCTAGGGAAGTACTGGACGATAAGAGGTACTCTGTCCGCCATGTTTGAGGAGGTCAGTGCAGTTCGATGAGTTGCAACAGACACCAAAAGACGTCCTCGTAAGAACAGAATATGATGCTCGACTCATCGATCGAGAGTCAAGGGCATTCAGGCTCTGATCTTTGGGGAAGCGTTCTTCAAGGCGGTCTTCAAGACACACGACAATGCAGAATTGCCGAGCAGAAACCGATGGCCAAACTCTGCACATGAGCATGGCTGAATCCTGGGTTTATGTCACACTATTTGTAACCACCACGGCTTGCCTGGGTTTGCAAAATCTCACCAACTGTCTTGGCTTGAGAGAATTCACACCTCTTTAACCTGTGCTTAACGCTCTCTCCACTTGCATTGTCTGCACCTGTAAAGACTTGATTACCTGTTAAGACTTGCATTCCAACCATTATCTTGTGACTGAGTTTGTGTCTATATGTGCTGTGTTTGTGAAACAAATCTTCATTCGCCTGATGAAAGAGCAGCATGCTGAAAGCTCGTTCTACCAAATAAATCTATTGGACTTTAATCTGGTGTTGTGAGATTACTTACTGTGAATAAGAACATTGCACCTAAAGTGAGTGTAGTTGTGGGCAGGGTGTGGGGGGAATGAATTAGCAGCCAGGCCTGCAGCTCCCAGAATGTGTTCAGAAGCTTCTGGTTGCAGAGGAAACCTTCTGGAAGATGTATCTGTATGCAGTGGCATTGTGCGACAGATTGAAAAAAAATGAAACACCTCTTCAATTATCACTCTTCAACTCCACACATTCTCTATGCCAACTCATACTATCACATGCTCCTGTATCCACTCCATAACCCTTCATATCCTCTATGCTAACCTATGTCCATATATCCACAGAAAGCAATTACTTTACAAATTTAAAAGGCAGGCCTTTTAAATTCCTTGATATCATGACAGCCCAACTTGACAGCTGCTTTTTACAGGTCACTTGACAGGTCATCCTGACAACTTTGATGGTTGATTTTGACAGGTATGTTAACAGTTCCAATAAGATTGACAGTAATGACTTTATGCACAACTATGCCCACATTTAATAAATCCAAAGGGCATCTGACCTCCATCAAAGGTGTTCTGGGACCAGATTCCATGAGGTATTTTATCCCATCAGAGAGGTACCCTCACTGTACAAGCAAATCTACAAAGTTCAGACCTGCTCTTACTGGTATAATCTGCGCACCTCAGGTGTCATATTCCTCTTCCTGCAAAATCTTAATGCAGTGGAGACATCTGATAAGTTGCATGGACAGCAGCCTCTGTAAACCATGCATGCAAAAACCCCAGCCCAACTCCATTCTAACACCCCTACCCTGACCCCCAAAGAAAAACAGGAAGTGGCATGTTCCAGGGCAGGACTTTGAATTTCAAGGAACATCCAACATTTTCACTATGACAGAAAAGCTGCATTTGAGGTTGTCCAGAACTGCAATGTTCTCTACTAACCCACACATGTTTCACCTGCAGCTTACCACTTTGGAACTTTTTTTTATTTAGTTAATTTTAACCAATGTATTTAATCATCTTGGCTTTCATTTTTTTTATTGCTTAAAGTCATTTAAATTAAGCACCCCTTTCATTTTCTGCAACAAATTTCCATTTGCATCAAATTGTCAACTTTGCTACTTTTGGGAACAGAGTGAGAAGGGCTTTGGCTCGCTGGGCTTAGGGGAGTGCAGGCTTAGAGAAGGTGAGTGACAGATTTCTACCTTTGGGAGCTTACAGGAGGTTGGGACATGGCAGGGAATATAGGGAGGAATGTAAGTTGTGTCAGGTGCCACATGTGGGAGTTCATGGTGGTGTCACGTGTCCCCAAGGTCCACATCTGCAGTAAATGTTTGGAACTGCAGCGCTTGAGGGCCCGGGTCAGGCAACTCGAGGGGCGGCTGGAGGATGCATTTCTAGTCAGGGAGAATGAGGAGATAATGGCTGGGAACCATGAGAAGGAGGAGGTCTCAAGGGCTGAAGAGAAGGGAGGATGGACGACTGTGAGGAGGGGAAAGAGGAAGAAGAAGAGCAGTCAGGGTCCCCCAGCCTCCCCAGAGGCCCCCCAAGGTTCGTCGACAGGGGCACAGAAAGATAGGCAGGAGGGGGAGACTAACTTAGAGGGACAGAAGGGGGCTGGTAAGGCGATAGTGGTAGGGGACGGGAGGGTCAGAGGTATCGATAGGAGGTTCTGTGGACAGAGGCGTGACTCCAGGATGGTGGTCTGCCTCCTTGGAGCAGGGGTAAAGGACGTAACGGACAGGGTAGAGGGAATTTTGAAAGGGGAGGGGGCACAGGCTGAGGTCATAGTACATGTAGGGGAGGGGGACATAGGAAGGAGCAGTAGGGTAGAGGTACGTAGGCAATTTAGGGAGCTGGGGGCCAAACTAAAGAGTAGGACCTCCAGGGTGGCACTCTCTGGGTTGCTGGCCGGTACCAGCAGGGCAAAGAATGAAGAGATCATGCAGCTGAATGCATGGTTGAGGGATTGGTGTAGGGTAGAGGGCTTTACTTTTGTGGATCACTGGGAGGTGTTTAGGAGAGAAGGGCAATTGTACAGGAAGGGTGGGGAGAATTTGAACGGGAGGGGAACTAATGTCTTAGCGGGGAGGTTAGCTAGGGTGTTTACAAAGGGTTTAAACTAATATGGAGGGGGTGTGGGGAGGTGGCTGGGAGAGAGTCGGGTGAAAGGAAAAGTATCAGGGAGGAGGAGGTTCAGAGGGACACTTGTGGGTTGAACTGTGTCTGTTTCAATGCTAGGAGTGTGACAGGGCAAACGGATAAGCTTAGGGCCTTGATGTGTGTGAGGCAGTTAGATGTGGTGGCTGTAACGGAGACGTGGTTAAGGGAAGGGCAGGACTGGCAGCTGAATGTTCCTGGGTACAAGTGTTTTAGGTGTGACAGAGGAGGGTTGAAGAGAGGTGGAGGGGTGGCACTGTTGGTAAAGGAAAACATCACAGTAGTGCAGAGGGAGGACAATATAGAAGAGATAGGGATTGAGTCGCTGTGGGCGGAGTTGAGGAATAAAAAGGGAGAGATTACATTGCTTGGGGTGTACTATAGGCCACCCAACAGCCCGAGGTCAGTGGAGGAAGGTATTTGCAGGGGCATTTTGGATAGGTGCAGGAAGAATAGGGTGGTTGTAGTGGGTGACTTTAATCTTCCTGGAGTGAATTGGAGGGGGCCTAGAGCTGGGGGTACGGAGGGAGAGGAGTTTGTGAAATGTGTTTTGGAAGGGTCTCTAGAGCAGTATGTAACTAGTCCGACTAGGGGAGAGGCTATATTGGATTTAGTGTTGGGTAATGAGCCGGGGCAGGTGGGAGAGGTAGAGGTAGGCGAACATGTGGCTAATAGTGATCACAAGTCCGTCTACTTTAGGATAAAAATGGAAAGGGATGAGTGTCGGCCGAACGGGAATGTGCTGAACTGGGGAAAGGCGAGCTATGGCAGGATTAGGAGAGAGCTGCAGGACACTGATTGGGAGGGACTGTTAGCTGGCAAGTCCACGGTTGGCAAGTGGGAGGCTTTCAAAGGCAAAATGAAATGGTTGCAGGGGAGGTATGTTCCGGTTAAGCGGAAGGATGGGAAAGGTAGGATTAGAGAGCCGTGGATTACAGGGGGTATCGAAGACTTGGTCAGGAAGAAGAGGGAGGCATATGTTAGGTCGAAACGACTGGGTACGGAGAGTGCGCTGGAGGAATATAGAGAGAGTAGGAGGGAGATAAAAAGGGGAATTAGAAGGGAGAAGAGAGGGCATGAAATAGCTTTGGCTGGTAGGATTAAGGAGAATCCAAAGGCATTTTATTCCTATATTAGGAGCAAGAGAGTAGTTAGAGGGAAAATTGGTCCTCTTAGGGACAAAAGCGGGGAGTTATGTATTGAGTCGGAGGGAATGGGGAACTCCTGAATGAATACTTTGCGTCGGTATTCACGAAGGAGAGGGGTTCGGAATCGTGCAGTCTGTTAGAGGGAGCTGAGGATCAGCTGCAGGAAATATCTATTACGAGGGAGGAAGTGCTAGGGCTTTTAGGTAGCATAAGGACGGATAAAGCTCCGGGGCCTGATGGTATTTATCCCAGGCTGCTTAGGGAGGTGAAAGATGAAATTGCTGGGCCTCTGGCGCAAATCTTTGTCTCTTCTTTGGACACAGGTGAGGTCCCAGAAGACTGGAGGGTGGCAAATGTGGTACCGCTGTTCAAAAAAGGTAGTAGGGATAACCCTGGGAATTATAGGCCGGTGAGTTTGACATCAGTGGTAGGGAAATTAATGGAAAAAGTACTTAGGGGTAGGATTTATGAGCATTTGGAGCGTTGCGGTCTGATTGGGGATACGCAACATGGCTTTGTTAGAGGGAGGTCTTGCCTTACGAATCTGGTGGAATTCTTTGAGGAGGTGACAAAAACGGTTGACGATGGGCAAGCCGTTGATGTCATCTATATGGATTTCAGTAAGGCGTTTGACAAAGTCCCTCATGGTAGGCTGGTAGAAAAGGTTAAGGCGCATGGGATACGGGGTCAGGTAGCTAGGTGGATTGAGAACTGGCTGGGCAATAGGAGACAGGGTAGTTGTGGAGGGGACTTTGTCCAGCTGGAGGCCAGTGACCAGTGGTGTGCCGCAGGGCTCGGTACTGGGACCTCTCCTCTTTGTAGTCTACATAAATGACTTGGAAGAGAGCGTAGGTGGTGTGATCAGCAAGTTTGCTGATGACACCAAGATGGCAGGGTTGGCGGCTACCGAAGTGGATTGTCAGGTGATACAACAGGATATAGATAGGTTGGTGCATTGGGCAGATAGGTGGCAGATGGAATTTAATCCTGACAAATGCGAGGTGATGCATTTTGGAAGGAATAATGTAGAGAGGAGCTATGTGATTAAAGGTAGACAAATTAGGAGTATAGAAACACAGAGGGACCTGGGAGTGCAGGTTCACAAATCCATGAAGGTTGTGACACAAGTGGAGAATGTTGTCAGGAAGGCTTATGGAATGCTAGCCTTTATAGGAAGAGGTATGGAGTTTAAAAGCTGCCGTTTAATGCTTCAGTTGTACAGAACGTTGGTTAGACCGCATTTGGAGTACTGCGTCCAGTTCTGGTCACCTTACTACCGGAAGGACGTGGAGTCTCTGGAAAGGGTGCAGAGGAGGTTTACCAGGATGTTGCCTGGCATGGAGGGGTTGGGTTACGAGGAAAGGTTGGAGAAACTGGGACTGTTCTCTTTGGAAAGACGGAGATTGAGGGGTGACATGATAGAGGTATATAAGATACTGAAGGGAATAGACAGGGTCAATAGTGAGAGACTGCTCCCTAGATTGGTTACGAATACAAGAGGACATGATTTAAGGGTGAGGGGGGAGAGGTATAATTTGGATATGAGAGGAAGGTTCTTTACGCAGAGAGTTGTGGGGGTATGGAATGCGCTACCGAGTGGGGTGGTGGAGGCGGGAACGTTGGACTCGTTTAAGGTTCAGTTAGATAGGCACATGAGTGAAACGAGGATGGAGGGTTATGGTAGGGGTTATTGAATAAGGGTTAGAACCTCAGGAGACACCGGAAAGGCAGGCTTGTGATTAACGTTTTTGTCTTTTCATTCCGCAGGTGGAGGTCCACCTCGTTGTCAAACGAGGGGCATGCACACGGTGGGTCGTGCGTGGGCTGCTCCTGGAGGTTCCGGGAGTGGCCTAGTACTTCGTGTCAGTGTGTGTGCTTGATCCTGGACCGGTAGACGGGCGCCGCAACAGCTCGGTGACTAGCACTGCTAGCTGTGCAGATACATGGATTTGGGCCTGTGTCTGTGGGAGTTTGTGCATTCTCCCTGTGGTTGCGTGGGTTTCCTCCGGGCGCTCCGGTTTCCTCCCACACCCCAAAGATGTGCTCTTAGGCTGATTGGTTTTACCAAATTGACACTATTCTCCCCTGAATCTGGCTAAGTCAGGGGTTCTATTTGTAGATACGCAGGGTAGAATAGGTGTAGGGTGATGCGGCGGTGCGGGCTTGTTGGGCCGAAGGGCCTGTTTCCCGTGCTGGGTTGTTCTTTGTTCTTTTGTTCTTTGTTTTCAGGTGATGCTTTCTATTTATAAACACTTAATGTGACCACTGTCTGTGTCGCAATTGCCTTTCTAGATGATAGATGTGTGTTTGGGAGGCAAGTTGAATTTGTCTTTTGTACCTCTGAGCTTTTTACAGAACTTGACATTGTATCACTAAATAAACTGTCATCAATAGCTAATGATAACCTCATAGTAATCTAATTTCTTCTCAAATTGATCTACCTTGTTTCCATCAATGGGTTGCTCTGACTTAGAAAGAAATGCTTAGTGACTACCAAAGGCCGTATCATTTCTCAGCTCTGCATTTCTTCACATCATTCACCTCCTCTCATCAGTCAAATTATACCATTTTGATGAAGATTCTACTCTATACTCATCAATATCGCACAAATACCATCACACACAACCTCTATTGCTCTTAAATGCAATGGCTAAATCGTAAGAATAAAAGTGATAACTTTCACCTCTTCTATAAAAAAGATACCTTCACATAAAACAAACATATAGGACTGAACAATGCCTAGAGAAAATGAATAGCTGCAATCCTCATAAAGGACTTTTGAGAGCAGTAAATCAAATATCATATTAGTGCAGTCCAAGGTTGAGGTCATCTGGGACTTTGAGACAATTCTTCAAGGCTGCAGCAGTTGCTTTGAGATGTCGATTATGCTATTAAAAAGACAACAGTGGATTCATTGACTGAATTTATAAATATCTTGCATTTTTATTTGAACCTTGAAAACTTCAAATTATGCTTAATAACTTGTGGATTTTTTTCCCATTTTGTACTGCACAATTCTTATTTTAAACTATGAATCATGCAATTATGGCATCTCTTACAGGAAGTGCAAAATTGTCTTAGGTGATATTTTTTGATGGAAAATTCAATAAAGAGATAATGTACAGGGAAGGATAATAATGATTCAGATATTTGAAATTATGCACATAGTGCATTTAGCAAAATAAAAAGTTCCAAAGTTTTGTGAAAGGGAAATAATGTTTGATAAATGTATTACCATTATTTGAAGAATTGACAAGCAGGAGAGATAAAAAGGAATCAGTAGCTATTTTGACTTCCAAAGGCATTTGATAAGGTGCCACATCAAAGGTTACCACACTTGAAATGCAATAGCATACAGGGCAGCAGACTGAGTGCTAGAAAATAAGATGAGAATAGATAAGTGTTTCATGGCCAGCACAGACATAATGGGCTGAAGGGCCTCTTCCTGTGCTGTAAAACTGAATGACTAGGATGTCCTTGTCATGACTTATAAAAAGTAAATACATGACTTATAAAAAGTAATTAGGAAGGAAATAGAATGTCATAGAAAACTTACAGCACAGAAGGAACCTATTCAGTCCTTCATATCTGTGTTGGCTTCCTGAAGAGGCAACTTACTGAGTGCCACTCCCCTATTGTTTCCCCAGAGCCCAGCACATTCTTCCTTTCCAGATAACAATCCAATTCCTTCTCGAGTGTCTCGATTGAACCTCTCTCCACCACAGAGTTCAAGCTTTCTATAAATTTAGAGGGCCTTGGTGAGATTGCACCTGGAGTAGTGTGCACAGTTTTGGTCTCCTTACTTAAGGAATAATATGCTTGCATTGAAAGAAGATTCATTGGGTTTATTCCTGGGATGGACTTGTTGCCTTATAAGGAAAGGTTAAGCAGGTTGGGCCTCTACTCATTGAAGCTTAGAGGTGATCTGATTGAAACATAAATGATTCTGAGGGAGCTTAACAGGATAGATGAGAGGATACTTCCCTTTTGTAGGAGAATATAGAATTAAGGTACACAGTTTAAAAATGAGGGTTCTCCCATTTAATATAGGTAATAAGTCCCTCAGAAGGGGATTATCTTCAACACAGAGCAACGGAGGCTTGGCTATTGAATATATTCACATTGGAATGAGACAGATGTTTGATTTATAGAAGTATCAAGAGTTATGGAGGCAGGGAGAAAGTAGAGTTAAGGCCATATGCAGATTGGCCATGACGGTGGAGCAGGCTTGATGGGCCAAATGAGCTATTCCTGCTGTTAAGGGCCTAATGCATGAAAATCTGAACTTTAGACGATGTCCAGAAGAGATAGATTTCTGGCTTGAAAACTCATCCTGTTCCTATTTCTCAATTTCATGGAGAAATCTGGCTCCATGTTTGCAGAGAGTCTGGTTATTCCCAAGCAGTTGCCATGGAGGAAATATGCAGCCTAATTTTACCATCCATTGCCACTGCGTGTGATCGGTGGGGGAAGGGGGGTCCACTGCCACTCTGCATGTGATTTGAGGGGGAAAAGGAGGGGTATACAACCACTCTGCATGTGATTGGTGGGGAGAAGGGTGGTCTACTGCCATTCTGTATGTGATTGGTGTGGCGAAAGAGGGATCCACTGCCACTGTATGTGTGATAGGTGGAGGGGAGGAAAGGAGGGGCCTGCGATCAGTCTGGGTGGCGGGGGAGATAGGGATAAGGGGGTCAATTATGTTGTGGGGATGGAGCAATGTCTGTGGGGGCTATGGGGAGGCAATATCGAGCCCAGGAGTGATTTGACAAGTGAGTGTTCCTTTATCTTTTTCTCTCTGCGCCTGTGCAGTTGGAGGCATTGATGAGAGCTGCAAGGTTTTGGGTGTCATAAGCCTCACTCACAGGCTTCTACAGCACAATTCAGAATTAGATTTTTGTTTTAGGCAGAGTGCATATGGGGGCGCCTGAAAACGGGTCTAAAAGTCGGATCTGAAACACTCCCAGTTTCAAGTCCACGCAACACCTAGAATTAAAATGGTAAAATGGGGCCCATGGAGTCAGTAGCTAGGGAACAGATCCTGTGATGGGGGCTGAAAACCTGGTTTTGGTTTTTGTAATATTTAATTGGAGGGAATTTTGACTCACCTAGTATTGGATGTCAGAAAAGCAGCCTCATAATTGAGAGATTGAAGGTGATTTTGGAGAAGTGATGGTAAGATAGAGTTGGGTGTTAACAATATACATGAGGGGTGGTATTTTCTGGTCTGGTCCTGCTGCAAGTGAGATGGAAAATCCAAAACTCTATTCACTGTCAGTGGCATCAGGAAATCCCAGCTGTAAACAGGGACGGAAGATTTTGGCCATGGAATCTGATGCTGTTTACAACTAAGGTTCAAAGCAGTGTCCAGGAGATGACGATTGGAAACGTAATCACCTCCATCTCATTCCCTGCCCCCCCCACCCCACCCATGGAACAGGCAGGGAAGTAGATGGCCCTTATAATTGGGTGAAAAAGCACAGGGTGGAAGCTGATAATTAAATTTGTACAGGAAGGCTGACGATTGCCTTCCTTCCTGGAGACCAGTTGAGGCCTTTAGCTGCCCAATTAATATCCACTTAAGGGTCTCATCCCCCAGCAGGGGGAATAGGGCCATAAACTATTCAACAAAGCCTCCAAGTTTACTCTGGTGTCCACCTTAAGTGATTGGAATGGGGCACTCTTTATTGGACATTGTTTACCTCATGAAGTATTTCCCCCAGGGGCAATTGCTGTGTCTACTATCAGGATACACTCTATCCTCCACAATGAGCCCTTGCATCCCTGCATTTCCCCGCCCCCCCCCCCCCCCCCCCCCCCCCCACCTCACCAACCCCCATCCCCGCTACTTGCAGAAGCTGCATTGAAAAGGTAGAGGCCAATGATCTCAGCCCCAGGCCATTTCTGCAGCAAATCCTCGGGGCAGCGTGCTATAACTTCGCCTACTTCATCAATGATCTTCCCACAATCATAAAGTCAGAAGTGGGAATAACCACTGATGACTGCACCATTTTAAGTACCAGTCGCAGCTCCTCACATACTGAAGTAGTCAGTGTCTGCATGTAGCAAAAGACCTGGACAACATTAGGCCTTGGCCAGATCAGCGCTGGTGCCTTGAAATATCCATCCAGCAAGAGAGAATTGAACCACCTCACTTTGATATTCAAAAGCATTACCATCACTAAATCCCCTACCTTGAATGTCCTGTAGATCACCATTTGTCAGAAACCTAATTGAACCTAGTTACAAGAGCAGGTCAGAGGCAGGATATTCTGTGGTACATGCTTCACCTACTGACTCCCCAGTGTCCTTCTATCACCGACAGGCACAAGTCCAGATTGTGACAGAATACTCTCCACTTGCTTGCTGGAGTAAAGCTCCAACAGCTCTCAAGAAGCTGGATACCATACAAATCACGAGTCATTCATCTCATTCACTGTCTTAAATATTTTATAACACCAGTGCACTGTGTTTACAGCCTGTACCAAATACAAGACACATCACAACATGTCAACAGCATTTCGAAAGCTCTACTGCCTAGACACCTGCAAAGTTCCCACTGAGTTAAACACCATTTTAGCTTGGAAATACATCACTGTTTCTTCGCTGCTATCAGACCAAGATCCTGTTACTCACTACCTAATAGCACAATGGGAGCAACTTCAATACTTGGACTGTAGTGATTGAAGGAGTGGACCTGCCATCAAGGATAATTAGGAATGGGCAATAAATGTTAGCCTTGCCAGAAAAGTCCAGTTCCCACAAATGGACAAAAAAAGAGAATCCCCTGCTTTTCACAATTTCCTCCAGTCTGTGCCCAGAAATGTGGAGAAGTGAGTGCCAGTTCTATAGTATGAGGCCTTATTTCAAATGGCTGATGAACAGCCACTGGCTGATAATCACATTGCTACTATTATGTCACACAGAGTGCAAAGGAAATGGAGGGATGTCACACTGCTCCTCAAGGCAAACATTACTTATAATACTGCCACTGAATACACTAGAACAAACTTCGTAAAATTGCATAGTGTCTAGCAGAGCACTAAAATACCAAAATATATATAAAATTAAAAGAATCTGCTTAATATGGAGTATATTGTTGTGCTATCCATTTATAACAAACTTTATAGCAAAATAGAAAGCAATGGTAATAAAACAAGAAATGAAAATGAATACAAAATCCAAATCACAAATTTATGAGGAATTTTGAAAGTGTAATTGTTTTCAAACTTTCGTTCAAAGAGATAGGAAGACTTTCAATTTTGGCACATGTTTGCTTGAGACTGTCAGAATGGTGTAAAATCCAACCCTTGATGGGAGCTGAGACATGGGTAATAATGTTTTGGGGCCATAGTTTATGGAGGGTATTATGTGGGAGGTTAGTCAGGAATGTATTGGAATTGTCAGGTCTAGAGGTGATAAATATATGGATGAGGGTTTCAGAAATGTAAGTTGAAGGAAAGTGGACTTGGGCAATGTTACAGAGGTGGAATTAAGTGGTTATAATGGTGGGATGGGATCAGAAACTCACTTTGAGGCCAAATATGACAACCAGGTTCTGAACCATCTAAGTTAGCCTCAGACAGGGAGGCCAGGGAGAGAGATGGAGTTAGTGAATAAAAGGACTGGAATTTGTGGCAGTGACCAAAGAAAATGGCTTTGATTCCCCAATGTTTAATTGAAGGAAATCCCTGCTCCTTCAGTATTGGATGCCTATCGAGCAGTCCACTAATTCCTTCACAGTGGAGGAGTCAAGAGACTTGGTGATGGAGTAGAGCCGGGTCCCATCATCATAGCTGTAGAAACTGACAGTATGATTTCAGGGAGTATTGCTGATGGATGGCACATAGATGAGAAGTAGAAGGATGTTGAAAATAGATCTTTGAGGAACACCAGAAATGATTTCAAAAGATAATACAGTCTTGATAGAGCTTGATTAAGCAACTATAACAATAAAAACAGTTTGAAAAGATGTCCAAACAGCAGTTCTTTTGTCAGATGGCCTCATTATGAATGTTTGACAGAGCTCCATGAATTATTACTGGACTCAACCAATGTTGAGAATGTTGCAGGAGTGTGCTAGGTCTGTTTGATTAACAATTTTATTATTTTATAATAACCAGATTTTTCTTTGAAGAGTTTTTCAATACCTGTGTGTTATTTTTACAAGATTAAGAGCTATCAAGTGGTTTAAAGCCTTTTTGCTACTGATGCAATGAATAGCTGTGAGTAATTGATACTTCCATGAGAAGGTTGGGAGGAGGGCAATATCTTAAAGAGGGGCAATGTTGAATGGTTTGTTTTTTCAGTTCCTGCCATAAAACACAGAATCCCCCACGGTTTATGACTCCTCTGAGATGATGTGAACCACGTCTACAAACAAACTGGATTGAGTTTCATCAAAATTGTGTGGCGGGCTGGAGGGAGGTCTTGAAATAACTGCCCCCACAATATGTTCACAAGGGCACAGGTGCTGCATACAGGTTGGCTATCCATTCTGGCAGAAATTGTCAAAAATGGGAATGAAAATCCCAGAATCAGGTCCCACCCATCCTTTTCAAACCTCTGGCAACTCACCTTGACTCAATAATATTCTTTCCAGTGTTCAGTAAGGCATTTCTTCTCATCCAGTATTGAATGTCAGACAAACAGTCTGATAATTTCATTATAGTGGAGGAGTTAAGAAAGAGATGAAATTGAACTGGATGTTGCCAGTAAGCTTTTGGAAGCTGAAACAGTTCTTTTGGATAACTTTGTAAAGGAAAAGTATGTCAATCAGAAATAGAAGGAGGAAAGCAGGGGTCCTTGGGGATACCATTGCTAGTGGTGCAGTAGTAGGAAAGGAAGAGATTGCAGGTAATTTACTGGACAGATAAGAATGGAATAAGGAAGGAGAGTGCAGTCCCACCTAGTTGGATATCAGTGGGGAGGTGCTGAAGGAGAATGGTGTGGTCAATACCATCAAAGGCTGCAGACAGTTCAAGGAGGATTAGAAGGTTAGCTTACTTTTGTTAGTCTCATAGGATATCATTCGGTATTTTAGAAAAGAAAGGAAGGATGGTGATGGAGCAACAATTTACAAGGAGTGAAGGGGTCAAGTCTTAGTTTTTGAGGAGAGGGATTAAGATGGCAGATTTGAAAGTATCAGACGAAAGAGAAATGTTAATAATATTATTTAACATGGGACCAGGCAGGAAGATTGGGAGGTCAATAACATAGTGTAACTAAGGTTGACAGAACATAAGGTCTGGTCTTTTGATCAAGATACGCTCAGAGTAGGCATGAGAAGAGATAGGGGAAAAACTAAATAAAGGTGTGAACTAAGATGTAGGGCAGAGCAGAAATTAGAGAAAGTTTGGTTTGTTTTGGCTAGGGGAAGGGAGGGTAACAGCAGAGGAAGATGTTTGATGATCTCAATCTTAATGACAAATAAGTCAATGAATTCCTTTCATTTGTGGAATACTGTGTGCAGTTTTGGTCGCTGTACTTACGCAAGGATATTTTGGCCTTGGAGGGAGTGCAGAGGAGGTTCACTAAGCTGATACCGGAGTTGAGGGGGTTGAGCTATGAGGAGAGGCTGAATAAACTAGGCTTGTACTCGTTAGAGTTTAGAAGAATGAGGGGGGATCTCATTGAGACATATAAGATGATGAATGGGATGGATAGGATAGAGGTGGAGAGACTCTTCCCACTCAGAAAGGACAGTAGGACTAAGGGGCACAGCCTCAAGATAAAGGGGGGGCAGTTTAGAACAGAGTTGAGGAGGAACTTCTTCACTCAAAGGGTGGTGAATCTCTGGAATTCTCTGCCCGTTGAAGTGGTGGAGGCTACCTCGCTAAATAT
Source organism: Carcharhinus amblyrhynchos (assembly GCF_965287045.1). Classification (NCBI taxonomy): domain Eukaryota; kingdom Metazoa; phylum Chordata; class Chondrichthyes; order Carcharhiniformes; family Carcharhinidae; genus Carcharhinus; species Carcharhinus amblyrhynchos. Next base: position 36,457,747 of record NC_137333.1, on the reverse strand, counting down.
TTTTAAGATGCGGGTTGATGGGTTTTTGATAAGCGAGGGGATTAAGGGTTATGGGGAGAGGGTGGGAATGTGGAACTGAGCCACGACAGATCAGCCATGATCTTATTGAATGGCGGGGCAGGCTCGAAGGGCTAGATGGCCTACTCCTGCTCCTATTTCTTATGTTCTTATGTTTATGTTCATATGTTACTAGAAGTGAGACTGGAGGAAGCAGAGAGGGAAAGAGGTTTAAGAAGCTGGTTTCTGACACAGAAAAATTGCCAGGGATTATCTTTGTATTCCAGAATGATTCTGGAATACTGAAGAATTTCAAAAATAAGAGCATGTTTATGCATTATGTGGTCCTGCAAGATCAGACCACGATGAAGCTTGCAATCATTGGTGATGAGAAGTTACTCAGTGCAGGAGTTGAAGGAAGTAAGCAGTGGCAAAAATTGTTTTGGTAGTACTAGTACTACAACTAGTACTTGGGCATGTAGTGAAGAATAAAAATGTTGAATGAGAGGTGAGAAGAGTGGAGCATTGCAAGATGCTCAAAGGATGAAAATAAGCCAGATAAAATGTGTGTGTGCGCATTTGTGAGGGGGAGGCGGGGGGTGGGGGGTTGGTGGCGGGTTCTGGAGGTAACTGCAGGTACAAGCCTAGATGTGATTTGGTGTTGAGTGCTTTATTGCCACCTACAATAGTCTAGGCAAGGCAAGTGGCGGAAGGTATAGCAAGGTGGAATGGTTTCAGTTAGGAGAAAGTTACCGTCACACCAGTTGCGTTTTTGGTAAGTTATAGATTTTGATGTAATCATTCACAATAAATCCATGAATATTCAGACCCTAGTTATAAAAGTGTTTAGACACTCTGGAAGAAGAAATGGTGAGGGCAGGAAATACCAATCTTCTGACAGAATCCACAGGATCAGCACTGGAAGTGGTAAACTGGATGGAATGCGTCTAGCAAGATTAGGTCTCAGCAAGCAAACTGGGGAGGAATGGTAAGAGTAGGATGGGACGTCTGGGGTTGTTGCTCCTAAGGAGTCAGCAATAAATAGCCCAGTGGACTCGTTGGAGAATAACAAGAGAAGTACAAAGAGAAGCTATGGACTTATCAAAGAGGGTATCAAGCCTGGGGCAATAATAGGCATATAGAAATGTTGAGGAATGCTAAATGTTTGGGATGGGGATTTGGAAGGGCAGAGTGCTTGTGAGGATGGAAATGAAAAGAGGCAGGGTGACAAGAGAGAGGAATCTCAGCAGAGTACAAGGAAAGGAAGTTAAAAAGGAGAGGAAAAAGTGAAAATAGCAGCGATGGCCTCAGATCCGGGTATTTAAACGTACATCAGATTTTGTGTGCCAATCCTGTGATAAATCTTCAAGGAAATATTAGATTGCTGAATGTGTGGGAGTGTGTTGTAAGTCATGCAGCTGGTTCTAACTTGGAGAGGAGGTCAATTTGTGGCAATACAACTTCACTTGACTTGTAAGAAAATGTGTTCAATCTTAAAAGGTATTGTGCTTGCGCACATACAGATGGGATGAAGGTGATGCCATGCAACTTACTTTAGACAAGTTTGCATTATAATCCACGGGTACTAGTAAACAGGATTTATGTTGGATCAGTAAAAGGGTACTGGAAGCTTCAACCTTTAAAATTTCACCCAATCTCCAGGGAAAAATATCCAAAATGTTACTCTGGTTTAAAGAAAGAATTGACAAACACATATTATGAAAGTTAATAAAAAGCTAAATGGCATGCAATGTATGTATAGCAATGTCCAACAGTCTGCAAAGAAATTAAGGGACTAATTCATAGTGTAATGATAATGATATTAGCCAAGATAGCAGTGGAATTCTTCTGCTAAGATTTGTTGGACCTTGCTGTGCATCAATTTCTTGTCAATGGCAAGCTGATCAGTAGAAGCACTCTCAACTCCAAGTTATCAAATCATTCATAGGATAAAACCCCACTCAAAAGACTTGAGCCTACCTTAATCCAGGCTAGCATTTTAGTGCAGTGTTGAAGGAGTGCAGCACTGTCAGAAGTGCTGTCTTTTAGAGTTTTCCAAGTCTGCCCTCTCAGATAAAAGATCATATTTGAAAAAGAACAAGTTAGCTCTCCTGGTGTTCTGAATAATACCAATCTCTCGAACGGTATAAATATAACCATTCATCTAGCCATTATATCATTGATGATTGTTCACACGACACCAGGTTATAGTCCAACAGGTTTATTTGAAATCACCAGCTTTCGGAGTGCTGCCCCTTCATCATGCTTCTTCACCCGACAAAGGAGCAGTGCTCCAAAAGCTGGAGATTTCTAATAAACCTGTTGGACAATAACCTGGTGTCGCGTGAACACTTATAGTGTCCATTCCAGTCCAACACCAGCATCTTCACATCATTCATAAATTGTGGGACCTGGCTGATGCAAGCTGCATGTTTCCTGAATTACAACAGTAATTGAAGTATTTAACTAGCTCCAAAGTGCCTTAAAACATTTAAAGGCTGTAAAAGGCACTGAATGAAAATTCTCTCCCTTATTCACTTGAACATAATTTACAACGAACATGAGAGGTTGAGGTTTTCCTTCAGGACTTGAATAAAGAATCGAGATTGAAACTTTACAGGAGTACTGAGGCAGTGCTGCATTATCAGATGTGCCATTCTTCAAATGAGATAGTAGGCCAAAGCCACCTGCTTCTTGAAATCTAGTGTAAAAAATCCTAAGTTACTATTAAAAGAAAACTCATTTATCCTTTCACTAATACTACCAAAACAAATTAACTGCTCACCTGTTATACTTGAAGTTTGTTCAGCCTGGTTCTGCACCAATTGTCTGCTCTGCTTGCCTACAATTGTAAGAATAACAACTCTTTAAGATGCAAACTCAGTGGGTTGGATTTTCATCTTTGAGGTGGGAATCAGGAGTTAGGAGACTTTCTAATGCCATGATACTGCCTCCTACCTGGTAATGCTCATCGAGTACATTTTTATCTGGTGGAGACGGACAGCCTGCTGTTGCAGATGGATGCATGTTCATGACAAGGTAGCCAGGTTAAAAGGTCTATCTCCATTTGTGGAGACAGTGACTGAGTACTGGACCCGAGTGTCAGGCCCCTGAACCATCAGCCTGCACCTCCTCGCCATTATAATGCTCTCATTCCTTCACCCTGCACACCCCATACCCCCAACTCCCATACTCTTTGAAATCATTCACCAGGTATCCACCATAAACAAACCTCACAAGCCCTATGATAAATAATATGTTCAAGTCTTGAAAAAGCTCATATGTCTGTCAAAATAAACAAACTCACAATCGCCTTGACAACAGTATCAACTGCTAAGCAGAATCCTTTAGTTGATTGGAAGGAAACAAAACATTCATAATGGCATTCCACTGAATAGCTGTGTCAGCAAACCCACATGAGCAGAAACACAGCCATCTGCAAAAGCTCTAAAACAGCAAAACAGATGGATGAGCTAAACTTCAAGTAAACACTCGAAGCAATAGGGGCATCTCACTAAATCAGATCTGGATTTTAATACTCCATAATGCACAAAAAATATAGTGGATATGTGCTCTCAGATATTTTACTTTCACAATGCTGTTCCTTTAATTGACAGTTTGTCTGTCGTCAACAGTGATAACAAGGCAACCAAATTATTTAATGATTGCTTATTATTTTGTTTAAAGATGCTATGATCAATCACTGTATTACAAACAGATATAACTTATGCTACAACATTTTCATTATGACATGTGATGGAGACAAGAACTTTGTATTTACCTTTTTGATTCCCACCTCTAAAACATGGTTCACCAATCTTTCATGACACCTCTGTTCTGACTTGATTCATGCAATGCATTAAAACCCAAACATCCCCATAAAAGTAGCACAAAGCCTGAAATTTCCATTTTCACAAAGGTGCTGGCAACATTGGGTCAGCGGTATGTGGGCTCTTGACTACAAGGTCTGAGCTTTACACTTCCCTTGCAGATTCTGAAGTCACTGGGGATGTGTGAAATTGTATATATGGGATCCCTCCAAGAGCCCACCCGCCCCCAACTTGGAAAGGATTTTACAGTGGGATAGGCAGGGCCTCAAATGGGAAATCCATACTTGTCTTAACTAAGGCGCTAAGTAGCTATTAAATGGCTAATTAAGAGCCTTTCCTGCCAGTCAAGGTTTAGAGAAATTCCTAATCCTTGTTCTCAGGCAGGAAGGGTGAAGAATCTCCTTCTGACTTGGGAACGTCCTCCCCTCAAGGAGCAAATGTCTCCAAACCTCTCTCCTCTCCAGGCCTATCCAGTGATATACTAATTTTTTTTTCCTTCCCTTGTGCCCCAAGGAGTCTCCTCCCTTCCCCAGGACATCTGCCACTTACTTGCCTTCATGTCCCGGTATTTAGGCCAGGCACATTATAGCAGTGCCTCGTCCAACTATTGCAACAATGTGTTTGAATGGGCTGGAAAGCTTTTGGCCTATTGAATTGGCCAGCAGCTCTACAAGGCAGGACTTCCATCCAATAGAGGGAATTCCATCTACTACCAGTGTTAAATGGCGTGTGAAATAGCAGCGGCCTGTCCGATCCCCACTGACTCTCTAGATAGTGAAAGGCCAAATCCACACCAGCCTAAAACTTCAGGCCAAAGAGTTCTCTGTCTTATAACCAACTATTAGAATCTTCACCCATTTAATATTAATTTGTTTAATGTGATAACCATACAGGCAATAAGAGAAATTCTAGTGTTGTAATATCAAGAAATATTCATTAAGTAACAAAAAAGTGACATTTAACAAAATTAGGCACAACTTTACTGGCTCAATGAATGTCTTGCCTCCTAATTTAGCTTCAGATGTAGGTAAACATGTGGGTCTTCTCTCTCTGTCAGTTTGAATTTAGCAATCACTTCATCTTACTATTCACAGCCACGCTTGCAAACACTCCCTGGTCTTTGCAGGTCTTCAGTTCCTATGCACAGTGTTGTTGGCAGTGACTGTCCTTTTAACACTTTCTGATGCACTGCCCATAGTTATGATTAGTGACCTTCCCAGACCCTGATTCAATCAGACAATACATGATCTGAATGGTTTCTTAAAGTGGCGGTCACCTTAAAGGGGCAGTCACATCTTTCGCAGGGTCGCTCTTTGTCCTCCAGACTTGATGGGGGTCATATGTTTCACAAGAATTATAATCAGATGATACCATATGATTTTCAGGAATCAAACCTTATTATTGTACTGAAGAGATCATGTAATTCCTAGGGATTGAAACTGAAGAAAGTCTGTAGGCAAAGACGAAATACTACATAACTTTAAAACCAATTACAAAATGTGATTCTTAAACAGTGCAGGCAAAGATGCAGTAATCTAGGGTCATGTCCAGACTAGCTAATTAAATGGAATTCAGAAACAAAAACAGAAAATACTGGAAACAGGTCTGACAGCATCTGTGAAGAGAGAATAGAGTTACTGTTTCAAGTCTGGATGACCCTTCGTCAGAGCTTAATGGAATACAGTATTGAGTAATAACTAACCATATTTTTACATGATCCATCCACTTATACCATGCTGTCAAGGCTGCTGAAACTGGGAATGAGCATGTGCCTCCAGGATTTGAGTCCACAAAGTATTTTTAAAGCCCATAAAATGCACTTCACACCCAAGTTGGGACAGGAAAATCTGGCCCATTGTGTCTGATAAATTTTCAGTTATCCTGGTGACACAAAACATTCCATTTAAATGCTTTGCTACATATAGCACACAAAATTAGTGGTCCCCTAAAATTGATTGTCATAGTTCAATATTGTGTAGCGACTTCTTCCTAAAAAAGCCTTTGACACAGGTGAATTTGGTATGTAATTTGTGTAGAAGCTTGACTGAATGATAATTTTGACCTAAGCAAACCCCATGATGGATTGGTCATTCATGGACAAGTGAGAGTTGTTGATAGGGTGGAAAGCTATGTTGAACAGATCCCTATGATGATCAATTTGTTGGCATGATTTATTTGTTAGCAGGATATTTTGGTATTGATAAATAAAATCTGAATTTTTGAAAGAAACATTTTTGAAACTAGTATTGACACTAGATGGGTGTTAGTCAGGTGATGACATCATGTAAAATAGGAATTCTAAATTGGTGGAACGTTTTAAATTTCATGTTGATTATCCTGTATCCATGACCTCCATTAACAAAAATTAAAAGGTCAGTAGGCGTACTATCTCCATATTATTTGCCAAGGTCTTCCAAGTCATCCATTATCATGAAAGTACAACTTACCAGCCTCATAAAATTACCTTTATCTCATGGACTGCTTGAAGAACAACCTTATAAAGGGTAATCAGAGATGTGTAATATATGCCAGCCTTGCCAATAAAATCTATTGCCCCAGAATTAATTTTTAAGTATAGTCCAAAAAAGTGGGCTAACACACAAACATTCAACCAAAGTTGATCAGATTCTGTCAAGTGATTTTCATTATTTTGTATGTTTGTCCAACTTGAAATACAATGGCTTGAAAATCAAGCAAGCAACACCTAATCCAATATTAACTCCAGTGAACTGGAACAGTTACTTGTAACAGACAGGGAACGAGAACAGTGATTATATGGAGAATTAAAAGAGCCAGTGCAAAATTTTGTTATCCAATGGCTGAGTGATACTCGTGTTTCAAAGGATATTAGTCTTATTGCAACCAGCCAGCCATAAAGTCCAAATATGTATCAGCCTCAACATACATTTTCTAAAAAACACAGGTCAATTTACATAGCAAAAACAAATGCTGGAAAACTGAGAGACAAAATCAGTCATCAGAAGTTTCTGCCACCAATTGAATGGATGTCTAACACACTGATTTTTTCCAGTAGTGGTGTGGAAGAATCAATATTGCGCATATAATTGTCAGCCTTTTATAGTCAGTTGGGTACACAACCTATTTGCATATTTGGGTTCCGAACATTGACAAAAAAAAATCTGAATTTTGGAAGTGAGGTGAGATGAACTGCCCTTAACACCAAGGCAGTATTTGGCTATAATGTGGCATCAAGGAGCCCCTGGAAAGTTGGCAAAGGGAAACTCCACTTGTTGGAATAATACCGAGCACAAAGGAAAAGATGGCTGTGATTGTTGGAAGGCTACTATCTCAGCCCCAGGATACCACTTTTTAGGAGTTGCTCAGGCTAGTGTCCTATGGCCAAATATCATCAACAGTTTCATAAATGATCTTCCCTCCATTATAAAGTCAGAAATAGGGATGTTTGTTGATGATTGCACAATATTCAGTATCGTTTAGAACTCCTCAGGTCCTGAAACAGTTTGTGCCCATGTGCAGCAAGTCCTGGTGAATCTTCAGGCTTGGGCTGATATGTGCAACGTTACATTTGATCCACACAAATGCCAGGCAATGATCATCTCCAACAAGATAGAATCTTTACCATTTATGTTTGATGTTTAATGGCATTACCATCACTGAATTCCCCCACGATAAAAACCTCGAGAAATACCAGCGGCATTAAAGATCAGCCACATCAGAGACATGGAATTCTGGTGAGTAATTCACGTCCTGATTCCCCAAAGCCTGTCCACCATCTACAAGGCACAAGCCAGGTGTTCAGTTGAAAACTCTTTATTTGCCTGCATGAGTGCATCTCCTACAACATTCAAGAAACTCGACACCATCCAGGGAATTGCATTTTGCTTGATCAGCATCCCATCAACCACCATAGACATTCACTCCCTCTGCCACTGGTGTACAGCGGCAGCTATGTACAGGGTCCACTGCCACAACTTCCCAAAGCTCCTTTTGCAATGTTTCAGTACTCAGGCCCTCTACCAACTAGAAAAACAAGAGACAAAAACTGCGACACTACCACTTGCAATTTTTCCTCTGAATCACAAACTACTTTGATTGGAAATATGGGCTTCACTTTCCGGCCCTCCCCACCAGCAGCATCTTCCGATAATGCCAATGGCGATAATGACCTCCCACAATAGGTTCCCTGACAGTGTGGCTGGCGAGCAATGCAAAATACCATTGACATGAGCAGGACCAGAAGTTCTCACCACCGTCGAATGGCGAGTCACCTCCTCCACTGGAAGATGTGCTGTGGAGGATAGGGGTGGGTGAAAATCCCACCCTTTTATCACCATTCCTTCATTATGACTAGCTCTAAACCTTGGAACTTTCTTTCTGTCCAGCAATGTGGATGTATCTTCACTATACGAGTACAGGGATTCATCGTCTTCTCAAAGGTGAAGAGCAACAAATGCTGCCTTTACCAGCACCCAGAAACAAATAAAAGGAAAATGAAAGCTCGTTCCTGTTCACAGTATAGGAAGTGCTGATCACGAGAGGGATTAACATTGATTATTTGCTGAGCAATGCAGTAATAACTGGTAGAAAATTAAAAAATGGAAACAAGTCAATTAATCAAAGTTTATAGTATTACAAAATTATATGACAAGGAATTTAAATGTAAATGGAATTTCAATCAATACCCAGTGAGAGTTTTCTTTCCCAAATGGAAGCTCTTGAAAATTGAGTTATTATTACAATCCTTTGTGTTTTGGAGAAATTCATCTTCTACTGTTATCCTTGAAAGATTTTTTTACCTCTGGTACATTCTGATCAGGCTCAACCAATCATTTTGCAAACACTATACTTAAGGGAAAATTCTATGAATTGGTTCTTTATAGTATTGGTTACTGGCACACATTAAGCATTTGGTTGTGGGCACTTCCACTTTTTCATTTTAAATGGACTGAATCTTACTGAAAATCGTGGTGTATCAATGCACATCATGGAATGCTATGGGAAAATTTTCACAGCACCTTTCCTCATTAATAAGACCTACAACGTAATCAGTCACTTATGACAGGCACGCAGATGCTCAGTTATTCTGATCTCACATTGCAACTTCAAGAGAAAACCAATAGAATTCAAGGAGAAATGGCCAACATCAGTATTTCTCAATGAGCTCTGCCGAAGTTATGGTAAGAAATCAGGCAAGGTGCTATTAAAATAATAGTGAGGTTAATGGTGCTCACCATTATTTATGTGTAAACTGTACATCCACTTGAAACAAGGAGCAGAATTTTTTTTTCAAACGTCAATATCCAAAAGTTGTCTGAGTTGCACTGGTCCAGAGTTATTCTGCGACATCTTGTTTCATCATATATTTTTCATGATGAAAGTTGCTGTATCCTTGTAAATATGAACTATATTTGGCAAAGAAGCTTATGTTTTGTCATTTCAACCCATTAGCAAAACTAATTACAGTCAATCAACCACTTTAGCAGAGAGAGATAACTCTCGGTATCTCATTTTTTTCAGGTATTAATAATTATTGGAGATTTTAACAAGCACATTTGATCAGTAGACAATGGGTGAACTTCAAGAGTCACTTAAAAGAAAAACAAAATGGTTGTAAGTGCCAGAAATTGAGACCAACACCTTTCAGTAGATTCTCCAAAGATGCAAGCTCAAAGTCAAAAGTTTCAAAGCAGTAGTTGACCATAATATCAAGGCCACTCAAGGTGAAATAGGACTTGGTAGAATAAAAAGTATGCTTGTCAATGGAAAACTGAGATAGTTATTATGTTGTACTCTAAAACCAAAGTATTTTTAGAACTTCGCTGTGCACATTTTGCTTGCTGCAACATCTTACATTACAACAATGAATTCACTCCCAGAATACTCCATTGTTTGTCAAATGGTGAGGATGAACTGAGACCGTGACAGATTTTACACAAATGCAAGTTTTTTTTTCTAGCATCCAGTTTCCTGCCTTAGCTGACTGGATTATATAAATCACAAACACCCATTATGTTTTTGGATCCTTCCTATTCTTCTTAGTCTTGAATATTTTAGCTCTCTTACCTGAGATCAGTCTCATGGACAAGTGTCAACTCCACATACCTTCGAGAATGCCCATTTAAACCTGAAATTCCAAGAAAAATTTTGATAACAGGTTCCAGATAAATATGCAACATCTTCCGGTCAGGTTTTTGGTTGCAGGACTTAAACATTCATAGAATTTACAAGGGTGATGCTGGAAGTGAGAGGTTACAATGATCAGGAAAGACTAAACAGGCTAGGGCTTATTTTCTTTATAAAAGTAAAGTAGCTAAGATAAAAGCTTGAAAAATAGTGAAGGGTTTTGATAGGATAGATATAGAAGAATAAAAATAGAAGTCATAAAATTAAGATACCCACAAATTAATCCATTAGGGGAATTCAGGAGAAAATCTTTCCCAGAGAATGTTTAGAATGTGAAACATGCTACTCCAAAGAGTAAATAAAGCAAACTGCATCAGCATATTTAAGAAGAATTCAGATAAGCATGTGAGGGCTCAAAGAAAGGTTTGCAAAAGGTAAAAACAATCTTATGTGGAGCATAAAATGTCAATATAGACATAAACCTATTGGATGAAATAGCTTGCTTCTGTATTGTAGATTCAATGTAACTCAACAAATACAGCACCAAACATTCAGAAATTATTTCCAGCTTAAATCGTTCAAGTAAATGTATTTAATAAAAAGAGTATCAAACATGATATAATTACATACTTATAATGAGAAACATGTTGAGTAACATCTAAATGGACAAACTAAATGTCACAACCCCAAAAACTGAGTTTGATGATGGAGAAACAGTGGACAAGTGTGAGTTACACAAGCAGATAAATGGATTGGATGTCTGTTGAAACTTCTAGATATGGAGACAAGCTCCTCCATAAAGTGAGCATTTGTTGCAAATGCTGGTGAGGTGAGTAAAATTGCATGGACAGTATTCACTCTAAGATCTTGTCCACCCCAACAGAGCTGCAATTTCGCTGTGGGACAGGTGGGGCCTCAGACAAGAAGCTCATCTTGCTACTATTAAGACCCTGATTAGCCACTAAATTTTTAGATTGCTGGGCGCCATTCAGAGCAGAGTGGGAATCAGAAAAAAAGTAACAATTCCATCCATCTGCCGGCCCTGCTGCTGCCAAGCATTGCCTACCTCATGCTAATTTCAAGCATATTGGGTATGAGTGAGTTCCAAAGTGGGTAGCATACTTGGAGGTGAGGGTGACCTTGAAACTGTGCTGAATTCAACAGGTGGGCCTCATTTGTATTTCCCTTGCTGAGCACCCAACAAAAATCAAGACACAACGAGACAGTTAGGTCTTGTTAACCCTTATAAATGCCTGTTGCCAACAGCTTAAAGTCTCACAACACCAGGTTAAAGTCCAACCAGTTTATTTGATAGTAAACCTACAAGCTTTCGGAAACACTGTTCCTTCATCAGGTGTGTAAAAGATGTTTCCAAAAGCTTGTAGGTTTACTATCAAATAAACTGGTTGGACTTTAACCTGGGGCTGTGAGACTTTTTATTGTGTTTACTCCAGTCCAATGCTGGCATCGCTACATCATGGCCAACAACTTGAACAGAGCTGTTTGTCTCCTTCAAAATAAATAGTAAAATTGTTTTATTAACATAAACACTTGTTATCACACAGTTTTTCCAAAACATTAAAGTTTTGAACAGAAATAAAAGAGCATTTTGTCGCATCTAAAGTAAAAATGAAGTTTATTTATTAGTCACAAGTAAGGCTTACATTAACAATGCAATGAAATTACTGTGCAATCCCAAGAGTTAGCACACTCTGGCACCTGTTTGGGTTAATGCACCTAACCAGTACATCTTTCAAACTGTGGGAGGAAATCCATGCAGACACAGGGAGAAAGTGCAAGCTCCACACAGACAGTGACCCAAACTGGGAATTGGACCCAGGTCCCTGGCGCTGTAAGTAGCAGTGCTAACCACTGTGCCACCATGCTGCTCCACACAGATTAAAGAAAAACTCACTATCCTGTCTCTCCATTTAAAAACAACCAGAGACTGTGTGCCCCATTTGTAAGTGGTTCTCTCATGGCTTCGGTTCAGCAGACGGTATATTCCAGATTTTTATTACTGCAGCTGCTTGTTTGTGCAGCTCTTGAATGCTCTCCATTGTTTGCTGCAATGAACTTGGTGTATTCAGGATAAGGCTTTTGTTTATCAGTTGATTAAATTCACAAAGATTGTGGTTATAAACAGGAGACAAATTATTGACTTTTTGTTGAATTGGTTGCCACTATCAATGAGATACAGATGACTCTATTTATTGTTCAATGATCCAATTAACCCTGAAAGCAGCAGTTGGTGCTGGGAAGTCCTTGACTTATTGAGCTGACTGGTTCTATAAACTTATAGCTCACAAAGTCAGGCTGAAATCAGTGATATGCTAATGAAGGCACACCAAAATTCCAATGATTTTATTACTGCATTGTGCAAAACACAGCAATATTTGGTTTCCGCATTTGTTTTGCTTTATCTGTTCTCCTTTCTCCCCACCAATAGTCTTATTTTTAACTGAATTTCTTCTTTGCTCCTTTCGAATCTCATTATTCCCTTACTAGGTTCAAAAATACTAATATTTTAAACCCATTATCTTGCAATGTTTGTTCTGGGGATGGAAACTGCAGTTGTCTTTTTAATTAAATTTATTTAGGGGAACCCAGATTAAATCAGTATTAATTAGCAATGTTGCATCATCATTGTGAGTGGGAAAATTAATGTGGATTTCTTCATACTAAAGTAGGATAGAACTACTGATGAACATTAGACTAACTAGTAGGCTATTGAATAATTGAATAAGAAACCAGCACAGACTGTGTTCAAGATCAATAATTATAGTCTGCAGTAACCTGAGGAGAAGTAACTCTGGACTTAAATGTTGATTGGAATTAGAATTGCTTTGGGAGAGATTTGTTTCAGCTACTGTTAAGAACAAATTTAATCTCCGGAGTCCATTTTACACTCCATTTTAACGAAACTGAAGGGCATGCGCATATATAATATTTTCCACCATGACCAGTATTTAGTTGAGGAGTGAATATTGGCAAGAACCATGAGGAGAGCTCCTCAGCTCTTTCTTAAATTTGTGCCATGGGATTTTTTTTAATTACCCTGAGAGAAGAGACGGAGCCTTGGTTTAATATTCCATTTGGCACCCCAGACTTCACAGCACATCTCAGTTTAATATTGTGGGATCAAAGCTTCTGAATGAAACTTGAATGAATAACCTACTGACACAAAAGCAAAAGTGCTGCATGAGAGCCAGATTTCCAATGACAGCAATTTTTGAGGAAGCTCTGTGGTGTTAGTTATTTATGCACCAAAATGTTCAGGTGACAAAATGTCACTGACAACAAAATTGAAGGGTGACATTTTTCTATCCCCTATAGATTTGGATAGTGCATCAGCCTCCAGGACCTCATCTTCCAACAGGTCATTTGGTGCTACATGGTATGTTACAAGGGCTCACCACCAATACTTGAATTTTTCAGGCTTCCACAGGAATAGATATGAGGTCTGGGAAGGGTACAGCCTGGGTCTCTCACTCTTATCTGTGTTTCTGGGTGGTTTAACTGTTAAAGATCAAAGGGCATTTTCTACAATAGCAGTCACAATGGCCATGTAATTCAATTCCTATTGTTCATTAAGTGTTAAAAGTTAGCTAAGTGATAAGGAGAAGCTTTTGGAAGTTGAAATGGAAAACCCAGGGCATCCCACTCAAATGTAACATAATTTCCCTCCATTTATGGGCATGGGTTTGTGCATTGAGCTGATCTTTGCACTGAATTTCCTAAAAAGTATCTGGCCATGTGAATTCTGCACTGGGAGCATTGATTTATCACATCATCCCTCAAGTTCTTCTGTTCCAGCACCACTTTTGGGCTGGATGTGTGAAACATGAGTAGAAACATTCCAGAGATTAAAATGAATTTAAGAACAATAACGTTAATAATTTAAGAACAAAAATATTAACACATCTATCCACGTTTCTGATTTCACTTTCTATTCCGCAGCTTTCATTCTTCTCACATGATATGAAAGGAATTAACCACAGATGCAGAGTGTAAAGTCAAATCAGAATGTAACAGCCAGATATCAGCCTTCCTCTCATTTGTCAGTGATACTTTAACATTTAATGGGAAAATGTTGCTTAACTGCGTTTCAAAAGTAATTTATTTACTCTGAAGTATTTTGGTATTGTGAATGCTGTGATATGAATGAAAAATTTCTTGAATACACATTTCTAGACTAGATCAGATGTGTTTTGCAATTATTTTAAGTGCCTATTTATATCCTAAGTTTCTGCACAGATGCAGTATGTTTCCATGTTTTTTCACACAAACCCATGCATTTAAGTAGTTTGAAGTTTAATGAAAAATGCTGCTTAAACTTGAAGCCATAATTGCTATTTTGTTTTCAATGAATATCCTGGCTCCTGAACTTATTTCCAGCCATTTCCCATCACCACCCTGTGGAGCAACCTATTTGTCAGGAGTAACAGAGCAGCCCAATTGGTTCAGTCTTGATCTCAAGTGAAAAGAAACAGATGCACTCTCCTCACCTGCTGGCATCAGATGCTGTGACCCACTGGGGAAAGCAGGCAGACACTGTAAGCAACTGTCACTGCTACCTGTCATGAACTGCTTTAGGCTCCATATACATGTCTTTGCTCAGATGTTCAATTGCACACCAAACACTGCTGAGTGACTCTGTCTTGACAGCATTTAGATCAATGCATCGTAACTGGGTCTTTGATCCTGACAGCTGGTGCTGTGAAGTGGACTTTTTAACTAAGTGAGAGCAGCTGCCACAAGGTGTAAACAAGTCCCCATATGATAGAAAAGACCATGTAGGAAATTGCAGATAAAACAGGCACAACAGCCCAGATCCTCTGGTCTTCAGATCATCACAGATTGGACATATGACCCAAGCTGTGCATTGGGACTTGGTGACAGAGTCGATAGCTGATATCTCTGGGAATTGCCTGGGAAGTTTGATTTCTGGTGGGCAATTCCCCTGATTCCTGGAACCCTCTGCATAAGCCTCTGACTCTGAGCTGGAGTTGGAGATTCTGCACAGAATAGTTACTCACAGGTGTGAGAAAAATGGGTTTTGCTTCATTGAGCACTGGTGCCAATACTGGAGAAAATAAGAGCTGTGCCAATGGGGTGGCCTTCCCTTGAATTGTGCTGGCATTAGTATTCTGGTGAGTCGTATAATGAGGGTGTTAGAAAAGGCTGTATGCTAAATACTGGGGGCTCATATGAGAGGAGGCATGGTAAATCAAATAGAAACAGCAAGGGAATAGGGCAGGATAACAATATAGGTAATGATAATCAGAGTGCGGACAACATTCAAACTTAGAGCAGATAAGGCCAGAGATTTAAAAAAATGGTAAAAGTTAAAGGTTCTGTATCTGAATGTGAGCAGGGTTTGTAACAAAATGGATGAATTGTTAGCACTGTTAGAAATAAATACATATGATCTAATACCCCTTATAGAGGTATGGTTGCAAAGTGATCTGAACTGGGACTTGAATATTGAAGGATATCTAACATTTTGAAAAGGCATGGGACTAGGAAAAGGTCATGGAATAGCTCTGTTAATTTAGGATGTTATTAATACAGTAGAGAGAGAGATGAACAAAAGAGCAAGATTTTAATTCAATTTGGGTAGAGATAAGAAATAGGACAGGTAACAGGCCTCTTGTGGGAGTAGTAAATAGCCCTCCTGACAATTGTCACACTGTAGGTCAGAGTATCCAAGAATAAATAAATGGATAAATAAAAATGGTATCACAATAATCTTGAATGACTTTAACCTACAGGTAGATTGGATAAATTAGAAAACAAAGGTAGGTAGCCTGAAAAATGAGTTAATGGAGTGTATATTGGACAATTTCTTAGAGCAGTATGTTCTGGAGCTAACCAGGAAGTAGGTTTGTCTAGATCTGGTAACGATCAATAACACCGTGGTAAAGGTGATGTATGACAGGAATCATAAGATATAGAATTTCATGTTTAGTCTGAAGAGGAAACATGTGGTTCTAAGACTAGTGTTTTATAGCTAAGTAATGATAACCCTAATAAGTATGAAAGCAGAGCTGGCCAATGTGAACTTTAAGGAAACTTGAAAAAAATTGGTCAGTGGAAATGCAATCCTCTGCTCCCTGGAACACTCTGCAAAAGTGTTAATGATAGTGTTAAATACCAAAGAAGGTAAAATAGGACAAAATCAGTGTGGTTTCATCAAGGGAAGGTCAGACCTGACAAATCTGTTAGAATTCTTTGAGGAGGTAATGAATAGATTAGACAAAGGAGAGCCAGTGGATGTTAACTGCTTGGAATTCCAGAAGGCCTTTGACAAGGTGCTGTACAGGAGCCTGCTGAGTAAGATAAGAACCCATTAGAGGCAAGGTATTAGCATAGATAGAAGATTGGCTAATTGGTAGCAGATAGAGAATAAAGGGGTCCTTTTTCAGAATGGCAGCCTAAAACTAGTGGAGTTCCACAGGGGTCAGTGTTGGGACTGCAATTTTTCACTCAATACGTAATTGATCTAGATAAAGGAACTGAGGGCATTGTGTGCAAATGATACAAAGATAGGTGAAGGGACAGGTAGTATTGAGGAGGACTTGAACAGGTTAGGAGAGTGTGCAAACAAGTGGCAAATGGAATACAATGTGGCAAAGTGTGAGTTTATACACTTTGATAGAAAGAATAGAGGCGTGGACTAATTTCTAAATGGGGGGGAATTCAAAAATCAGAAGCTCAAAGGACTTGGAAGTCCTAGTTCAGGATTCCCTTAAGGTTGACCTGGTAGTTAGGAAAGCAAATACAATGTTAGCATTCATTTCAATACGACTAGAATAGAAAAGCAGGGATGTACTGCTGAGGCTTTATAAGGCTCTGGTCAGACCACATTTGGAATATTGCGAGCAATTTTGGGCCCTGTATCTAAGGAAGGATGTGCTGGCCTTAGCGAGATTCCAGAGAAGGTTCCCAAGAATGATCCCGGGAATGAAAAGCTTGATGTATGAGAAGTGTTTGAGGATTCTGGGTCCATACTTGACGGAGTTTAGAAAGATGAGGGGGGATTGCATACAAAATGTTGAAATGCCTAGAAAGAGTGGATGTGGAGAAGATGTTTCCATTATCAGGAGAAACTAGGATTTGAGGGCACGGCCTTAGGGTAAAGGAACGATCCTTTAGAACCGGCACAGTGGTTGATACTGCTGCCTCACAGCGCCAGGGATCTGGGTTCAATTCTGGCTTCAAGTTACTGTCTGTGTGAAGTTTGCACTTTCTCCCTGTGTCTGTGTGGGTTTCATCCAGTTCAAAGATGTGTGGGTTAGGTTGATTGGACATGCTAAATTGATCCTAATGTCAGGGGGATTAGCAGGATAAATGCATAGAATTACAGGAATAAGGCCAGGGTGGGATTGTGGTAGGTACAAACATGATGGGCTGAATGGCTCCTTCTATACCATGGGTATTCTATGATTGTATGCTTCTATTAGCTGAGATAGAGGAATTTGTTCAGCCAGAGAGTGTGAATCAATGGAATTCATTGCAACAGAAGGCTGTGGAGTGTATTTGAGACAGAAATAGATAGGTTACTGATTGGTAAGGGAATCAAAATTTAGCGGAAAATGTTGGAGAAAGGGGTTGAGCAAAATGTCAGCCATGATCAAATGGTGGAGCAGACTCAATGGGTCAAATGGTCTAATTCTGCTCCTGTATCTTATGGCCTCATGATGCTGATACTGGCATAAAGGTAAGATAATAGAACAAAGATCAGCACTCTGTAAAAACAAAACACAAGAATAAGTGGCTGATGGCCCTGGAGGGCAATGTTGGAACAAAAATTGGGATTAAAAAACTGAGGGTCAAGATTGAGGAGACAGTTCATGGACAGAATTTGTTGAACTCAATATTCAGTCTAGAAGATGAAATGTTGTTCCTTCAGTTTGTGTTGAGTTTCACTGGAATATTGCAACAGGCTAAGGGCAGACATGTGGGCATGAGACCAATTTGGGGGTGATGGAGCTGGTGCAGTAGTTGAGTCGATTCAGGGGGGCAATTGTGTAGGGTCAGGTTGAAGGGAGGATAATTGGAATGGGGGTTAGTCAAGTCATGAGGGTAGTCGGCTTGAGTTGGGGGGATAGTTGGGTCAAGTCAGTGGGTAGCCAGGCTGGATCAGAGAGATGGTCTTGTTGGTTTGGGATGTAGTCAGACTGAGGGATTTTGCAGGAGAGAGTCAGTTTGGGGAGGTGATAAGAAAGGTTTCAGTTGTGGTGCCTTGTTCAGCTACGTTGCCTCATCACTGAGTTACAACAGAGATTAAACTGTGTAATAATTCTGGGGAAAGTATTCAGTTTAACTTGCACATCTAGATTAAGTCTCCAACACTTAGATCAGTGTAAGAGACTCTCATGTAATGTCCTAGGCAGAGCAAATCAACCCACTGAAATTTAAACTTCCTGGATAATTACAGCACATGAAGTTCACATATTGCCATGCTGGGTATCTGAACAGTGCTTTGAATAACAAGGAAGTGTTTATTTGGGTGATGTGGCAGCAAGTTCATCTGCTCTTTTCCCAATGCCATTTCCATTAATATTCTAAAGGATAAAGTCATATCTTTTCATAGCTTTTGCAGACCAAGAAGCAGAGTTGCAACTTAATGAAATTCAGAAGGAAATAGCTGTCAATAGTGATAATGTGTGAATCAAGTTAGATAATCTTAAAAATTGACTTGATGGCATCTTTGTGACTTTGTGCAACTTATTTATGCTGTCTTGCAGCCGTGGGCCAAGAACTCACCATGAATAATTAGAGCCAACCGCAGACAAACCTGACAGCTCTGGAGGACAGAAGGTACATAAACATCATGTTGTGCGCACTCAGGCCGTGTCACTTCAGCATCTGTGGCTGACACAATACTCCCATGTGACGCAAAATCAATAA
This sequence comes from Carcharhinus amblyrhynchos, assembly GCF_965287045.1. Lineage (NCBI taxonomy): Eukaryota > Metazoa > Chordata > Chondrichthyes > Carcharhiniformes > Carcharhinidae > Carcharhinus > Carcharhinus amblyrhynchos. The sequence goes on along the minus strand of NC_137333.1, from coordinate 36,438,899 downwards.
TGCAATTAAATGTCACATAGCAGTTCAGGAAACTCTTAAAATATTATTTGTAGGGCTAGGAGTACTTCAAGTGGAATATCTGCCTGCTCTTTTTCTTTGAAGACATTGGATCCTAAGGAAATAAGTTTCCCATTCAGCCCCTTGAACAAATTCATACCATTCAGTTAGACCATGGCTGAACTGTACCACAACCTAATTTTCCCATTGTTAATACATCTTCATCTAAAACAAGGTGAGCGATTTTAACCGCCATTCATGCATGCTCCCGCTAGAGTAGAAGTCAGCGAATTTGGCAGCCAGCCAAATCTCCGTTCAATGTAGCAGGGTGGGAAAATCCTGTCAGCAAGAATTCCGGCCAAAAAGTATCAATCCCAAGTTGTCAGTTGGCCCTGTGTCCACTGCCTTCTAGAGTGGAGCATTTTAAATTTCTACCCTGTTTGTGTGAATAAGTCCTTTCTGATTCACTCTGCATTGACTGGTTCTAATTTTATAATGATTTCTTGTTCTGAGTTCTCTCATCAGAGGAAATATATTCCCTTTACCTACCCAATGAATCACTATCATTTTAGATATCTTCATTTGATCATCCTTTAATCTTCTATACACAAAGGAATAAGCTTATACAACCAATTCTCATAACTTAAGCCCCAGGATCATTTGGATGAATCTCTACTGCATCTACTCCAAGAGCAATAAATCCTTCCTCTGGTACCGTGCTCAAACTGAAGGCAGAACTCCAAATTTAATCTGATCAAAACTTAATACTACTGAAGCATAATTTTCTTCTTTTTGTATTTCAATTACAAGTTGCATTGAAGACGAGAAGCTTCTGAATTGTATTTACTTCGTAAGGTACTACCAGTTGGTTTCCACTATAAATTGTCAAAGAAGACTGAGGGTAGCAGTGGAGGGATGCATTTCTGAAATGGAGGGCTGTGACAAATAGTGTTCCTCAGGGATCAGTGCTGGGACCTTTGCTGTTTGTAATATATATAAATGATTTGGAGGAAAATATAACTCGTTTGATTAGTATGTTTGCGGACGACAGAAAGGTTGGTGAATTTGCGGGTAGCGATGAGGAATATCAGAGGACACAGCAGGATGTAAATCAGTTGAAGATTTGGGCAGGGAGCTGGCAGATGGAGCTGAATCTGGACAAATGTGAGATAATGCATTTTGGAAGGCCTAATATGGATAGGAAATATCCAGCAAATGCCAGGACTCTTAGGAGTATTGATAGACAAAGGGACCTGGGTGTACAGGTACACAGGTCACTGAAAATGGCAATGCAGGTGGAGAAGGTAGTCAAGGAGGCATACAGCATGCTTGTCTTCATCGGCTGGGGCATTGCCTTTAAAAATTGGCAAGTCATGTTGCAGCTTTATAGAACCTTAGTGAGGCCACACTTGGAATATAATGTTCAATTCTGGTTGTCACACTACCAGAAGGATGTGGAGGCTTTGGAGTAGGTATAGAAAAGATTTACCAAGATGTTGCCTGGTATGGAGGGTATTAGCTATGAAGAGAGGTTAGAGAAAATGGTTTATTCTCACTGGAACGACAGACGTTGAGGGGTGACCTGATAGAAGTGTACAAGATTATGAGAGGCATGGACTGAGTGAATAGTCAGAAGCTTTTTCCCAGGGTGGAAGAGTCAATTACTAGGGGGCACAGGATTAAGGTATGAGGGGCAAGGTTTGAAAGAGATGTACGAGGCAGTTTTTTTAAGAGAGTAGTGGGTGTCTGGAACTCATTGCTGGGGGAGGTAGTGGAAGCGGATACGGTAATGACTTTTAAGGGGCGTCTTGACAAATACATGAATAGGATGACAATAGAGGGATATGATCCCCGGAAGGGTAGGTAGTTTTAGTTCTGTGGGGCAGCATGGTCGGTGCAGACTTGGAGGGCTGAAGGGCCTGTTCCTGTGCTGTAATTTTCTTTGTTCTTTATCATTGCATTTCCTGTAAGGCAAACATATCATTTGCTCAAAAAAGGAGATTAAAACTGCATACAGCACTCATAGTATTCTTTTTGTTCATTCATGGACTGTGGGCATTGCTGGCCAGGCCCGTCACTAATTATCCTTGGGTGGATTAGAACATAGAACATATAACAGGGCAGCACAGTACAGGCCCTTCGGCCCTCAATGTTGTGCCGAGCTTTGTCCAAAACCAAGATCAAGCTATCCCACTCCTTCTCATTCTAGTGTGCTCCATGTGCCTATCCAATAACCGCTTGAAAGTTCCCAAAGTGTCCAGCTCCACTATCACAGCAGGCAGTCCATTCCACACCCCAGCCACTCTCTGAGTAAAGAACCTACCTCAGACGTCACTCCTATATCTCCCACCATGACCCTTATGGTTATGTCCCCTAGTAACAGCTATATCCACCTGAGGAAATAGTCTCTGAATGTCACTCTATCTATTCCCCTCATCATCTTATAAACCTCTATTAAGTTGCGTCTCATCCTCCTCTGCTGTAAAGAGAAAAGCCTTAGCTTCCTCAACCTTTTCCCATAAAGCCTACCCTCCAAACCAGGCAGCATCCTGGTAAATCTCCTCTGCACTCTTTCCAATGCTTCCACATCCTTCTTATAGTGAGGTGACCAGAACTGCACAATATTCCAAATGTGGTCTCATCAAGGTCCTGTTACAAATTGTTTGGCGATTTATGAGGCAACAACATTACTATGGGTCTGTAGCCACACATAGCCCAGACCAAGTTAAGAAGGCAGATTTCATTCCCCAAGGGACATTGGTGAACGACATGGGTTTTTACAACAATTGACAATGGTCATGTTTATCATTAGACTTTTTCTTCTAGACTTTTACTGAATTCAAACTTCACCATCTGCCATGGTGAGAATCAAACACGGGTCCCCAGAGTATCATCCTGGATCTCTGGATGACTAATTCAGTGAAAATATCATCACACCACCACCTCTTCCTTTAGTGTGGTCTTATTAAAACTCTTAAATGGTATTTGTTTCTGTACTATTAGTCTTCCTTTGGCTGTGCCTACATTTTAACTTCTTGCAATTCACATACAAGAGATCCCAAATCCCTCCAAAAACTAACATTAACTAGTCTCTCACTATTTAAACAAATATCCTGCTTTTCCATTCTACCAAAGTAAAATTTCATACATCCCATATTATGCTCTTACTGCCACCTTCTTGCCAGCTCACATTTCTTGTCTATATCCACTACATACTTTTCTGATCTTGTCATAGTTTACTTTCCTACGTATATTTATATTGTCAGCAAAGTTGGGTATATTTAACTCTGTTACTTCATTCAAGTCATTGATATAGATTGTAGGTAGTTGAGGTGCAAACATTTTTCCATGTGGCACTCCATCAGTTACAAATTGTAGCTTGAAAATTGCCTTTTTATTTCTACCCTCCATATTCTTTGTTAGAATATCCTTCATCCATGCAAATGTATTCCCCTTGATCCCAAGAGTCCTGATCTTGTGTAACAACTTTTTTGTATGGCATCTTATTGAATGCCTTCTGAAAATCCGAACATATTACATGCATTGGTTTTCCCTTTTCTATTTACATTGCAAAATTTTAAATTAGTCAAACACCATCTCATTTATATTATGTAAACTCTGCTGAGTCAAATGATTTTCCATTGACCTGTTATCACATACTTAGTAATAGATTCTAGCAATTCCTTCATTATTACTGCCCAAGTTTTCTGTTTTTCTCTCCCTCGTTTATTGAACAGGTTTAATTATTACTAACTTCCAATCACTGACCATGATAGAATCTAAGGAATTCTGGAAGATCATAGCCAATGATCTATTATCTCTGCAGCTATTACTTTTAAAACATTTAGATTTAGGGCATCAAGTCTTGTAGATTTGTCAGCTTTAGTCCCATTATGTATCCAGTATTTATTTTACTTTATCTTACTGTCTATCATTTGAACAGTACAGCAACTTTGTGACTTTTTACTAACACAGTAAATATTGAAACAAGACCTCAGACATGGGTTTCCGTTCTCTAATGTTAAGATTGAAAAAGAGGGGTGAATTGGTGAAGGAAAGCAATGGTCTTTGATTGAGGATATTGAAATAGCTGAACAGATGAGAACCATGCATTGGCAGTAAGATTGGAGTTATTCAAAGCTGTGTCCTCAATAGATGCATTCACATGAGCAGCACAAGTGAGTTTCAGAGCATCTGAGTTGAGATATACTCAGATGAAATATGCCTGGATCAAATGTTCCCTAGTAGTAACACAATCCTGAGTTCAGACTCTTGAGCCAGCCCTGTTCATTTTCCTGTTCAGCAAGGGCATTGTCCTGCTCCTCTTCTTCCTGTTTTTATGCATATATTTATTTAAAATGCAATATATATTCTCATAAATAGAGAAATAGCAGTGCAACTCATGTGTCGCATGTACATCTTGGTCCATGTGAGAATCGTAAGACCATAAGAAATAGGAACAGGAGTAGACGATTCCATTCTTCAAGTCTGCTCCTCCCTTCCATAGGATTATGGTTGATCCAATATTCATCACCTCCACTTTCCTGTCTTTCACCATGTTAGCGTGAGTGGGCGAAACGACCACTACGGACTCAGGGTGAAGTTCAATAACGGCACAGCTTTATTTTCTTTACATCGACGGAGAAGCACAGTCAGGACATACAATCGGACTGTCCCGAAAGTGCTCTAAAGACTCCCCCACAAGGGGCTACAGTTATACCTGAACTTCGTGTTTCAAATGCTATTCCTTTATTTACAGTATTTGACTTCAGCCATCCTGTTTCGATGCTTTCGAGTGTTGGAGCAATTGTTTTAAGTGTGTGTTAATCGTTTTTGTCTGGTTGGTTATCAATGGTCTAGAATCTCTGGGGTTTGAACCATAGATGTGTTATTGATCTTGAGGGGCCAGGGACATTTCCTTAACTATATTAATTTTAGGTGTCTCCATGGGTTGTTTGACTGGTTTAGAAGTGCTGATTTTGCTGGGGTAGGGATGTGTTCTTTAATTTAGTTTCTGTAGGTGCCATCCTGTCCAATTTCCCTTATGTGTTAGCCCTCATTTGCATTCTAAAAGCATGCACTTGCCTATTGATCAGTGTCTATTACTTTGTGATTTTAGTGGAGGGCTCTGAGGATAGCTTAGTTTGCTTCCATTTTGTGTGCCCAATTTCATAAAATTTGTTGTCCGATAACAACCATAACTCTTGATTTCCTCACTGATCAAAATCTATCCATCTCAGCTTTAAGTATACTCTGCCCCTACAGCTCTCTGTGGCAAACAGCTCGAGTGCATCGACCTAGGTTTGTGGTCTACCAGCTCAATGACCTATACCTCTAAGCCATAGGAGCAACCCAAGATTTGAGGAGGAAAGACTCTCAAGGAAATCTCAGCATAGCTGCAAATCCTTTTTTAAATTACTGTCATGCACCAACTGAATGCCTATCTGATTCAGCAAGGTAGCTTGTAATTTTACACACATCTCTCCTTGGAATATTAGTGCAAACCTATTCAGGATAGCGACATTAAAATTACCTTTGTAAAAACAGGCCAACAGTGCATAAGGAAATGTTAGTATCCGAAACCTTCTTTAACTAATTAGTCCCTCAAGTGCTAATTTTCAGTTCAGTAACATTTAATGAATTGCATATGCCTGCTAATCCATAAATTGACATTTCTGTTCAGAGAGCTTGTTATCAGTTTTTCAACACATGTTACACATTTGTGCATTTACGGAATCAGGTAACATCGGAACCAGGTTTTGTGAGTCTCAACTTCATCAAACATAAGAATCAAACATTTGCATCATCTGGTATTGCCAAATTTGCAAAAACGTAGCAATGATTTTGGGAGGATTTGTTACTATTTTGCTGGAAAACATTTTTTTTACAGATAAGTAACATCAGAAAGTGTGAAACAAAAGGTGGCCCTTTAACTTAGGAGCCCTATTCCTACAGGTGAGTTACATATTTCACTGTATTTTTACACCACACAAGGAGTCCAATGAATCAACCAGATGAGCTGAAGCACATGTAAATACTTGAAAAACTTTTAATAAAATGATCAGTGAGACTTCAAACAGACCCATAGAGATCTCTTTGTTTTCTTCAATATATGTGTTCATGATCTTTGTTTAGCCTGAAGGACAGCTTGTTTGGTGAAATTAAAGTTGAACCAATTTCCCATAGAAGAAAAATTGCACTGGACTAAGCTGTAAACCCAGACATAGAACTCACTACTCCTTCATCTATGCCATTAATCTTCCTCCTCATAATCACCAGAGTACATTCCCTTTCTCTCTAACTTGTATCTCCCAGTTGTTAGCCAACCCACAAGTTTACCTTCAATTCTAGGTCCTCGTATTTTTGAAAATAACCTAATATTAATAATATCCTTGGCTCCAGGTGCTGATCCTTTGGGGGTGACTGACAGTAATAATTTTTGAAACATTTATGATGTCTGTTGTGTGCACTGATTCTATCATATGCATCATGACAACCTAACAATAGTCCTGTTTTCTTCTTCCCATGTGAATAGGAAATCTCCAACTTTTGGATGAACTACTTTACTTCTTTACTTTCATCTGAACATTTCACTACAATTTTAGTTTTCCCATCAAAGACATTCTATGAAAAAAAGATATAGAATTATTCACATCACAATAAGAAAGATTCTGAATTACACCTGCAAGACTGTATTTCAGTTGTCCCTCAAAGAATAGAACCATGTAATTAATTACAAAACAATGGTGGCACAGTGGTTAGCAGTGCTGCCTCACAGTGCCAGAGACTTGGATTCGCTTCCAGCCTTGGGTGATCATCTGTGTGGAGTTTGTGTATTTTCCATGTGTCTCTGGGTTTCCTCTGGGTGCTCCGGTTTTCTGCCACAGTCCAAAAATGGACAGATTAGGTGGATTGGCCATACTAAATTATCCTTTAGTATCCAATGATTAGTAATGGTATATACATGGGGTTATGGGGGATAGGGCGGCGAGAGGTGGGTGTGGTAAGATGCTCTTTCAGGCAGTTAGAGTGCTGACTCAATAGTCTGAATGGCCTTCTGCACTGTAGGAATTCTATAAATTTGGATCATGATTTTTGGTCCTCGATTCTCTAAACAAAGCATTGCGCTGTTCTGTTTCTATGAACTTTCAAGAAACAGATACAGCTGTCTCCCAATTTCATAGACTTTACTCAGCTAGCTAATTCTGGAGACCTATTTGGAAATAAACAGAATGCATATATACAAGAATTTATCTTTAATATAATGGATTATTAGGAGCCATTAGGCTCATTGAAACATGCTACGTGTCTCTCACAAAGTAACTGCAACTCTTAGCCATCAAGTATTAAAGATCAGTCCTATTGAATGCACATCATGAGTTACGTGGAAACACCAAAATGTTTCTCATTTCCTGGACAGCCACATGTGGAGGAAATGCTGTCATCTGGAGGAGCTTAAGTTCCAGGTTTTAGAGCTTCAGTAGCAGTTGTCTTCACTGCAGTGCATTGGTGAAACTGAGAACTACATGGGTCGTTTATTCTAGGAGGTGGTCAACCCACAGCTTAGGAATGTGCAGGCAGAAAGGGAGCAGTCCACTATCATACAGTCAAGAAAAACCAGGCAGGTAGTATAAGAATCTGCTGAGTAGATCATCATCCCTAACCAGTATTTGGTTTTGCACAGTGTTAGGTGGTGCTTCCTCTGGGGAATTCAGCCAGTGCTCAGACCATAATATCATAGGTGGCCCAGCTACACAGGATGAAGGAAAGAAGTTTGAAAGTAATAATGACAGGGAACACATAGACAGGTATTTTTTAGGGTCAGATTTGACTCCAAGTTAGGTTGCCTAGCTGGTGCCAGGGTCAATGAAATATCACTGAGCAGCTGCAGAACATTCTGATGGAAGGGGGTGAATAGCCAGAGGTCATGGTTTATATTGGTAAGTAGACATAGGATGAAGGAGGGATGAGGTCCTGCAGGCAAATTTTAGAGAGCCACAAAGAAATTAAGAAGTTAGATCTCTAAGGTAGTAATCCCAGATTATTTCCAGTGTGCTTGTGAGCATAGGAATAGTGAGACAGTACAGTTAAATATGTGGCTGAAGAGATGGTGCAAAAAGAAAAGCTTTGGACTTTGTGGTGCTGAGGTCATAGGGACTTGTAGAAGATGAACAAATTACTTCAACAGTTCTGAGATCAAATCCTGGTGTGAAGGTTTACGAGGATTGATGGGGACGATTTAAATAGCTTGCCCGCCAAGTAGGAACCTAAATGTAGATTCAGAAGGAAGTGAAGCAAAACTAGAAATGTAAGGTGGAACATTAATGAGTATGGAAAGTAGAAGAAGCTAAGGCTAGAAAATGCAAAGGAGGTATTCAATGTTTAATGGTATATAAAGTTAAAGTTTATTTATTAGCCACAAGCACGCTTACATTAACACTGCAGTGAAGTTACTGTGAAAATCCCCTAGTTGCCATACTCCAGCCCCTGTTTGGGTAGTCTGAAAGAGAATGTAGCATGGCCAATGCACCTAACCAGCATGTCTTTCAAGTTGTGGGAGGAAACCAGAGCATTTGGAGGAAACCCATGCGGACATGGGGAGAATGTGCGGACTCCGCACAAACAGTGACCCAAGCCAGAAATCCAAATCTGGTCTCTTGGGCTGTGAGGCAGCAGTACTAACCACTATGCCATCCTTAAATATGATATATAATTGAATGGAAGAATTCTGATGAATAAGACAGATGTTTTTTGAAATGAAATAAAAGTGAGATAGCTATTTATCACTTACACAAGGCATAACATGTTGTATTTATAACACACACACTAAACATTGATTCCTTAAGATTTCTTTGTTATATAGGTCAGTGCTATGGTGAGTTCGGAAGGGGGGGAGGAAGGAAGGAGACATGGGAGACAATGGGCAAAGATAAGGTTGATGGGGTGCAGAAAAGGAAGGAGACAATGAGTAAGGGTGCAGTTGGAAGAGGTGAGAGATGATAGCAGGCAGAGGGGAGACTGCAGCTGTGGAAGATGGAGCCCAACATGAAAGACAGGAATGCATACATTTTGTTGCCAACAAAACGAGATGCATTGAAGGGAATGCATAGCAGCTCCAGAGTATGTTATGGTCTTACTGTTTTGTCCTGCTTGTACTGGGCTGCAGATGGGATGGTAAGGGTTAAGAGAGGCACCTGCAGCCTGTATAGTGGAAAAATGTAATGAGGGGGAGGTACTGAAAACTTGGCTCACGGGAGTGTCAGGGGATGGTCTGCTCTCTATGTAACTGTGCACTCAGCTTTCAGATGGGGAGTAGTGAGATTCACGTGGGGCATATGGACATTAAGAGTGATGAGTTCAGGTAGAAGAAATAGAATGTTAATACAATTATAGTGGAACCCAGGATTAGTGGAGGTGGTGGAGGGCGGGGTGGGGTGCTGTTGAACAGAATGGATCTCTACCCTGTATGGGTCCAGGAAGATTGGAGGGACATAAACACTCAGATTGGGAAAATCGGAACTGGTCTCAAACTAAAAAAAAATCTCCATAAAAAAGTGGCACAGTGTCAAATCAAAAGTGAGAAAGCAGGTGGGGTAATATTCAGTATGGGAGAAGTCCAGGGCTGCAGTCTGGGACCTGTTTCATGGAACCCCTGAAACTGCTCATACTCAAAACATGTGAGGATCCTGGATGATCAAGGTATATATAATGGCACGTAGCCACATTCCTTCCATCCCTTTGCACTTTGCCAATGGAGTGAAAGGCCTTTACACCATGACATTAAGAACAATAGCAGAATTTAGCCTCATACCTTCAACCCTCATGATTCACTAGGCTCTATTCATTGCGAAGGTCAGCAGCAAAGCCTCCATCCATTGCACTTTAGGAAATGATGGTCGCCACCACAGTGCAAAGTTGCATCAAAAGACTTGATGCAGTAGTGGCCAAATTTATGAGAAAAGTTTTTTCAGATATTTCAATGAAGAATTTAACACACCTCCCTGTTATAACACAAGATTATTATAATAATCATGCATCAGCTGCATGTGACCTATGAGGCTCACAAAATGAGGTGAACATTGATTGGGAGCAAGGCTCACTTTTACACATGCAAGGGCACAAAGATGCATATGCGCAACATTTTCAAATGAGACCATTCTCATGAATGCGAATGTATTTACAAAGGTGCTTTATATTAATAGTGATTGAACACCTGTGACACAAAACTTAAAGCTTCTTAATTATTCCAACCCTACCGCTATGTCTAGGTGCAGCCTGACATCTGCAGAAGTGGTGGAGTTGGCCTTCTGACCACAATGCCCTGTTGTTTTTGATGACTTTGCTGGGTATCCTCTAGAGAATGGAGAACTAAGGCCCTCTCACACTTTGTGTGTTTTGTTGTGGTTCAGCTGTACCCTCCATGGCCTGTACAGCTGGAGCTGGTGTTGGGGTCAGTGGCACAGGAGATTGGGATTGGTTGGACAGGCTCTGAGTTACCTAAATAGATGGTCCCTGGCCTTCAGCTGTGTGTCTGGTTCCCTCTGGATATCCCAATGACCATGCCTGATGCCCTGAAGAGAAGCGACAGCTGGAGAGAGGTTTAGCTCCTCATCTCCCACTCTTGCCTATCCACTGATGGACCCCATCAATGATGGTAATGGAGTGCATATCCAAGTGCAAATCCAGCATGATCTGTTGGACCAAGGTCTACATGGTTGTCACCACGCTTTTCATGGAGACCTTGAGGTGTTCTCATATTGAAGTTACAATCTCAGACAGAACACAGACAGACTCCTCCGTCCTTTACTGTAATATGTTGACTGCCTTTCGCAACACTCACTGATTTTTTAACCATCTGTTGTTGCATCTCCAGCATGTGGCCATTCCTAGAGGCTCATCAGACTCAGGATTAGCTTCTGATCCCCAGAGGTTCCCTGAATGCTGGAGACCTGGCTTGTCATTGCTTCTGATTGTTGTGGGGACCTGTCAGTGAGGTGTTTCCAGATGTGACCCTGAGCCCACTCTATAAATGTGACACACCGGGTTGTGTGTCTCTGCGCTAATGGAGAGTGCAGGTAAACACAGTGATGGATTTTCTACAAATCGGTCCAGAGCTTTGTTGTCTGAGGTGGCCCAAATTCTGGGGCTCATGTTGGTCTATAGGTGTGCCTGGACTTGCTGATGTCTGTAAGAGAAAGCAGATAGATTTCATTCATGGACAGGTGGAATTTTACCCAATCCCTGAGTAAAAATACATCTCCTCAAATTCCCTTCATTCCTTCTGCCAATTACTTTAAATCTGTGCCCCCTAGTAACTTAACTTTCTGTTAATGGAATTGGGTCCTTCCTATCTACCCTATCCAGGCTCCTCTTGGATGAAAGAATTCAACTGAATTCACAGCCTATATTGTTCCAAAGAAAACAACACTAGCCTATCGAATCTTTCTGAGTAACTGAAATTCTTAATTCCTGGAAGCAACACGATTGTAAATGTCTTCTGGTATGAATGTATCCTTCCCGTAATGCAAAGCTCAGAAGTGTAGTGTGTACATTAGCTGTTTTACATAGTAGTGAGGTGATGCTGGAATTATGCTTCAGCAAATAAAGGTAAATATCCATTTTGCCTTCTTGACCACCTTATCTGTTCTGTTACCTTCATTAGACTGAAAAATGGTTATACAAAGGGATCTGGTTTTATTGTACTACCCACATCAAGCATGCAGATACAACAAGTAGTTAGGCAAATTATATGTTGGCCTTTATTGAAAGAGGACTTGGCTATAGGGGTGAAGATGTCTGACTGCAGTTGTACAGGGTCTTGGTAATATCACACTTGGAGTATTGCGCGCAGTTTTGGTCTGATCTAAGAAATGATATGCTTGCCCTAGAGGCAATGCAGTGAAGATTGTCCAGACTGATTTGTGGGATGGCAGGATTATTGTATGAGGTGAGATTGGGTCAACTGGGCCTCTATTGACAGGAATTTAGAAAAATGAGTGGGAATCTAATTGAAATGTACAAAATTTTGACATGGCTTGACAGATTGAACGCAGGAAATTTCGGCAGGATTTTCCTCCCCCTGTATGACAGTGGGATCTTACGGCCCCACCGTTGTCAACAGGGTTTTCCGTTGAATGCACTCCACGCAACAGGGAAAACCGGAACAGGAGTAAGATCTCATTGGTGTAAACGGCAGCAAGATTTGGATGAATATTTCCTTTTGTTGGGATGTCTAGAACAGGGTACCACAATCTCAGGATATAGAATTATAATTATAGTGCAGAAAGAAACCATTTGGCCATCGAGTCTGCACCGAATATAAACCCACCGAGGTCCGACCCCATATCCTTACATATTTACCCACTAATCCCTCTAACCTACGCATCTCATGGCTCTAAGGGACAATCTTTAGCATGGCCGATCAACCTAGCCCTTGGCCAATCTTTGGACTGTGGGATGAAACCAGAGCACCCGAGGAAACGCTTGTGGATGCAAGGAGAACATGCAAACTCCACACAGACAGTGACCCAAGTCAGGAATCGAACCCAGATTCTTGGAGCTGTGAAGTAGCAGTACTAACCACCGTGCTACCGTGCCACCCTATGGGGCAGGTTATTTAGGACTGAGGAATGGAGAAACTTCTTCAGTCTGAAGGCGGTGAATCTGTGGAATTTTCTACCACAGAAGGCCATGGATGCCAAGTGACTGAATATATTTAATAAGGATTAGGTAGATTTCTAGACTAAGTGTCAAGGGATATGGAGAGAGCTCAGGAGTAAGGTGTTGAGATAGTGAATCAGTCACGATCATACTGAATGGCTCGAAGGGACAAATGGCCTACTCCTGTTTTTATTTTCTTTATTTCAGTGATCTGTGGTCATGCTCTGTGTATCCTCTCTTCCTTTACACTTCTCAGTATCTTATCATTTATTATGTATTCCTTTGCTGTGTTTGCCTTCTACAGATATATCAGCATTTATTTCTTGGGATTGAAATTCATAGAAAAGCAGAATCTTAGAATGATGTCTGTACAGAAGGAGTTTGTTCAATCCAATGACTTCATGCTGATTTTCTGAATGAATAACTCACCTAGTGTCATTGCCTCACTTTTTCCTGGTAGTCCTGAAATTTTCTTTCTCTCTTCAGGTATTAATGCCTTCTGAGAATTCCTGATTCTATGTGTATTTGGCACATTCTCAGTTATTGCATTTCAGGTCCTTCTATCAGCATGAACAATTTCTTCAAACTACTCAGTTAAGCCTTTGAACATTTTTACCAAATCTCCTCCTATCTTCTCTATGGGGAACAGCCTCAACTTCTCAAGTTTGTCCACATAACTGAAGGCTACAGCATTGAAATGATTTTTGTAAATCTTTTCTGCCGCCTCTCTAAAGCCTTCAGACCCTTCTAAAATTCAGTGGGTGTTTTTTTGTGGTGAGCAACCTACCCAGACTGTGTTGTCAACTTCAAAGATTTATGGACATATACCTTTGTGTCTCTTGTTGCATCCAGTTTCAAATTCTACCTGTTAGTTCATATAGCCTGTCCTCATTCGTTCTATTAAAATGTATCAGTTAACAATTTAAGAAATCTCTGGAGCCCAGGAGTGTGTCAGAGCTCAGGTCATTTTTGGGCTTGGTAAATTATTATGGAAAGTTCTGGCCAGACCTGTCAAAAGTGTTGACTCCACCTCAATTACATCTGCATGAAGAAACCAAATGGAAGTGGGAGCCCACACAGAAGAAAGCTGTCAAAGATTGAGAGTGATACTGAAATTAACTAATCTGCTAGAACATTTTGATGTGGGAATGCCGGCGTTGGACTGGCGTAAACACAGTAAAAAGTCTGACAACACCAGGTTTTAGTCCAACCGATTTATTTGATAATACTCACAAGCTTTCGAGGGGACTGCCTCTTCGTCAGGTGAATGGAGAGTTCTGGCCTCAGACAGAGCACATAAAGCACAGACAGTTTAGAGATTACTGATTAGAATGCGAATCCTTACACCTAACCTGCTGTTCAAGACCTGAAGTGGCTGACAATGTGAGTGGAAGGAGCACTGATCACAGGTTACAGAGATGTGTATTGTCTCCAGACAGTACAGGAAGTGAGGTTTTGCAAACCCAGGCAAGTCACGGGGGTTACAGATAGTGCGACATGAACCCAAGATCCCTGTTGAGACCGTCCTCATGTGTGCGGAACTTGGCTATCAGTCTCTGTTCAGCGACTCTGCGCTGTCATGTGTCGTGAAGGCCGCCTTGGTTGCAAGAAAGGATGTCCCGAAGCATGGTACATTGGGGAGACCATGCAGACGCTACGACAACGGATGAATGAACATCGCTCGACAATCACCAGGCAAGACTGTTCCCTTCCTGTTGGCGAACACTTCAGTGGTCACGGGTATTCAGCCTCTGACCTTCGGGTAAGCATTCTCCAAGGCGGCCTTCATGACACACGACAGCGCAGAGTCGCTGAACAGAGACTGATAGCCAAGTTCCGCACACGTGAGGACGGTCTCAACAGGGATCTTGGGTTCATGTCGCACTATCTGTAACCCCCGTGACTTGCCTGGGTTTGCAAAACCTCACTTCCTGTACTGTCTGGAGACAATACACATCTCTGTAACCTGTGATCAGTGCTCCTTCCACTCACATTGTCAGCCACTTCAGGTCTTGAACAGCAGGTTAGGTGTAAGGATTCGCATTCTAATCAGTAATCTCTAAACTGTCTGTGCTTTATATGCTCTGTCTGAGGCCAGAACTCTCCATTCACCTGACGAAGAGGGAGTCCCCTCGAAAGCTTGTGAGTCTATTATCAAATAAATCGGTTGGACTAAAACCTGGTGTTGTCAGACTTTTTACTGTGTAGAACATTTTGATCCAGACAGTGAACTTATCCTGTCACGTGATGTCTTGCCCTATGCTGTGGGAGTGGTACTTTCTCATCTCATGGAGGATGAATTTGAAAAACCCATCAGTTTTGCATCAAAGAATGCTAACAGAGGCCGAAAAGAGAAATTTACAGTTGGACAAAGAGAGTCTAGCTCTTGCTTTTGTGATGAGAAGATTCCATCAGTATCTATGATCGTTCGTTCACCATACACAACAACCACAAGCCAATGATAAGTCTTCTCAGTGAGTCAAAATGTATTCCTTCCATGGAGTTAGTTTGATCCAGCCAGCTAGATCTTGGGCTTCATTGATGACAACTCGATCTAATGCTGACAGCCATAAAGGAGTTGGAGGGGTGGGGGGAAATGGGGGAGGAGGTCTTCTTACTGAAGTTGCAACAGGATACCACTTTACCTGAACAGGGCCATCTCTATTCACTGGCATTTCCCTCCACTTCCAGATCCACGACTTCTCTTATTTCCTCCTTACCTATGATGAACTATCTTATTCCAGGGTTGCACAATCCTCAAAGTGCAATCACTCCAGAGTGTGATGTTAATGGAAAATACACCTCGCAATTTTCAGTAAACCAGTACTGAACTGAACTGAACTGTCTTAAAAATAACTTCAACATATTTCATAACTTACATTTTTCATAAGTCCGGGAGGTGTTCAATCTCTCCTGTGCCAACTTTGATATCAATGCCTGGTGTTAAGACTGCAAGTGATAAAACATGACACACTCTGGTCATTTCTGCACCAAAGCATGCACCTCTCTAGGATGGCACAATGGTTACCGCTGCTGCCTCACAGCGCCAGGGACCAGGATTCAATTCTTGGCTTGGGTGGCAGTCTGCGCGGAGTCTACACATTCTCCCTGGGTTTTCTCCGGGTGCTCCTGTTTTTCCCCACAGCACAAAAGATGTGCAGGACAGATGCATTTGTCTTGCTAAATTCTCTTTTGGTATACTGGAACAGGTGCTGCAGTGTGGCAATGCGGGGATTTTCACAGTAACTTCATTGCAATGTTAACGTAAGCCTACTTGTGACACTAATAAATAAACTTTGCAACCAGGCTGGAAACAAATGTTGCAAATGTGATTCAGCTTATGAATAACCTGAAGTGAAGCTAATGCCCTTAAATTAGTTGCTACAGTGAAACTCATCTCTAGGTCTGAGACCAATAATAAAGTTAGATATTGCCCATGTACACTACAGCTTGCATTCTTTGTCTGCATGTTCCAAAGGAGAGAAATTCTTGGGGAAAAATAAAGAGGATAACTATCAGGGTGATTCTCCAGCCACAAGGTTTAAAGACACTGTTTGATATCAGCTTGATAAGATTCTATTCAACCGTAGCAGGACCAAGGATGTAGTTTCATCAGAACCTGTACAGATTAGTTATCCTTTATTGTTGTAGGAGCAATAGCCTGAAACATACATGAATAAATCAGATGTTTCATCAATTAACATCTCAGCCAGTGCTACTGTTGATTCAAGATGAGTCTTTAAATGGTTACTCAAAATCTGAGAATTAGTTTAAAAAGTGCAACATTTCTGCAAGGATGTAATCACAAACGGAGTAGAATTCAACGTATGCTGAGAATTAAATCTTAGATTGTCAAACAGCTTTGTGCTATTAGTAAAAAGAAGGTAGATGGGGTCAAGGAGTCAGCTCAGCTGACAGCATTTTTATCTGTGTGTTATAATGTTGTGGATTTAATCCACACTCCAAGGTTAACGTCAGATGGAGGCAGTACTTAATGTGCTTACGTACTTAGTTGTACATAAAGGATCTCAGGACACTATTTTGGGTCCCGCTGATATCTTGACTAACATTTTGCCTTCAGCTAACACTGTCAAAAATAGATTAACTGGTCATTAATTTACTGTTGAGGTGCCATGCTGCAAGAAAATTGGTATCTGTGTTTGGAAACCAATAGTGTCTATGCTTCTGAATGTACATTTATTCGACTGAAGTGCTTTAGGACATTCTGAAGCTATAAATGCAAGTACTTCGTTTCCGTTCAGACCAGTTGGGACTAATTACGAGAAGCATTATCTCATCTAGTACAGGCACGTCAAATACTGAATTTCCAGTTAGCACTGTTAAAAATGGGACACAAACAGTTAAGATGGCTGCTGCAAATCATGTGACTTTTGACATTTGGACTACAAGCAGCATCAAGTCTCTGGTCTATACCTAATTAAATGTGGACATAGTTGGGAGTACACACATTGTGGAATTCACACATCTCATTGTTTAAGGATGGATCAACAACCATAGAATTTCCAAACTGTCTGCCTCCATGTTCCATTCTGGACAAAAGAAAAGATTGAAACTCAATGTCCACTATCAACTTGCTATTTATCAGGGTGGCTTGCCCCACCCAAATTAGACTGGTTCGACCACAGTAGTCATGAGGTCAAAATTATTTTTGGGGACTGCACCTTTATTACCTCAGGACCCAGCAAATTTGTCAGAATCACATGTCATCAGCCATCTGAGAACCAGACTTTCAAACTAGCTCTAAGTCATCAAGCAGCCAAGGTATTTAATCTGTTCCAGTTTCACAGTTTACTTCAGAACCAACCTCTGAGATATTCAACTATAAGAAACCTCACAGCCTGCTGTGAACATTTCACTTCACTGGACCCTCACTTCAATTTTAAAGCATCAATGCCATGTGATCATGAATTGGAGACTGAATTAACTGTTATCTGTAGAAGTGTACTAGCTTTATCAGTATCCAATGTTTGTGTGTGTGATTATATGTACAAGACTGAGTGTATGACACACCAGCAACTTGGAATTAGCGTGTGAGAATAAATAGTTTTCTTTATTTTAAGATCAGAAATATTATTAATTTATGCATTGGCGTGGCTTCAAAGCTAGGAAGTGAACACAGTGCAGGCATACACTTCTACCAAAGCAGACATAGAATTTTAGCATGAAAATTCGTATTTGTCATTAGGGTTGAATTTTCCCTTTGGGAGGAGTTGAAATTTTTTATGGCTCCTTAACCCCTACCCTACACACCACCCCGCACCACCACCCCACCCCCCAACAAACCCCCCACCCCATCCCCATCCCCATCCCACCATGGAGATACAGTCACTCTCTAGGATTTTTAATGAGACACCTCCTTAATTGGTGTAGAGGCAGGTCATTTGAGCAATTCAAGGCCGCAGACAAGCTCTCAAATGTAAAGAATCATTGAAAATCTTGCAGCAGGAGAGGAGCAGCAGACTGAAGTGGAGAATAGTTCTTAAATATTTTGTGTGGCCAGCATCTGGAATTATTAAGAGACACTTCAGACCTTGTTTGGACCAAGGAGGATATTTATTGAATAGAGAAACTTAGATACAGGAAACTCATGCAGCACAAAGGCTGCCCTGGGGCAGAACCCCAGTTCTATATGCTTACTCTATGCTTCCAGAAGATTGTCCTGAGAGAGGACTCCACCCTCTAGTGTGAACACTCACTCTCGGTTTCCATTGGTCCCTCATGTCAAATGACTCTTTATTACTGTACTGTCTGAAAGACAGTAAGAAGTCTCACAACACCAGGTTAAACTCCAACAGATTTATTTGGTAGCAAACTCCACAAACTTTCGGAGCGCTACTCCTTTGTCAGGTGAGAGTGGGGAGTTCTGTGATCAGTAAGACTTCTTACTGTGTTCACCGCAGTCCAACGCTGGCATCTCCACATCCTGTCTTAAAGAGACAGACCCCACGTACACAACGTTCCTTCCCCTTTAACTTCCTAATACAAACTTCAAAATCAATCCACACAACCCATTTTCTAAATAAACATTACACACACAAGTTAGACATTTGGAAATCAATGTAGCAATTGTTAAATGGAGGGATCTTAAGAATTCCATTTAACATAACACTTCTACTAATAAGTTTCAATTATGCACAGTTCCAAATATAGTCTTGCATGGAATTCCTTACGGGCTTGTTACTTTCTGAGTTCTGTTCCAGACTGTGCACTGACCATGGACTACATACTTCGCTCTGCAGACGGTGTCACTCTCCATTCCACTGTTGGTCCTTTTTTTGGTCAAGCAACTTATTCTACAATGCATGCAGGTACTGTCCTTGCAATACAACACAATGTTACATCTTGACAGTTCTTTCACAATCTGGATTGTCACTTGTGAAGGAAATGGTCACAGTTTCTGCTATTTAGGTTGCATGATTAAAATTTCTACTCTGCCTAGTGTTTCTATTTGACATGTTTTCCAGCAACCTCCCCCTTCTCTGGTGTCTTCTACCGCCTACGCTGGTCTGGTATTATTACGGGGAGGCCAATAATGTCTGAATCGGTGGTGGATGGGGAGGACCAGTGATGTTCAGGTCAGTGGGAGATGGGGAGGCCAGAAATGGCTGTGAGGTGGGAGAAGGAATGGGGAAGGTGAGAGCGTGATGTGCACGGGGTGGGGGTGGGGGTGGTTGGGGGGTGGTGGTGGTGAGAGACCAGCGATGTGTGTGTGGGTGCTGAGAGGTCAGCGATGAGGCAGTGATATGCATAGGTAGGGGTGATGCGAGAGGACAGTGATATTCTTGTGGGGGAGTGAGGGACCAGCAATCTCACTGCTGGGAGGATTTGTTTAGCAATCTTCCAGGAATCAGCACATTCACGGTGGCCTGTTCAGCGTGCTGATTTCAGCCTCTTCAGTGGAAATAGGCCCTGACCACCACTCTTCAGCATGATTGTTGGTTGGGGTGTGGAATAGACTGCCTGCTGTGATAGTGGAGTCGGACACTTTAGGAACTTTCAAGCAGTTATTGGATAGGCACATGGAATTCACCAAAATGATAGGGAGGGGATAGCTTGATCTTGAGATTGGACATAGCTCGGCATGACATTGAGGGCTGAAGGGCCTGTACTGTGCTGTACTGTTCTATGTTCTGTGTTTCACACTAGAGCACGCTGCGGGAGATTAATTTTGAAATTTTCACTGAACACACCAGTGGAATTTATTCCAGTTTTTAAGTGAATTTGACACTTAGAATTTTTTTGGGGAGAATCCTGGTCAACGTTCTAGCCAGCGAGATCAAGTTTCCTGATTTTCCACATGCCTCGTCCATGATTTAGAGCGGGAACCTCATTTCAATAAATTTTAATAAAACCAAATGTTATTATAGGGCTGCAGCACAAGTATGTTCCTCCCTCACTGAATATTCATACTTTGCCGACATGACAACAGGCTTTTGAAAACTTGAAGCAGTCGACGGAACCTGCTGGGAGCGCCAAGGGAAGTATATTCCCCGGGGTAGAGGGACAGTGTCTTGGCAATGTTAATCTAGCAGTGCTGATACACGCCTCTTAGGGAGCCTCAACGTGGGGGCTCCCCATATGTTTGCTGCCGGTAGTGGGAATGCATCGATGCCAGCAGGGGGAGTGGGACAGGATGCCACAATGCTTGAGGAGTGGCGGAAGCATATGCCAATAATTGTGGTGCAGGTGGCATCCTGATGCATTTGGGGGCAGGGTCCTCATGCTTGTGTGAGGGCAGGTAATGCTCATTGCCTGTGTGGTGGGTGGGGGGAGTCACCTGAAGCTTGTGTGGTGATTCTATCATGTCCATGGGATTTGGGGGACAATTTACTTTTTACCATAGATCAGGGTGCCCTTTAAAGATAGCACTACAATCTCTGAGGAGCTGGCATCACCAGACTGGCTGTGCAAACTATGGCCCAGATTTTTCTTTTGCACAGAGTGCACTAAAATCTGGAGAGAAAAGTCGGCTGTGCAGCTAAGAAGTTACATGCCGGTTTTCTTGCCTCAGGCAGCACTCACAGAGGGGAAGAGTCCACCATCCACATCACTGAACCAGCTGGCCTTGTTATCCCCGGGTTGAAAAGAGGTACAGCTGGTGTCAGTAAACCATGAAATGAAATATCACTGAAGGTTGAAGGTAGTACACCCTTTGAAAAGTGCCCCATGATCAGAAGTATCCAGAGCATTTTGATGAGATGGTTGGATGTGTTGAAGATTTTGAGTATCGTATCATCATTGATCCATCCCTTATCTAAAGTATCAATTGAACGTAAAAGTAAGATTGAAAGATACCTCCAAGAGGTGGAAGAAAAGAAAGTGATCACCAGAGTTGCAAAGTTTACAGGGTGGGTAAATTCCATCATAGTGAGAGAGAAACCAAATGGGTAGCTACATGTTTGTCTGGATCCCAAAGATCTTAATTAAGCAATATAGACAAGTTGCTACCTTTCGCCAACACTGGAAGAGATTCAGCCAGCACTGGCTGGCATTAAGTTTTTCAGAAAGCGGGTATCAGAAATGGCGACTGAATGTGAAATTTGATAAGGAATACTCACTGTTGAAAACATTCAACACACCCTTTGGATGATACAGATTCCTGCCTCCACATTTTGGATGTGTCCTACTAGAAAGGAAATGAAATATATAAGGAATGCAAAAGATCAATTGGCATAGTGAATGATACCCAGGATCATGGTGTGGATGAAAAAGAACAAGGAAAATGAGATCAAACTAAATGCAGACAACCACATTTTGAAGTTGGCACAATATTAGTCCTTCGGAATAGAATATACCTGATAGAGTCAAGCCAAGTCCTGAAAAAGTCAGTTATCTCTGAAATGGAAACTACAGATGTTTCCTTACATGTGAAACATGAAAGAACTCATACATTTTATCAAGCCAAGGAAACTTCTCAGTTCTTTCATCTCCCCCCATGGTGAGGTGGTGACATGGTGGTTTTGTCATTGGACTAGTAATCCAGAGACCTTGGGTAATCCTTTGAATCTCACTATGGCAGCTGGTAAAATTTGAATTTACTAAAAATCTGGAATTTAAAATCTAATGAGCATCAACCCAATGTCCTTCCTTTAGAGAAGAAAATCTGCCATCCTTACCTGATCTGGCCTACATGTGACCCCACATCCACAACAATATGGTTGACAGCCCAGTAAGTCACTCAGTTCGAGGTCAATTAGTGGTTGCCCTGTGACATCTCCATCCCATGAAAGAATCAAAAAAAAATGCAAATCTACAAATGATGAGAATAGATGATCACCAATGGTCAGCGTCACATGCAAGGAAATAAGTCATACTACTACAGGATGAAACCTGTCACCTGTTTTTATAGCTTATGGCAGGCCATTTCAATCTCCACTGAGGATCTTGGCAATATACCAAGATGTCAGGGCAGGGTTAGAAAAGTTCAGAAGCTTTGGTTGCACAGGATGGACACAGGTATTAGGCACTTGTAGATAGCGTCCTTCTCTGTAAAATAACTCTCACTTATTGTACCCTCTCTATGGCTTCTTGTTCTGATGCAATGTCTTCCTGTAGTGCCAGTCAGAAAACTTGTTCCTGGACCAGAAAAAGACAGGGTGTTTAGTCCAGATATTCTTCTAGGTGCTCTTTGCAAGATTGCCAGCACATTGATAGCATTCCCTCACAGTGACTGAACACATCAGTTTCCCATAGGGAATGAGGACATCTCCCACAGTATGCAGAGATACAAATCACTCATTCCACATTCCCTGCTGCTCACACCATAAAACATTAGCTTCAGACTCCAGTGACACTGAACCTCAAGAGCACAGATCACGAATGAGGGCCTCAGTTCAGGAGAGGTGACACTCTATAAGCAATATAGAAAGAACAAAGAAAATAGCAGCACAGGAGCAGGGCCTTCAGCCCTCCAAGCCTGCATCGACCATGCTGCCGCCTTAACTAAACCACCTCCCCCCCCACCTCCTCCAACCCTTTCGGGGACCATATCCCTCCATTCCCATCCTATTCATGTACTTGTCAAGACTCCCATTAAATGTCACTTCTGTATCTGCTTCCAGTACCTCCCCTGGCAGTGAGTTCCAGGCATCCACCATCCTTTGTTTAAAAAACTACCCTCATACATCTCCTTTACACCTTGCCCCTCATACCTTAAACCTGTGCCCCTAGTAATTGACTCTTCCACCCTGGGAAACTTCTTCTGATTGTCCTTTCTGTCCATGCCCCTCATAATCTTGTAGGCTTCTATCAGGTCGCCCCTCAACCTCCATCATTCCAGTGAGAACAAACTAAGTTTCTCACCTCTCCTCATAGCTAATGCCCTCCATACCAGACAACATCCTGGTAAATCTTTTCTCTACCCTCTCCAAAGCCTTCACATCCTTCTGGTAATGTGGAGACCAGAATTGAACACCATTTTCCAATTGCGACCTCAGTAAGGTTCTGTAAAACTGCAACATGACTTGCTAATTTTTAAACTCAGTGCCCTGGCTGATAAAGACAAGCATGCCATATGCCTTCTTGACTACCTTTACCACCTATATGGCCACTTTCAGTGACCTGTGTAGCTGTATACCCATATCCCTCTGCCCATCAATACTCTTCAGGTTCTACCATGTACGGTATATTTCCTATCTGTATTAAACCTTTCAAAATGCATTACCTCATATTTGTCTGGATTAAACTCCATCTGCCATCTCTCTGCCCAAATCTCCAACAGATCTATATCCTGCCGTATCCTTTGATGGTCCTCATCACTATCCACAAATTCACCAACCTTTGTGTCGTCCAATCAAACAAGTTGCATTTTCCTCCAAATCATTTATACATATTACAAACAGCAAAGGTGTCAGCACTGATCCCTGAGGAACACCATTTGTCACAGCCCTCCATTCAGAAATGCACCCTTTCATTGCTACCCTCTGTCTTCTATGATTGAACCAGCTCTGTATCCACCTTGCCAATTCACCTCTGATCCCATGGACTTCACCTTCTGCACAGGGCTATGAAATGATCCTAATCATTGAGAGTGAGTGAGGTGTCTTCAGCCAGACTGGATCGCTGTGTTGATTCTGATAATTGCATGCAAAGGTATTTAAACTCACACTAATCAGTGGCCTGCCAGTTTTCTGCGGGTTTCCAGAGGCGCCATTTTTCTATGGCTGAGAGATGCACGTGGGTCGTAAAAGCCATCGGGTAACGTGCGAGCTGGCCGACATGTGCATCTCCCGGCCTGACCCGCCAGAAAAGTTGTGGGTCGCGATAGAAGAATAACGGCCTGGATTTCACAACTTAAACACAGAATTTTAACCTTTATTTAAAAATGTAAAAAGAATCCTCCAACTTCCATCAAAAATTGAATTTAGTTCTGTATTGTCATTTTTAACATAAGAACATAAGAAATAGGAGCAGGAGTAGGCCATCTAGCCCTTCGAGCCTGCCCCGCCATTCAATAAGATCATGGCTGATCTGTCGTGGCTCAGTTCCACCTTCCCGCTCTCTCCCCATAACCCTTAATCCCCTTGCCTATCAAAAACCTATCAACCTGCGTCTTAAAAATATTGAGCGAGGCAGCCTCCACCACTTCAACGGGCAGAGAATTCAAGAGATTCACCACCCTTTGAGTGAAGAAGTTCCTCCTCAACTCTGTTCTAAACTGCCTCCCCTTTATCCTGAGGCTGTGCCCTCTAGTCCTACTGTCCTTTCCGAGCGGGAAGAGCCTCTCCACCTCTATCCTATCCATCCCATTCAACATCTTACACGTCTCAATGAGATCTCCCCTCATTCTTCTGAACTCTAACGAGTACAAGCCTAGTTTATTCAGCCTCTCCTCATAGTTCAACCCCCTCAACTCCGGAATCAGCCTAGTAAACCTCCTCTGCACTCCCTCCAAGGCCAAAATATCCTTGCGTAAGTGCGGCGACCAAAACTGCACACAGTTTTTTTGCTGAAGGTTTATAATAATTCTATGCACTGTTGCTCAAGTTTCTAGTATTTTATCAGCAATGTTGATGATTTATGATTAAACATTCTTAATTCATTCTTTTACAGACTCTTTTGTTTATTATCATAGATTTAAGAAGGGATAACCATCACACCTGAATCTCCAATGCCTGAGGCAAATGATGGCCAATCACTCTGTTTACTCCTTATCGTAAATCATTGATGGTTCTTTGCAAAATTGTCAAAGTAAAATTGATGTATAGCAAGAAATGGTTTATAAATTGCATGGATAAGATTAGAATTTCAGAATTATATTGGTTTTTAGAACATTAGTTTATGAAGGAAGATTACATTAACTTGGCTTCTATTCCCTTGAGCATTGATCTAATCAATTGTTTATACTGTTAAGAGGATCCATAAGATATATACAAATAAATTATTTTCTCTAATCAAGAAATCTACACTGTGGAGATTAGCGTGGGCCATTTAGAAAGGAACTCGGGAATAATTTTTCACACAAAGGGTATGGGAAATCTGGAATTTTCTCTCCTAAGTGGCTGGGCCAAGTGGGATTTCCAATATAATAGTATTTGGAATGGATATTAAGGCATATAAAGCTAAGCTGGGTAAATGGACTTGAGGTACCGATCAGCCATGATCTAATTGATCCATGGAGCAGACTCGAGTGACTGAATGGTCTACTCCGATTCTTATGTTCCTTACTTGTGACTTTCAAATATAGTAAATATGTTTTCAAGCATCAACTACTTTGGAGATAAGCTTTAGTTGTGATTGATCAGTTTTGCAAGTGATTTTATATGTGAGCTCTAAATTATAAGTTTCAACCATAAACAATGATAAATTAATGGTGCTTTATTTTGAAATAAACCCTAAAAAAAACAACTGAGCGACCGTCTGTGTGAGTATACCGTGAGTATTTAGCTAAAGTATGTTAATCATCATCAAAATTAAGCAGAATGGTTTCAAGAGCAAATATCTGCTCGATACCTTTTGCACAGTAGAACCTCACAGTAAACATAGTTTCCTAAATTATCAGTGACATACAATTACTCAATTGATAAAATATTCTGTATGATAATTCTGAAGCAATAAGTTAAATTCCTTTCAATTAATTTGTTAGCATCAGTAACTAAATAATTCCACTGTTTTAGTTATGATTTAGGACAGCACATTAATAGGAGATTAGCATTTCATTACATTCAGCTATAGGAAATTTCTGAGACTCTATCTACAGCAGTGTAGTGCCACGGTGCTTTATCATTAGCATTCGCTTCATGCATTACTTTTTTTCTCTGCCTATAAGTGCCATCTCAATTTCCCTTCATTCACCATGGCAACAGACAGAATTGCAGCAGAGTAAGGAAGCAGATCTCCGGCTGTAGGGGAGAGCATCTGAATAATCACTTCAGCACTAAAGAGTGGTTCAATTTCGGTATAATTTGAACAATTTTGGGAAAACCCACTTCACTTCAGTTAAACGTGTCAGGAGAATACCAAGTGAATCCCATTAAAAAGACAAACGAGGCACTACATTTTTCTGAAAGAACAGCAGCCATTCAGTACTGAACAGATCTGTGTGGCTATCAGGTATAAGAAATATTAGGCACTCGTTGCTGCAAGCAAAGACTTGTGAAATAAAGGAAAATCTAACACATTGTTGTGTCGCAAAGTGCCATGTTGTTTAAAGTCAGTCTGAGGGTTGAAGTAATTCTTGTTTCTTGTGAACTCTATTAGGAATTATACGGGTTCAAGGATGGCCGTAGTGCAGCCACTGGCTTCACTGGATGGTAACTTGAATTCACCAGAAATTATTTAGGAACACTAAGAACTAATGTTCATCAAGGAATTAGGTAGGTTTTATTAATTTATAGAGAATTATAGGGTTTACATTGGATATAGAAACAGAAACAGACCAGATGGCCCGACCAGTCCATTCTGGCATTTACACTCGACTCAACCATCTCCCTTCCATCTTTCCTCAATCTATCTTTGTAGTCACCTATTTTCTTCTTGCTTATGTGCTTTTGTGGCTTACCTTTAGATGCATCCATAGTATTTTAAAAAAAACTTGGATGGGTTCATGGATGAGAGGAGTGTGGAGGGATATGGTTCAAGTGCACGTCAGTGGGACTAGGCAATAAATGGTTCGGCACAGACAAGAAGGGCCAAAAGGCCTGTTTCTGAGCTGTAATTTTCTATGGTTCTATTTGCTTCAGTCATCCCTGTAGTAACGAGTCACAAATTCCACCATTTCTTGGACAAAGATGTTTTTTCTGAATTCAGTATTAGATTTCTTGCTATTTTATTCTGATGGCCTCTAATTATGCACTTCCCACAAGAAATATTCTCTCTGTATCCACTCTATCCAAACTGTGTATAATCTTAAAGACCTTTGTTAGTTCACGCCTCAGCATCCTTTATTAAGAGCAAATAGATCCAGTTTCTTCAAGATAAAAGCAAAATACTGCAGATGCTGGAATCTGAAGCAAAAACAGAAAATGGTGGAAAATCTCAATAGGTCTGACAGCATCTGTGGGGAGAGCATAGAGTCAGCATTTTGAGTCTAGATGACCCTCTAACAGAGCTAAGACCGAGAATCAGCAGAGATTTATACTATTGATGGGGAGGGGCAGGGTGTGAGAGGTGTGGAATTGGACAAAGGCAATGTAAATGAGGTTACAGAAGGCTGAGAAAGTGCTAAAAGTGTCCATTAAGTGATCTAGTTTCTTCATTTTTTTCCTGATTACGTATATCCATGCACTGCCGATATCTTTTTTGTAAATCATCTCTACACCCTCTCCAGTACCTCTATGTCCTTTTAATAATATGGAAATCAGAACTGTTTGCAGTACAGTAAGTGTGATCTAACCAAGATTCAATACAGGGTTAGCATATCAATATCTATTTCCACCTCAAGCGCACAAGTAGTTATTCTGTAATACGGAACTTGAGATTTGCTGAAAAAAAGAGACATGCTATCAAAACTTTTTGTCTGGGAATAATCAGGACAGATTGATGGTGAGCTTCTTTTTGAACCACTGTAGGCATATGGTGAAACTACTCCCATAATGCTGTTAGGTAGGGAGTTCCAGGATATTAACCCAGCAAAGATGAAGAAATAGAGCTATATTACTCTAGTTAGAATGAAACATAAGGGCAGGAAAAGCTAATTTAGCCCTTCAAACTTTTCCATCAGTGGCATCATGGCTCATCTGTGATCTAACTCATATCTTTTATCTTAATTGTTCATATCTCTGCTCACATTTCTTGTTATTTGGTTAACAAAAATATGTCAACCTTTGTTTTAAAAATAACAAATGACCCAGCATTAATTGCCATTACAAAAGAAAGTTCCAAACTTCTGTCACACTTTGCATTTGGAAATGTTCCCAGTTTTACTTGAAAGGGTCTTAGAATTATAGAATTCCTATAGTGCAGAGAAAGGCCATTTGGCCCATCAAGTGTGCACCAACAACAATCCCACCCAGGACACACACTTAACCACACTTATTTATTGATATCCCTGATACTAAGGGGCAATTTAGCATGGCCAATCAACGTAACCCGCACATCGTTAGACTGTGGAGGAAATCAGAGCACCCGATGGAAACCCATACAGTCGTGGGGAGAACATACAAACTCTACACAGACAGTCACCACAGGCTGGAATTGAACCAGGATCCCTGGCACTGTGAGACATTGTGCCACCATGCCGCCCATAATCTTGCTTTGATTTTTTGAATATGCCCTATAACTCTCTTCAAGTAAGCAAACAAACTCTGTAAACAAGCTGACTAAACAAAGTCAATCACCTGTAAAATTATTAGGCGGATGGACTGCAGCCAAGAGTCCATAAAACAACCTAAGCAACCAAACTGACTTCAGAACTCATTATCTCAAAAGATGTTTGAAATGAAAACATAGAAGTAATGGAATTGAACATTTACACATTCTTATCATCAAAGGCCACCTTTTCAATAGTGTAAATGTACTCTAACTTTTTATCCATTAGACTGTTAGAAACATTACTGAAGACTTTTCCATATAAATAAAAAAAAATTTCAGATGCTGGAATCTGAAACCAAAAGAGAAAAGGCTGGAAAATCTCAGCAAGTCTGGTAGCATCTGTCAGGAGAGAAAGGGGCTGATGTTTCAAGCCCAGACAACCCTTTGTCAAAGCTGGTGGTAGAAGACTTTTCCACATTTACAATGCTGATCTTTTACTTGACAGCTTGCTGGTAGGCAGAAGTAATAATTTGGCAGGCATATTGTTTGATGGGTAGTTATATCCTCCAATCACCACAATATCATCATTTATCTTGCTGAAGATGGATATAATTCATGTTGTAGAAAGGTCCAGCTGTCCCACTTAGCAGGCATTCTTTGCCACCTTGTCTTCATGTTGTTCCATTTCAGGACTATAAAAGCCAGCCCCACATTTTATTCTAATAAATCTATACTACTTGCCCTCTGACACCATCATATTCTTCCAAAGGCGTGGTGCCAACAACTGTCCCCAATACTTTAAGCATGGTCTAAACAGGATATTGTGTAGCTAAAGCATGTCTTCTACATGCCTAAATTCCAAATCTCTAAATATAAATAACAGCATTTCTTTAGCTTTATTGATTATTTTGCTACTCGTTTATAAAATTTTAACGATCCACGTGCCAGGGCTCCTTGTTCTCTTTGGACTTCCAACATTTCTAACTTTTAATGATTTAAAAACTACTTTGTTTTATTCTTTTGGTTTCAAAGTGGACAACCTCACATTTGCCTACATTTACATCCATTTCCCACAATTTTGCCCATTCACTTAATCTATTAATATATTTTTGTAATGATATGCTTCAATCTATACTGCTCATCAAGTCACATATTTTTATATCACTGGCTCTCCCATCAAAATTTGCCAAACACATCAGTGCAAAAGATGAGGCTGAATCATTTGTGGCAATCTTCAGCCAGAAATGCTAATTCAGTCCATCTCAGTCTCCTCTGGAGGTTACCAGCATCACAAATGTCAGTCTTCAGCCAAATTGATTCACTCAACTTGATACAAAGAAATGGCTGAATCATATTCTATGATGCAGTGCAGAAGGAGGCCATTTGGCCCTTCAAGCCTACACTAACAACAAACCCGCCTAGGCCCCATCCCCATAATTCCACACATTTATTCTGCTAATCCCCCTGACAGTAAGGGGCAAATTTAACATGGCCAGCCTAACCTGCACATCTTTGGACTGCTTCACCAATCTGAAGGTACTGATTACTGCAAAAGTTGTGGGCCTTGACAATATTTAGCAATAGTACTGAAGACATTTGGTCCAGAACTTGCACAGCACTAGCCAAGTTGTTCCAGGCCAATTACTTCCCTATCAGTCTACTCTCAATCCTCAGCAATGTAAGAAGTCATCAACAGTGCTATTAAGAGGCACTCATTCAGTAATAATCTGCTCACGGATGCTGAATTTGAGTTCCACCAGGGACTCCTGATATCATTTCAGCCTTGGTTCAAACATATATTTATTTATTTGATTTATATTGTCACATGTAGTACATTAACATTGCAATGAAATTACTATGAAAATCATATGGAGAAAAGAGCCGAATTCCAGATATGAGTGACTGCTGCTGATAGAATTTGACCAATATGACATCAAAAAGGCCTAGCAAATCTGGATTCAATTGGAACCTGGTGGGGCGGGGAGGGGAGTGTTGGTGGTGGTGGTGGTGGTGATGGTGATGGTGATGGTGAGGACCCTCCACTAGCTGGAGTCATATCTCGCACAAAGGAAAATTGTTGTGTTGATTGTAGGTCAATCATCTCAGTTCTAGGACATCACTGCAGGAGTTCCACAGGGTAGCGTCCTGGGTCAACCATCTTCAACTGCTTCATCTATGACCTTCCTTCCATCATGAGGTCAGAAGTGGGGATGTTTGCTGATGATTGCTCAATGTTCAGTATCATTAGTGACTCCTCATATACAGGAGCAGTTCATGCCCAAATACCGTAGGGTTCCATGGCTGGGAAAGCTTGAGAAATCTTGGTCTAGAAAACTTTCTTTGAACTGCTTCCAAAGAACTTACATCCTTTCTTGAATCAGGAAACTAATACTGCACATAAAACAACAGATTTGGTCTCACCATTTCCCTGTAAAGCTGAAATATAATCTCCATGCCTTTGAATTAAATTCCCCTTGAAATGATCTTTTCTTAGTTATTTGTTGCACCTGGATATACCCAGATGTATTTCAAAGCTCTGCAATCTCTCACAATTTTAGATAATATGTTTCCTTTTCATTTTTTCTGCCAAAATGAACAGTTTTACATTTTCCCATGTTATATTCCATTTGCCAGTTCCTTAACCTATCTATATCTCTTTGGGGCCTCCTTTTGTCCTTTTCTCTCAGGTGCTAAGTCTTGAATTGAACTCAGTTAAACAAAAAGACTCAAGTGACAGTAAGCTGGCTGAAGACTTATTTATTGACCAACAAATGCTGGGAGAATGGCAGCCGGCATGCCTACTCCTTTCTGAAGCTTACAATGCAATGACAAAACGGTTATACATTTTTGAGAATTAATTTCTCCTGCCTACCCCGTCACCCTAACCGGATGCTCCAATTGCATTAGTACACGTTATTTACCTTGGCCAATTGCATCCTACCTTCTTGCAGAATTAGGAATTCACTGGTCTAGAGGATCTGGAAGTTTCTACCCACTGTTACTAAGCAACTTCATTTACGTAAATCTATAAGGTTCGAAGGTTGCTTTCTCACTGTAAGCCATAGAGTTGAAAAGGTGATGTTCCTACCATCTCGTTCTGCCTTATTATCAGTAAGAATTGAATATTTTAAATCAGTGGAATTGAATACTTTATATACACTGTAAATATTTCTATTCATTTTCTCGAGTATGAGGATGTGAACTCTCCAGGATTTTTCTGATAATATAACTGTATTCTGTGGGCTATTGTTCCCAAAAAATGTGTCCTTTCTAGTTTACTCTTCCCATTATGTTCCAGAGCAGTTTGTATTTTGGCCAAGGTGCATAATACATTCAAAAGCACTTGTTTAAGTCTAAAATGTACGTTTAATTTTCATAGCAGTAGTTATGTGAGTATCTATGCAAGTAGTACCTTTGTGAAAAATAAGCATAAGGCACATTGCGGTCCTCACTCTCAGTTTAATTCCCCTGTTTAGTAATCTTATTAGTTTTTTTTAATCCCAGGGTTTTCTGAACCCCTCAAACAATACCTAACCTTTCCTGCTCTTATATCCTTAATATTTATAGAATCATAGAACCCTACAGTGCAGAGAGAGGCCCTTCGAGTCTGCACTAACCACAACCCCACCCAGGTCCTACCCTCATATCTCTACATATTTTACCCACTAACCCCTCTAACCTAAGCATCTCAGGATACTAAGCAGCAATTTTAACATGGCCAATCAACCTAACCTGCACATCTTTGGACTGGAGCACGCGGAAGAAACACATGCAGACACGAGGAGAATGTGCAAACTCCACACAGACAGTGACTCAAGCCGCGAATCGAACCCAGGTCCCTGGAGCTGTGAAGCAGCAGTGCTAACCACTGTGCTATTGTGCCGCCCATCCTAGTAAAATAAACAACCCCCCATTTAAGCCATTTAAGGAACAATAAAAGGGTTCCTAGAGATAACCCAGTTCCAATGACATCAGCTAATGTGGCCTGTCTAGTAATATCTCTGTAACCCCAGGACATTGATGGTAGAGGATTCAATGATAGCAATACATTAAATGTTAAGGATACATTGTTAGACTCATTCTAGCTAGAGATGATCACTGCCTGACACTTTTCTGAAGTGAATGTTACTTGCCATTGACTTGCAGTTTACAAGTTTTATTGTATTGTGAACATGGGTGCTTCAATACCTGAAGAGTCACAAATAGCTCTGAACACTGTACAACCAAAAAACACATTTACAACTGTTAATTTGTTGGGTCAAATGTCATTGATGAAGCAGCTGAAATGGTTTTGCCTAGGCCACTGCCGTGAAGAACTCTGTGGTATTATCCTGGGGCCGAAATGATAGACTTCCGACATCCGCAACCATCTTCCTCTATGCTAAGTGTGGAAATCCCTGTTTACACTATCTCAAGTACCTCATTCTTTGTGGGATCAACATATGATGAATTAAAACAGCTTTCAGTTTTGCTAAAAGGTGTTGCTTTGTATAGGATAAGAAGATAAAAGAATAGGAAAGTCACTCCTCCACATTTTCAAGAATTGGGGCATGTTGGTTTGGTCACTGCATACAATAACAAAGTGATGAAGAGCCTAAATAAACCACATAACCATGGCAACACAGAACATCCCCATCACAGAGAAGAGATTGAGATGAACGAGAGTGTATACCCTTGGCACCATCTTATTTGAAGTTTGCATTGTCTGTCCTTTGCTGTATTGTGTGCTCATGTGAATGGAAGCTAGAGATCAAAAGGCAGAATTATTTTAAGTATTTTAAGAAAATTCTTGTTTGCTGCCTTCAGGCTAGAAATTTAAACCTGGTCCATAAATTCTTATAGTGAATCACAAACTCAGTACAATTATATGGAATCCTATTTCATGACTTGATTGAGTATTTGTGCTGGACTGTGAACATGAGCTCCTTAAAGACAAAGATTTGATTCTGCATTTGTTAGAATTGATTACTGTATATAAAGTAAGACAAAAGACAGTAGGAAAGCAGTACAACACTGGTGCAAAGCAATGGAAGCTTTTCCCCCATTATTCCCATTGACTTCCATTTTATTTGAGCACACTTGTGCAACTCTTGATCAAATGTTGCCTTGATATCTAAGGCAGTCACTCTCACATCAACTCTCGAATTCAGCTATTGTATTCAGACTTGAAACAAGGCTATAATGAGATTTGGAGTCTTGTGATCCTGGGAGAACCCAGGTTATTTGTCATTAACTGCTGCTTGATGACAACTTCCACCAGTTGAAAAATAGATTGACGGAGATGGCCGTTCACCAGATTGGACTTACTTGATTTTTATGGATGGAAAATACCAAATTGATCTTCCTCTTTTTTGGGTAGATGCCTGAGTTGTGACTGTACAGGAAGAGGACTGCAGCTCATTGTGGAGCACAAATCTTCAGCCCTACAGTTGGGATGATGTAAGGATGAGAGTCATACTTTTGTCATATTCAATGTGCTTATTTTTGTCTTGATAAAACATTGAGTGAATTGAATTGGCTGAAGGCATCAGGGGGAAACTGCTTCACCTGTCATACTTTGCTGAAGGTGGTTGAAAATGGCATCTTTGGCACTCACATGCTGGGCTCCACCATTATCTAGGATGGTGGTGTTCATAGAAACCTTCTCTTCCAGACAGTTGTTTAATAGTTCCAGTACCATGCATGACTGGTTGTAGGATATATAGCTTTGATCAAATCAATTGTTTGTAGATAGTTTAGCTCTGCCTATAGAATGGTGCTTCTGCTGTTTAGCATGCATGCAACCCTGCATTGCAGCTTCACCAGGCTGATGTCTCATTTTTAGGGCATGTCTGGTGCTACTCGTGGCATGTTCCACAATGTTCATTAGACGAGATTTGATAGCCTGATTTGATGGCAGTGGTGGTGCAAGTAATATGCTGAGCCATCAGTTACAGATTGCAGTGGAATACCATTGTTTATTTGTTGATGGTCTATATCTTCTTAAAGATGGCCAGTTTTGAATGGCTGTATCTGTCGTGGATCTATCCTATTTGGCGTAAAGGTAGTACCACACGATCGATTGTGTATCCACAGCATGAAGATGGGACTTTGACTCCATAACAACTATGCAATGTGCACTCCAACCAGGACCATTATGGGCAGATATATCTGTGACTATTAAATTGATGAAGGCAAGATCAAGTAGGTTCTTCCCCTTGTTGGTTCTCTCACCATCTACCACAGACTCAGTTTGAATTCTTCAGGACTCCTTTAATTGTGCTGTTACTAAACCATTCTCAGTGACAGACATTGAAGTTCCCAATTTAAGTCCTCTGAGTGATGTTAGGTATGTGGCGGCACAGTGGCACAGTGGATAGCACAGCTGCCTCACAGCAATGGGGACCCAGGTTTAATTTCAGCCTCGGAATACTGTCTGTATGAAGTTTGCATATTCTCCCCGTGCCTGCTTGTGTTTCCGCTGGGTGCTTCAGTTACCTCCTGGATTCCTCCAAAGATGTGCACGTTCTGTAGATTAGCCACGTTAAATGGGAATAGAAATTGGCTCGGGTAAGATGCTCTTTCAGAGAATCAGTGAAGACTCGATGGATTGAATGGCCTCCTTTTGCATTGTAGGTGTTCTATGATTCTAAAAATATGATTCTCTGATTCAGGCTATATCAGTGAAACAGCTCTCCAAATATTAGTGAGGAGGATTTTGCAGGATTGACCATTGAACTTTATTGCATTTGAATCCGATGCCTCGGTCAATCCGATCTTACACTTTTTAGAGATGTACGTAGTGATTTGACACAACTGAGTGGCTTACTATTTCATCAGACAACTTAGAGTGAAGCACATTGCAGTGGCTCAGACTGGATAAGGACAGCAGATTTATTTTGCTAAAAATCATTACTGAAGTAGTTGTTTTTTTAAGGCAATCTGACAATTTCAAACTCAACATTGCTGTTACTGCTGCCAAATCTTTATTTCCAGAGTTACTGAGGTAATTGAATTTAAAACTCCCAACATCTCTAGTGGAATTCAAACTTTTATGGTTGTACCATTACTCTAGGCTTCTGAATGATATTCCTTTTCCTGGGTGCCTTTAAATGCAGCAAAATCTCCCACAGTGCTTCAGAAAGAAGGCATGGAGTGAGATTAGATAATTAATAGGATTATAAATTGTAGTAGGAGATTGATTAAAAGTGCAACCAAAAAAACTTGTTTATTTCGAATTGGAAAAGATGAATTTATATCGAGAAATTTCAGAAGAGAGTTCCTGTTCCTCCATCAGTAATGGTGATGCCACTATTATGGAGAGAATGGAGGGAGGTTCATACAACTGATCAAATTTACAGGAGTATGGAGCACGGGCTTGGTGTGGGGTGTTTCTAAAGATAGGATTTTCATATCACAGTAATGGCAAATGTTCAGCAAGTGGAGGCTCATGAGGATGTACGGTATAAGCTATCTAGGGTTTGAACAGTGCCTGATATGGCTGACAGAGTTTACCGTGAGTTGAAATTTGAGAATGAAGAGGGCCTTTAACTAGCATTGGAAGTAAATCCAGAAGAGATGACAGCACAAATGGAATTTGCAGCCGAGGCTTCTAGGACAGGACCGAGGTGGATGATATGACAGAAGTAAACTAAATTCTCCCTCAGTGTAGCTGAACAGCCGCCAGAATGTAGTGACTGGGGGATTTTCACAGTAACTTCATTGCAGTGTTAATGCAAGCCTACTTGTGACAATAATAAATAAACTTTAGATAGATGGAACATATAATCAAAAGATTCAAAGCACAGCTGTAAATTATCAGGGACACCAAACTTTCCCATCCGTGGATTAAGCTAGAGCTAGAAACTAAGAGGATGGAATTGGAGGATTAGACATAAAATTTCTGGCAGAAAGTCAACACAACAATATTTAACTTTATAGAACTTACGGCATACCAATAGCTGACTTGGGGCCTTTGTTATGAATGCAAGATTTTATAAGATTGTTTTAAAATGTCTCTTTTAATTTAAGGCAAAACAGAGTGGGATCATCTGTTCCCAGAGTGAAGCCCAACATTCTAAACGCTGCAGGCTGCTGGTGTAGGAAAGGGGAAGGTGTGGGGTACGTATCCTTCCCAGCCTCCCTGTGCCAATTGGAAACCCCCTGTCCCCCCACCCCCACTACTCCCCAATAGTTTTACCTCCCCATATCCAAATATCCTCTGCTCTTTCCAACATATACCCCATCCCTCAGAGCCCACTCACCAGGTTTTGGTAACTCACCCCCTGGCAACAGCCTAGAGTTAGCTGGATTTGAGGTATGTATGGTTCCTCTTCCTCTTGGGTCTCCTCCAAGTCTGGCAATGATTGCCACTCTGGGTGCAGCAGAGCTGCCAGCCTCCAATTGGCCAGCAGCTCTATAAGGTGGAAGTCCTGCCTCACACCAGTTAAAGGGCTGTGCTAGAAGATTAAAGCAGGCCTTTTCACCATCCTACATTTTTACTCATCCTCCATGTGTAATAATGTGGAAACCAAGGAAAGGTGGGCCTGTTGCTGACATCTCTCTTGGGTATTGGGAGGCATTATACACCCTCAATGTATTACTCCAGGCCCAAGGTTACATTTTCTCCAGAGATCTGGCTGGTGGTTGAGTAGACCAAGTAATTCCAAGATTTCCCAAAATCCAAACTTTTATCGATAGTGCAGCATTGAGTTTAACTTAATGGATGCACAGCCATCCCGGCAGCATGGGATCTGAATTTTGAAACCTGAAATTTGAGACTGCGGTGAATACAGGTAATTAAAGTTATTACTCAAATGGAGGATGATTAAAAACACGGGATGGTGAAAAGGCCTGCTTCTATGTTGTAATTTCAATTTAATTATGCCATTAGTGTCCATTTGTTAAGCAGTAAACATTGGAATATACTTGTAGCAGTTGAATTTTGAAGCTGGTGTTTTCTCCAACCTATGAAGAATTCAAGGACCCAATAGGCTTGTTCAGCGGACTTGATGTTAGTGTATAAACATGGCTGAAGCAATCTCCATTTCAGAACATGAGTCAATCTGTTTCAAGATGACTGTTCTAAAGGATCCAAAATCTGTTTGCTGCGTTTTCTATTGCCATTTCCGACCCAGTTTCCACACTTACATATGACCACCACTTCAAACCATGGCTCTGTATTCAAACACCATCTGGCTTGCTAGAGCTGCAATTCATTACAATGTAAGTGAGACACTAGTTAACCTTCTTTGCAGCTCAGACCCCTATGTGAAGCACATGTGTGGCAGTCAGAAACTGTATAATCTTTACTGCTTTCCTCTGCAATACATTCAAAGGAAGGAATTTACAAAGTCATGCACTTCAGCAAATAACATTGTGTAATTTAATCACTCATTAGTCCACAGTGCTACAGTTCCCACACAATCAGACATTTCTGCCAAGTTATTCAATGCAAATTTTGCCACTCAAATAGGAGGAGGATCGGTTAAATAGCAAAGAACCATTTTTTTTAAAAATCAAGCATCCACACACTCAAATGAAAGAAAGACTGAGCATTTACTTGATGCAATAAATCCTGAAAGTTTACAGTCACTCTTCATTTAGGTAGCGTGGTCATATTTAGCACAGTTCATTTCTCCCTGGTGAGGGAGTGATATTGTGGCAAAGGGCAAAATTTTTTGGGCCTGCCATGATAGGTTCCTTAGTCACGATGTGAATTGTAACCCCCATGACTTGCTTGGACTTGCAAAATCTCATTAACTGTCCTGCCTGGAGACAATACACATCTCTTTAACCTGTGCTTCATGTTCTCTCCACTCATATTATCTGTACCTTTAAGACTTGATTAGCTGCAAAGACTCCATTTCAATCGTTATTCTGTAAATTGAGTTTGTGTTGTTATGTACCCTGTTTGTGAACAGATCTCCCACTCACCTGACGAAGGCGCAGTGCTCTGAATGCTAGTGGCGTTCGCTACCAAATAAACCTGTTGCACTTTAACCTGGTGTTGTGAGACTTCTTACTGAGGTTCCTTAGTGACAGATGTGGTGAGCCATTCAAATCTCATTAAACGTTAGCAGGACCACAATATCCCTTTGCAAGGAAGCACTGGAAATTAGTAATCCAGAGGCCCAGGCTAAAGCTTTGGGGACACCCAATATTCCAAATGTGGTCTCACCAAGGTTCTGTACTGTTGCAGCATAACCCCATGGCTCTTAAACTCAAACTGCCTGTTAATAAACGCTAACACACTATAGGCCTTCTTCACAGTTCTATCCACTTGAGTGGCAACCTTCAGAGATTTGTGGATGTGAACCTCAAGATTTCTCTGTTCCTCCACATTCCTCAGAACCCCGCTGTTGACCCTGTTATCCGCATTCAAATTTGTCCTACCAAAATGAATCACCTCACACCTATCAGGGTTAAACTCCATCTGCTACTTTTCAGCCCAGCTCTGCATCCTAACAATGTCTCTTTGCAACCTACAACAACATCCTATCAATGTCTCTTTGCAGCCTAGAACAGCCCTCCATCCCATCCACTATTCCACCAATCTTGGTGTCATCAGAAAATTTACTGACCCACCCTTCAGCCCCAAACCTGGATGCTGCCCAGGTCTTGTAGATATGGATATGGAATACTTCCATACCTGAAAAGTCATGAATAGTGCTGAACATTTTTGATCATTACACAAGCATCCCCACTCCTGACGTTATGATGGAGGGAAGGTCATTAATAAAGCAACTGCAAGTGTTTGTGCTTAGGACGCTTCTCTGTTGATCTTTCTCTACACCGTAGCTATGATTGTAACACTAAATTTTGCACTCTCTCATTTCTTTCTCTATGAATGGTATCCTTTGTCTTATAGTGCAGAAGAAACAATACTTTTCACTGTATGTTAATACATATGACAATAATAAATCAAATCAAAATTCATCTGAAAAGTGACAGAAGGGGTCATTTCCATTTATTGGCACCTGTTCACTGATGCTCAATTTTAGTTCTACCAGGGCCACTTAGCTCCTGACCTAATTACAGTCCTAATTCAAACATGGAGAAAAGAACTGAGCTCAGAGGGCGAGATGAGGGTGACTGCCATTAGCATCAAGGTTGCATTTGATCAAGGGTAAAGAAAAAAGAGCCCTACCAAAACTAAAATTGATGGAAATTGAGGGGTGTGGGGGGGCTACTCTCCACCATTTGGTGTCATACCTGGCACAAAGGAAGATGGCTGTGGTGGTTGGAGGCCAATTATCTCAGTCCTAGGATATCATTGCAAGAGTCCCTCAGAGTAGTGTCCTAGGCACAAACACTTTCAGCTGCTTCATTAATGAAGTGGTGATGTTTGCTGATCATTGCACAAAATTCAGCACTATTCATGACTTTTCAGATACAGAAGTGGCCATTTCCAAAAAGAGAGACTTTAATCATGTCCCTTTGATAATCAATGGCATTATTATCACTGAACTCCCCAATATGAATACCCAAAGGATTACCATTGACCAGAAAGAAACCATCCATGTGAATATGTGGCGACAAGAACAGCTCAGTGGCTGGAAATTCCAAGGTAAGTAATTCACTTTCTGACTCCTCAAATTCTATCAACCATCCACAAGGCACAAGTCAAGAAGGAATATGATGCAAATTTTTCATTTGCCTGAATGAATGTAGCTCTAATAAAACTTACAAAGCTTGACACCATCCAGGAAAAACAGCTTGTTTGACTGTATGCCATCTACTAACTTAAACATTCACTGCCTCCTCTACCGACACACAATGGCTGCAGGTTATACCATGCACAAGACATAATAGCATTTTCCAAACCAGTGACCTCTACCAGCTAGACACACAAGGGCCAGAAAACATGGGAACACCACCACATACCTACCTTAGTTGGAACTGTATTACTATTCTTTTATTGTTGCTAGGTCAAAATCCTGGAGCTCCCTTCCTAACAGTACTGTGGGTGTACCCACCACAGGGTCTGCAATGGTTCAAAAGGTGCGTCATCATCACCTCAAGGGCAATTAGAATGGGCAACAAATACTGAACTAGCCATCAATGCCCACACCCAGTAAACAAATCAAAAAAAAACACACACAACTTGGTGCTCTTCTGACAACACTTCTGATTTCATTTGATTTATTATTGTCACATGTATTAACACACAATGAAAAGTATTGTTTCATGCATGCTATATAGACAAAAGCATACCGTTCATAGAGAAGGAAAGGAGAGAGTGCAGAATGTAGTATTACAGTTATAGCTAGTGAGTAGAGAAAGATCAAATTAATACAAGATATATCCATTCAAAAGTCTGCTGGCAGCAGGGAAGAAGCTGTTCTTGAGTTGGTTGGCACGTGATCTCAGACTTTTGTATCCTTTCCCAAAGGAAGAAGGTGGAAGAGAGTATGTGGGGCCTTTAATTATGCTGGTGGTTTTGCTGAGGCAGCAGAAAGTATAGACAGGGTCAATGGATGGGAAGCTGGTTTGTGTGATGGATTGGGCAGAGCAGAAGCCATACCAAGCTGTGATACAACCAGAAAGAATGCTTTCTACAGTACATCTGTAAAAGTTGGAGAGAGTAGTAGCTGACATGCCAAATTTCCTTAGTCTTCTGAGAAAGTAGAGATGTTGGTGGGCTTTCTGAACTATAGTGTCGGCATGGGAGGACCAGGACAGGTTGTTGATGATCTGGACACCTAAAAACTTGAAGCTCCCAACCCTTTCTACATCATCCCCATTGATGTAGACAGGGGCATGTTCTCCTTTACGCTTCCTGAAGTCAATGATAATCTCCTTCATTTTGTTGACATTGAAGGAGAGGTTATTGTTGTCGAACAAGTTCACCAGATTCTCTATCTCATTCCTGTACTCTGTCTCATCATTGTTTGAGATCTGACCTACTACGGTTGTGTCGCCAGCAAACTTACAAATTGAAGTGAAGGGGAAGCCTAACTTGATAACTCAATGATTATGATAAGTCAGTGATACCCACATCCTGTAAATTAATTTAATAAACAAAATGCGAGGTAATTTCCATGTCTGAAAATTTGATGTGTTGCAATTCAGGTATGGAAACTTCTAGATACAGCTTTCCAAACTTATATCCCTGTGGATCATGAATTCATACCAGGTCATCTCCAATTCTTTCCATTACTAAAGGGCTTCTCTTCAGTAATTTCTCTCCACGTTTATGCTGCTCATTCAGTCTTTTTGAACTCTTTAGTGCAAATAGAGTCTGTTAACAAACAGCATTACAACTCCTTGCTTTTCATTTGGTATCTCCCACATTCACTGCATTCCTATATACTGTCTATTCCCCAACAAGGGGAATATTTCCTTTTTTAGGGAACAGGGGGGTCTTTCAGGTAGGTGCGATTGCATTGAATGATATCTGTGCAAAATCACGCTGATTGACTTGTCACTGGGAGCAAGGTTACCAAATTGACGGAACCACAACTGAGAAATTCAGATGCACTCTGCAGGTTAGTTGATGAACGATAATCATGGACAAAAGTAATAAAATGTAGTAATTATTCTAAAAATTATAATAGTATTAACTGTTGAAGCAGAAACTGCAGCACTATATAAGAATTAGCATAGATTATACATCTCCCCAAGCCTGTTGCACCGTTCAATTAGATCCTGGATGATCTGTACCTCAATTCAATTTATGGGTCTTTGCTCCAAAACTATTGATCCTTTAACTCACCAAAATCTATTGACTTCACTATTAAAAAATTCAATACATCCAGAACTCCCACCTTTTTAGATAATAGAACTCTGAATTTTCAACACACAATACATTGGGTCAATAGATCTTTGGTAGCTAAACCACAGAATCTCTCACGGCACGTCCCATCACTACAGGGCCATAGAATCTCAGCCTGTGTTCAAAAGAGTTTCCTGACTTCACTCCCCTCTCCCCTCATAGTGATATGAAGATTATGGTGTTCTATTGGTATTCCCATTTAAATCTCTGACTGTGTGGCAACTTTACTGCAGCAAAATCGCAACTATAATTGAAGCTGCAGCACTTTGTTTCAGCTGTTTTGATATCAGAATACACTAAGTTATTTCCTCTAACTGAAATTATATAGGTTAATTCATTTAAACACTGACCTTCTAGCTCCAGCACCTGAGATTGAATCCGATACAAATTAATGGGATGGCTCTCCTCTCCCTGACAGCTGTAAGGACACTCGATGAAATGAATTTGGATGATGTCAGCTTAATTCCTGCTGGTCATGGCCAAACTGCACAAAATTGCTCCCAATTCAGCACAGATTGACAGCAAATTGCCTGTTGCATTCAGGCAACTCAAGTACATTTTTGTCCTTTATTTACAACTGACCCTGTAGCTCTTTATTTTTAATCATCCAGCTATTTTATTCCTACTTTATAACAAAACCACC
Organism: Carcharhinus amblyrhynchos; assembly: GCF_965287045.1. Taxonomy (NCBI): domain Eukaryota; kingdom Metazoa; phylum Chordata; class Chondrichthyes; order Carcharhiniformes; family Carcharhinidae; genus Carcharhinus; species Carcharhinus amblyrhynchos. The sequence goes on along the minus strand of NC_137333.1, from coordinate 36,396,132 downwards.
AGGGAATGATTTTCCCCTCAGATATTTTAGATGCGAAAGAGCCTTTGAGGTAGCCAAAATCAGGTTGAAGCTTACACTAGGGATGGGTGCCTGGGGAATTGTTAAGGAATCAATTGCCACTTAAAATGGCTTTTGGCACTCATTAAGGCGGCTACACCATATATTGTGATTTGTACTTGAGCTAACTAACATTACTAATTTAAAGTTAGTTATGACCTAAATGTAAACTAACCATAACTAATTAAAATAATCTGGAGAAGAGTCATACAGACTCAAAACGTTAACTGTGTTTACTCTGCTTATAGATGCTGTCAAGCCTGCTGAGTTTTCCACTGTTCTCTGATCTTGTTTCAGATCCCAGCATTCGCAATATTTTGCTTTTGTTTGTTATATAACTAACCTGACATTGGCCAGCTGATTGGGAGCAAACAAGTTATTGCAGAGCATTTCAAGGACTACTCAAACGTATATCACATTTTACTATCCATCAGCTGCTGGAGGATTGAAGAGGACTGTTGAAATACATGCAGAAAATTTCTGGGATATGTCAAGATTTCATCGAAAAGGAATAAATAATACAACTTATAGCAGTCACCAGGAGAAAGGGAGTGCTTTGAGCACAAGCACCTTTGAGGTTGGGGTTAAGAAATATCTAGTGTTGAGCAGTGAAAAGAGAGAGAGCAATATACTGCTGTATGTCAGCAATGACTGATCAGGAAACCTTTAATGTTGAAACAGGATGCAGAAAGTAGTCAAAAAAATTAAAGACTTAATTTTATGTAATGCATTTCAGGATTCCCAAAGTACTTCCAAACAGTGAAGTTTCAACTGTAAAGGGGCAATGGGTAAAGTACATTTGCAAAAAGCTCCAAAAACTCTGCACCTTAAAGCTGGGACTTCTGGCTTTACTTGCCTCAATAATTGCAGTGTTCATGTTAGTGCAAGTTTGGACTCTAGTCTTCTCCAAAGGAGGCAACTTGGCTAAGGCTCATAGCACAGGCTGTACTCACTCACATCAAACCTCTATGAAAGCTCTGTCATGTCTGGGCTTTGGGCAGGGAGTGGGGGTGTTCAGCTTCCGATGATCCTTAGGGCTGTCTGACAGCTGTAAGGAAGGATCTGAGGATGGGATTCCTGGAATGAACTTAGCCTAAGGGCTTCACAATGACTCCCTATTTCGTCAACGGAGGGTGATCATTGCAGAGTTGCGTTCAATCGTGTCCCTGTTCGCTCTTCCCACAGAGAGAAGAGGACTATGTAGCAACATGGATGACATTTCTGTCATTGATGGCCACCTCCTGCAAAGTTCTCTGGTTCACAGCTTAATGAGTTCCAGTTTTACCTCCTGTAGTACCCTCCTACATAAAGTTAAACTCACCCTTACTCAGATTAAGCCTTCGTGCTCACTGACTTACATTAGCATCCACCTCAATTTTAAAATGTTTATCGTTATTTTCCAATCCGTCTATGGCTGCCCACCCCCTAACTTCATAACTACCTCCTTTACAATTTTATTAGATTTAGCAATGAGTAATGAGCTAGATTTAATTAAAAGCAGAACAGGGTGTGAAATGGTGATTGTTACATAATCAAGTTCAATATAATTTTTTGAAAAGGAGAAATGTGAAACAGCAGCTCTGGTTCCAGATTTAGATAAGGCAGAGGTACCTGGAGTAGTCTAGGCATGTCTGTTAATTGGCAAAACAAAGGAAGATCAGTGAGAGATATTCAAAAAGAATGAAATGATCCAGATTCTCTGGTTAATGTTTATGCTGCATGCAGTGCCACTGAATTTTAAAATGCGGTCTGCTCAATTTTAGAAACATCACAAAGTTACAGTTTTTGAGGCTTGGAAATGGGGATAACTGGTTGAAGGATTCATTGCTGTGACAATGGCCACAAAGAACATGAAGAAATTAATTGTTTCATCATGAACAAACTGTAAGAAAGTTTAATGTTGATAATTATTTACAATTAGTTTGTAGTTTAGTTATGGTATTTATCAAAAGAATCAAAGTAGGTCAACTCTATATGATTTTATGCTGAATTCTGACACACTAGCTCATCACATTCCTGGTCTCAGCATCACACTCAAACTTAACAAGGGAGAAAAAATGGATGAGATTTAGTGCGTCCATTTGCCATAGGCACAAATCCTGTTATGACCACTAAATCTCATGAAAAGACCATAATGGGATTTCTGCCAATGAGATCTCGGTTTGAGATCTTCCCCAACATCCGCTCTTGAGAACCAAAGCTAGGCATTGTCCTCTGGCACCATGGTAGTGCCTCCTGGGGAAATGCCAAAGGACAGTGCCAGGCATCAGGGGGTAATGCTAGGGGCACTGAGTTGAACACTACCAAGTAGGTTATCCTCCTCCATTAGTGGGAGGTTCCCCTGTGTGTATTGAAGGGGGAGATGGGTGCACACTGGTGGATGGGAGACAGGAGAGAGAAAGTCCCCCACTACTTCTGTGGAGGGGAATTACCCTGAAGCTTGTGGGGGATGGAGAGGCACAGTGGGATCCCTCCATGGCTGTGGAGGAGTCTATTATTTTCACAGATCGGGGTGTTCTTTCAAGATGGTGCCTGAATCTCTGTGCAGCCAGCCTTGCTGGCTCTATCAGTTACTGCCATAATAACGGTGCAAACCACAGAGTGTCTCAAGATATGGTGAGAAAACCAGCTGTGTTCCTGGAGAGCAACATGCTGGTTTTCAGTCAGAACATGACACCTCCATTTCTTTTGGAAAATTCCATCCAAAATGTGCCCCTTGAGCCAATGATACAAGACATCAAGGTTGAGCAGTACTGGTGCGGAACCATCTGCCTCCCTACCAGTTAAAATGATTAGTTGCATTCTCTAACTTTAAAGACCTATTGTGCAAAGAAAAACAAGTGCTAAAACATTCCACCTTGAGCATTAAATTGGCACAGTTTAACTTGTGATGATTAGAATAAGTCGCTTTATTTCACAGTATGTAACCATCTTTGCTTTTGTAAGTTTAGAATTAAATTCTGTAAATAGCTTTTGTAACTACATAGTTCCTTAGAACTTTAATATGTTAGTTGAATGTGTTATGTTATATTTGGTACATCAATTAATTTCAGGCATTGATTTTCCATGTTTTTTTATAGACTTTGTGTAATCTCTAACTTTAAGACTTGTAAAGATATATTGTGTTTTTAATTGACTTATATTTTAAATTATTTTTAATTGACTTACATCAAGCACTGACAGAACCCACAAAAACATACTATGGCAAAGTAGTTCTATTAGCAGAAATACATTAATAAGCACCTTTTTGAATGAAGTTTTGCAGGACATGCTGATACCTATAGATCAATTAGACATCTGGGCTGATAAATCCATGTTGCATGCTGTCTTATATCAAATACTAGCAGACATCAAAGCGATTCTCACTTATTATATTCTAAATGTTCCTGATGCAACTTCAAAGTACTACCCACTTTGAAAACATATTTTTTACATTTAAGTGTTATAAGCAACTTTACTATTCTATCCTATGTTTTAAAAGTAAAGTAATTCATTCCAAGTAACAAAAGTAAGAAAGACATCACTCAAAACGTAATCTGAAAAAAGTAACTGAAAGGAGACTGAAGCATAAGAACATCTGTCTTCCCTCCTGAACAGATGGGCATGGAGGATATCAGAATGCATTCTTTTATCTTAACAAGAAATAGGTAAAATAGCAAAATCCAACTTTGATGAGAGGGATTGTGCCACATTCAGGAGACACTGAGAAGTTATATCTGACCATCACTCTCAAGAAACCAATCAGAAACCGATTATACACCGCCTGGACCAATCATAGACTGAACATGAACCCCAAAATCAATTAGGAAATAGCTTTGCCTCATTTAGGTCAATCAGAATGCAATAACATGATTGATCAGTTATTTCTTTCAGATGCCAATCAAAAAAAAACTAACTCAAATTAACTTAGGGACAAATTAAAAGGGGCAGCTCCCCAAAAGGAAGGGGGAACAGCCCGAACAAAAAACGAAGTTGAAAGGAAACTTAAAACATCAAATCAAAAGGTTATTATCACGCTGTAGGCTATGGTGTGAAAAGAGTTGATAAGCAGCAGCTTGCACTGAACAAGTTGCTCTGCTGTCCGTAGGGAAGCAGAAGTTACAGGAGAGAACAGAGACTGAGGGGACAATCTTACCAAGTGTCAAGTGTCACAACAGGAAAGTTTCAGATCTGCTTTTTTAGCAAGGGAACAAATCAAGTCATGCAACACTCAGTACCAAAATGAGGCACAGTTTTATTCTAACCAGCAGGGTGAGGATTGGGGCCTAAGCTCGCCGGCAAGCCGGCTGCTCAGCTCGGACGGTGCTATTGCACATGCACTCTAAAATAAGTGTAACAGTAGCTCTCCTGCTGGCACCACCCTGCCACAAATATAGATCCCCACCCCCCTTTCCCTCCATAGAGATTGGAACCCTTCATGGACATTTCTCATTTCCCTGCAAAATATTCCACCCCTCTTGGGAACAGGCGCCCCCCCCCCCCACGTTAAACTGAATCTACCATATCTTTATCTGCTCACTCAATCTATCAATATCCATCTACAACCTCCTTATATCCTCTTCACAATATATTTTCCTACCTATCTTTGTTCCATCTGCCAATTGAGTGATCATGTCTTCACTGCCTTCATCAAAGTCATTGACGTAAATTGCAAAAAGTTGAGGTTGAAGAACAGAGCCCCTATAGGACTCCACTCACCACTCACTGCCAATCATTTATTCATTTACAGGATATTGGCATCACTGGCTTGGCAAGCATTCATTGTCTATCCTCAATTGCCCTTGAAAAGATAATAGTGAGTTCCTTTCTTGAACTGCTGCAGTCACTGTGGTGTAGGTACACGCACAGTGCTGTTAAGGAGGGAGTACCAGGATTGAGATCCAGCAGCAGCAGCAAAGGAACAAAAATTCATAACCTGCACATCCAAAATGAGCAGATTAGGTGGATTGTCCATGGTGAATGTGTGGTGTTGTGGGGATGGGACAGTGTGGGGGGTGGAGGGTGGGTGTGGGGGGGGGAGGAAGGGTGGGAGGACATCAGGGTTGGCCCGGGGAGGTCTGGGAGGCCAGCGACTGGGGGGATGGAGGGTTACAAGGTCACCGATGGGGGATTGTGGGGCTGGCCAGCAATCTGGAAGCTGGCAATGTGGGGCCACTGCACTTGCACCCATCTGTCAGCATGGAGATCAGTGCAGGTGCAGTGGTCCACTCAGAACTAGCTGCTGGCCTCGCAGGTGGGAATAGGTCCCGTGCCCTGATTTCCTAAATGAATTCTGTTGAGGCAGTCTATAATGCACAGTGTCAGAGATTCATTCTGCAAATCATGTTAGAACAAAAAGCTGGTGGAATTTACTTCCATTTTCCTGCATGTTGGGAATTTAGAATTTTTTGGGGAGAATCCCGGCCCATATCGACTATTCCTTTAACTATCTGTTTTAAGACCTTAAGATGGGATTCATCAGGACCCAGTGACTTATCTGCCCTCAGCTCTATCAGTTTGCTCAGCACAGATTCAAATTTCAAAAAATTCTCCTCTCCCTTCTATCCCTTGATTTACAACCAATACTGGAATGTTTTTATAACCTCTATAGTGAAGGCAGAATAAACATTTTGTTCATTTCATCCACCATTTCCTTATTATCTACTATTAATTTGTCATTCACACTCTCTAGAGGACCAACGCTCACTTTACATTTCTCTTTTTAAATACCAATAGAGATCCTTGCCAATATTCTTTTTACACTTCTAGCTTCCTCTCATACTCTAGTTTCTTCCTCCTGATTGACTTTTCGTCATTTTCTGCCACTCTTTATATTCTGACAAATCATTTTTGTGCTGTTGTATGCATTTATCTTAAATGTCCTATCAGTGGGCATTCAACAGGATGCAATATGTGAAGATTTTTTTAAAAAAACCAGCAGGTAAAATATAACATTCTTAAATCTTGAACAAGGTTAAGAATTTTTTAATATGTCCCAAAGACATTATAACACAATTTTGGAGAAGCAAATTGTTTTATCCTCAATTGTTTCTTGATTTTCAGAAGGCGTTTGATAAGGTGCCGCACAAGGTTACAGAAGGTTAGAGGGCATGGAGTTGGGGGTAGGGTGTTAGCGTGGATAGGGGATTGGCTGTCAAATAGGAGGCAGAGAGTGGGGGTCAATGGGTGCTATTCGGATTGGCGGTTGGTGACTAGTGGAGTGCCCCAGGGATCGGTGCTGGGGCCTCAGCTATTTACCATTTATATAGATGATCTGGAGGAGGGAACCGAGTGTATGGTGTCGAAATTTGCTGATGACACCAAAATTGGTGGAACGGCAAATTGTACGGAGGGTGTGGAAAGTCTGCAGAAGGATCTAGATAGGCTGGGCGAATGGGCCAGGAACTGGCAAATGGAATTTAATGTTGGCAAGTGTGAAGTTGTCCACTTTGGTAGGAATAATGGTAGGAAGGACTATTACTTACATGGCGAAAAACTGCAGCAGGCGACGGTGCAGAGAGACCTCAGGGTCCTAGTGCATGAGTCGCAAAAACCCAGCCTGCAGGTGCAGCAGGTGGTCAGGAAGGCAAATGGGATGCTGGCCTTCATAGCGAGAGGGATTGAATATTGAATATAAAAGTAGGGAAGTCTTGCTGCAACTGTACAGGGCACTGGTGAGGCCGCAGCTGGAGTACTGTGTGCAGTTTTGGTCGCCGCACCTGCGCAAAGATATTTTGGCCTTGGAGGGAGTGCAGAGGAGGTTTACTAGGCTGATACCGGAGTTGAGGGGGTTGAACTATGAGGGGAGGCTGAATAAACTAGGCTTGTACTCATTAGAGTTTAGAAGAATGAGGGGAGATCTCATTGAGACATATAAGATGATGAATGGGATGGATAGGATAGAGGTGGAGAGACTCTTCCCACTCAGAAAGGACAGTAGGACTAAAGGGCACAGCCTCAAGATAAAGGGGGGGCAGTTTAGAACGGTGTTGAGGAGGAACTTCTTCACTCAAAGGGAGGTGAATCTCTTGAATTCTCTGCCTCGCTAAATATATTTAAGACGCGGGTTGATAGGTTTTTGATAGGCAAGGAGATTAAGGGTTATGGGGAGAGGGCGGGAAAGTGGAACTGAGCCACGACAGATCAGCCATGATCTTATTGAATGGCGGGGCAGGCTCGAGGGGCTAGATGGCCTACTCCTGCTCCTATTTCTTATGTTCTTATGGTATCACTGAGAGAGCAGCTGAAGTTCACAGAAAAAGTCACGTTGTACTTTATTCTGTATTTCAAGGGAGATCATATTTAGGCACAGGAAACTTCACTTAGGTATAACCAGATAATGAAGTCAAATTAAAAATCCACCATGAATTAGGTTAAATGAATGGGCCAAAATTTAGCAGATTGAGTTTAACATGGATAAGTGTGAAGTTTTCCATTTTGATTAGAAAAATAGAAAGGCAACTTATTATCTAAATGGACAGAAACTTCAAACTGCTTCAGTGCAGAGGGTTTTGGGTGTCCTCATGCATGAATCGCAGGAAACTAGTATGTAGGTACAGCAGGTAATGAGGAAGGCTAACAAAATTTTGGCTTATATTGCGAAAGGAATAAAGTAGGGAAATGTTGCTGCAACTGCAGTAGTGAAATCATACCTGGAGTATTGTCCACAGATTTGGTCCCCTTACATGAGGAGGGATGCAGTTGCATTGGAGACAGTTCGAGAAGTTTCACTAGATTGATTCAAGAGATGAGGGGTGTGTCTTATGAAGAGAGATTGAGCAGTTTAGGCCAACACTCTCTAAAGTTTAGAAGAATGAGGGGAGATCCAGTTGAGGTATATAAAATGCTAAATAGCATTGATGGGATGAATGTACAGTGAATGTTTCCTCTAGTGTGGAAATCTAAAATGAGAGGTCATAGTTTTAGGATAAGGGGTGGTAGATTTAAACAGAGATGAGGGGAAATTACTTTTCTCAAAGAATCTGTGGAATTCACGACCCCAGAGTGTGGTGGATGCTGGAACATTGAGTAAACTTAAGGAGGGGATGGACAGATTTTTAATTAGTGATGGGTTGGAGAACAGGCAGGAAAGTGCATTTAAGGCCAAGACAAGATCATCCATGATTGTATTAAATGGCGGAGCAGGCCCAAGGGACTGAACTGTTTCTAGTTCTTGAATGGCAAAAGAGACTTTAAGGGGTGAATGGCCTATTCCTCTGCCTATGCTCCTATACATGCCTTTCTGTGAGCACCTGATTCTGACATTGGAGAAACAAAGTGAAAAATATCTAAATTCTTCAGCCTAACCTCCTTTACCATGAAAAGTGCAGCAATTTATCACAAAAGAAAACAATACTTTCAATGGTAAGTGGAACAAAATTAAGCAGAAATTTCTTCACTATAAGCTCTTAAATTTACCCCAGAATCCTGCTGCATTGATTGCATTCTATTGATTGTATTTTTTTTCAATAAACCCAGGTTCACTAAATAATTGAAATACGAGTGAAAGCTGGCTTAGACTCGAGCTTTTCGTGAGTATAATACAATGTATTTACAGCTGCACAACCCAAAGTGAACATGAAAACAGGCAGGGTCAGTCACAGTGCTGCTACTTAGTTGTGACCTTGGCTTTCTTTCTATTGCAATGAATAGTATTAAAGATTTAGAATGCAAGTGCTTCTGAATATTCTTCTACTGAGATGAAAGAAGCTGAAGTTTGCAAAGACAGCCATAAAAATAAACAGAGGAAATTGTTTAGTAGCAGTAGCTCAGTCAACCTTGGCATAGCCTTTCCATGTTCCTAGTATGAATAATGATTCATGTTTGCCTCTAACCATGCCATTCTCTTAGAATTTGGATAGATATCATCAAAAATAAGACAAATATTTTGTAAATTCTCTACATTGTATTGTTCAGGTCACACAACTCATCTGGTTAAGGCAATTTTGACTTTTTTGCTGTTTTATTGAAAAAATGTAAAAATTCTATGAAAACGGCCAAGTACTGCATATGGTGTTAAAACCCCACTCTTGAGATTTGAACGTGTAATTCAGGTTGACATTTCACTGCAATACTGAGGAACTGTTGCACTGTTGAAGGTGACACTTTCAGATAAACTGTTAAACCGAGGCACCAGCTGCCCTCCCAGTTGGATGTAAAAGAGTCTGCAACAGGAAAAGGGAGTTCCTGCAGTTTCCTAGCTAACATTTATCCTTCAACCAACATTACTAAAGCAGATTATGTGGTCATTACCTCACTGCTGTGTGTGCGACCTTGCTATGTGGAAAATGGCTTCCACATTTCTTGACATTACAGCAGCAACTGCAGTTCAAAGGTACTTAAACTTAAAAATATATTGCTACTCCTTTATTGCCATTTGGTCATACGAACATACAAACTACAATCAGGAGTAGACACTCATGTCTGCTCCGCCATTCAATAAGATCATGGCTGATCTGACTGTAACCTCCACCCCACATTCCTGCCTACCCTGATAACCTTGCTTGCTAATCAAGAATCTCGCTAACTTTACCTTAAAATATTCAAAGACTATCTGCTACAAAAGCCTGGTCTAAATCCTGGAATTCCCTCTCTAAAATATAGGTGTTTGTCAAATGAAGAGAGATTGAACAGTTTAGGCCTATACTCTCTGGAATTTAGAAGAATGAGGGGAGATCAAATTGAGGTATACTAGATGATAAAAGGTACGGATAAAGTAGATGTGGAATGGATGCTTCCTCTTGTGGGGCATTCTAGGATGAGAGGTCATAGTCTTGCTATAAGGGGTAGCAAATTTAAAAGAGTTGAGGAGAAACTACTTCTCCCAAAGAGTTGTGAATCTGTGGAATTTGCTACCCCAAAGTTTGGTGGATGTTGGGACAGTAAGTAAATATAAGAAGGAGTGAGACAGATTTTTAATTGGTAATGGAATGAAGGGTTATGGGGAGAAGGCAGAAGAATGGAGATTTGGAGCATACGGTCATGATTGAATGGTGGAGCAGACCTGTTCGGCCGAATGGCCTAATTCTGCTCTTATCATAGAATCATAGAACCCTACAGTGCAGAAAGAGGCCCTTCGGCCCATTGAGTCTGCACCGACCACAATCCCACCCTGGCCCTACCCCCATATCCCTACATATTTTTACCCACTAATCCCTCTAACCTAAGCATTTTAGGACACTAAGGGGCCATTTTAGCATGGCCAATCAACCTAACCTAACCTGCACATGTTTGGACTGTGGGAGGAAACCGGAGCGCCCAGGGGAAACCCACGCAGACATGAGGAGAATGTGCAAACTCCACACAGACGGTGACCCGAGCCGGGAATCGAACGCAGGTCCCTGGAGTTGTAAAGCAGCAGTGCTTACTACAGTGCTTACTACAGTGCTACCGTGCCCCCCTTATAACTTAAAAAGCATAGTTGGAAACACAAAATGTACTGCGGTGGTTTCAGAAAATGTTCTCGAAACCAAAATATATTTGAATATTGAAAGGTTATGAAAAATGCTATATAAATTGAATTCATTTCCTTTTCCTTTATAAATACATTAAGCATTTGTATCTGAACTCAACCAATTTTATGAAATACCTTTATTTATTTTAAATACTGAACTAATTTTATTGCCAACAGATACTTGTTCTTACGAAGGTGATGGTGAACGCCTTCTTGAATTGTAATCTATATGGTGAAGATACTACAATTGTGCTCAGAGGTGAGGGTGGTTGTCAAGGACTTTGATCTGGTGATGATGAAGAAATAGTAATATATTTCCACGTCAAGATGAAGGCTAGCTTGAGGACAACTTTGAGATGATAGTATTCCCAAGCTTTCCTTGTTCTTATAGCTAATAAAGTTCATGGATTTCGGAGGTGCTGTTAAAGAAGCCTTGGTGAGTCGCTCTGTACATCCTGTAGATGGTACATACCACAGGCATGGTGCGCCAGTGGTGGAGGGGATGAATGTTAAATGTTATGATGGAGAATCAATCATTATCCTGGAAGGTCTCAAATTTCTTGAATGCTTTCAGAGCTGTACACATCCAGGCCAATGAAGATTATTCCATCATTTTCCTGACTTACACCTTAGACATTGATGATGCAAAGCAATTGGAGAATCAGGAGTTGAGTTAGTCAGTGCAGAATATCAGCCTCTGACTTGTTTTTATATGTAAACCAAGATTAAGCAAAGCTAAGAGTAAAGACAACGTTGTAAGAGAAGATGCCAGGCCCAACTGCAGAGTTTTTACCTGATTTACCACAGCTACATGAACAATTGGATTCAATAAGGAGGCAATGATTGAACAATTTCTTGTGATTGGACACCCGGGACCAGGGAATTATTCATCCCGTGATAAAAAGGTTAGGTGCAGACAAGATAGCTGAAGAAGCTTCAAAACCAGCTCTCAAGAAGTGGGCTGAGAAAGCTTCAAATAAACCATCAATAAAAGGCAGAAAAATGTGGCAAAGGTCAAAGACGGAGAGTTACTCCATCTACATGTGCAAAGTGATGAAGCCACTTCACCCTAACACTGGAATCTCCTCCTAGTCCATGAGTATCATGAACTCATTTGTGAATGATATTTTCAAGTGCATTGCAGGTGAGGCTTCCTGGCCCATTACGGCAAACACTACCGTCAGCTCCCTGGAATTCCAGTCCACCATGCACCTGTTGCTGCCCAGAGAACTGGCCAAGCACACCATTTCAGAAGAGACAAAGACAGTAACCAAGTAAAAGTCTACAATACTGACAATAATGACCATGCATCACAAAAAAATGATGTGAAACAAGAATAATTGATCTACATGGAATTATTAAAATATTAGGTGAGCAGCCAGATGCTAAACATAAAACTAAAGGGCCAATGAGAATTCATGGGCTACTGGTGAATTAAACCTTTTTCATTAACAAAACAAAATAGTCTTTGGAACAGCAGTTTGAGATTTGCAGTTGAAAACCAAGAGGAGAACAGCGTCTGAGGCATGTAAGGTTCTGGCTGAGAAGAGAATAACAGGGAGGCACATGGTCCATCAGTATACAGTATTGGATTTTGCTAACAAACCCCTTACCTTAGTAATTTCTAAGTAAGAACTTAAGTTCTTAATTCTTTTAGATACAAAACATTTTTAAATGAATTAAATTTAGAATACCAAGAGATTCACTGACAATGTAGATAGATTAAACATGTTGAAATCAAGTCGCTTTGAAGACTTCTACTCTAACTCTTTTTTAGCATCTCAAAAATATCAAACTCCTTGGTGTTGATTTTCACCTTCACTCCCTGGATGCTATTTTAATGAAATAGATCAGGAACCAATTATATAACTTGTCCTATTTTCACTGTTTTGAAAGCAATGGGATGAAAATTAAATTGGTTCCATAATAGATGAGCAATCTTCTTTGTCTAATGATTATTAAAGAAAAGTAAAATTGGCATATTTACCCCTCTTGATCTTTTTCTGTTACAGATTATAGTTACACAGAATTACATAGAAGAGAAAGACCATTCTGCCCATCTAATCCATACTGCTGTTTATATTCCACATGAGCCTTCTATCATCCTCTTCATCTAATCCTATCAGCATGACTTAGTAATTCTTTCTCCCTCATGTTTTTATCCAACTTCCTAACTTGGGAATTCAAGCTATTTGCACCATCTATTCCATGTGGTAGTTAGTTCTACTTTCTAATTTCTGTCTGGGTAACAAAGTCTTGGATAGCTCAAAGGAGCAATGCCCTAATCAAAGAATTATGCAGAAACCACAACATGGAAAAGATCAATCAGGTAACTAATCCACAGAAACTGTCACTGTTGAGGTATTATTATAATAATGATATAGTATCTTGGGCTTATTTACTGTATAAGACACAAAGCACCAATCACCCATAAGGGATTGAGTAAACATGTTATGAGTTCATTTACTAATTTGAGGCACATGAAAACAGTTAGACATGGGTATAAAACTTGAAGGTATCTGAGCTGTGTGTGTGCTTTGCTCAAAGCAAAAGTGAAACTAAGACTGGATCAGATTTTCCCTTTTCTGATGTCATGCTGATATCAGTTAAAGACATTTGACAATTATTTTCCAATTTACCTTGTCTTCCACTATGCTAAATTTGGTGGTGTTGTGATCAGTATTCCAATTTAAAAGCAAAGTTGGTTTCTTTGCAACTTAGAATCATAGACTCATAAGGATGGTTATAACATAGAAGGAGACCATTTGGTCCATCTTTTCCATGCTACCTTTTCTCAAGAGCAACTCAGCTGGCTCCACTTTCCTGGCTTTTCTCTGTAGTTCTGTAATTACTTTTCTCTTCAAGTGCTTTTCCAATTACCTCTTGAAAGTCATGATTACATCTGTTTCCACTAGACATTCAGGTAATGCACTCCAGACTTATCCACACACTGTATAAAAAGCTTTTCCTCATTGGTTCTTTTTCTTAATCATCTTAAATCAATGACCTCATGTTTTTGAGACTCCTGTCAATAGGAACAGTTTTTCATTGCCTACTAAGTCGCGCCGCCACATGATTTTGAACCCTTCTCCTCTCAAATTCTCTTTGATGAGGAGAACAAACGCAGTTTCCCAAATCTATCTATGTAACAAAAGTCCCACATTCCTGTAAAGTACTTTCATAAATTTATTCTGCACACTCTTTAAAGACTTCATACCTTTCCTAAAGTGTAGAACCCAGGATTCAACTCAAAATCCAACTCAATTTTCAAGTTTGCTGATGATACCACCATAGTGGGTTGAATGTCAAATAATGACAAGAAGCAGTACAGGAAGGAGATAGAGAATCTGGTGAACTGGTGCAACAACAATAATCTCTCCCTTGATGTCAACAAAGCAAAGAAGATAATCATCGACTTCAGGAAGCGTAATGGAGGACATGCTCCTGTCTACATCAATGAGGACAAAGTGGAAAGGGACGAGAGCTTCATGTTTTTAGGTGTTCAGATCACCAAAAAACTGTGCTGGTCCATTCATGCCAATGCTATAGTTAAGAAGGCCCACCAAAGCCTCTACTTTCTGAGGAGGCTAAGTAAATTTGGCATGTATGCTACAATTCTCATCAACTTTTACAGGTGCACCATAGAAAGCATTCTTTCTTATTGTATCACAGCTTGGTATGGCTCCTGCTCTGTCCTCTCTGTCCTCTGCCCAAAACTGCAAAAAACTACAAAGGGTCAGGAGTGAAGCCCAATCCACCATACAAACCAGCCTCCCAACCATTGACTTTGTCTACACTTCCTGCTACCTCGGAAAAGTATCCAGCATAATCAAGGACACCACGCACACTGGACATACTCTCTTCCACCCTCTTCTGTTGAGGAAAAGATACAAAAGTCTGAGAACATGTACCAACGGACTCAAGAACACCACCTTCTCTGTTGCCATCAGACTTTTGAGTGGAGCTACCTCATATTAAGTTGTTCTTTCTGTACTCCCTAACTATGACTGTAACATTACATTCTGCAGTTTCTCCTTCCCTTCTTTATAAATAGTATGCTTTGTTTGTATAGCACACAAGAAAAATGTTTTTCACTGTATACTAATACATGTGAGAGTAATAAATCAAATCAAATAAAATCAAAAGAATTGGGCACAATTAGTCCAGTTGCAAATTGGGTATTGGATACAAGTGCACTGAGGAAGACATCACATGAGTGAGACACAGCCAGAGTGAGTAGACAGGATTTCTCATGCCCTCCGTGGCATGTTTTGTGGTGGCGGAGATGGACGGCTGTTGGCTGGTGGTGAGATTTTCTGTTCCCTTTGCATTCAGCAGGGTTTTCTGTTGTATGCACCTATGTTAGCTGGACAAGAAGATCTTGCTGGTCGGAACAGTTGCAAAATTCTGACCAGTTTATTTAGGAATTTCCATCCATACATCCCTCTACTTCTTTGGATTCATTTCATTTCGGCTTGGTGACTTATTTACTTTAAGTACAGTTGGTCTTTCTAATAACTCCTCCATTAAATTTTAGGACATTTACTCTCTCAACAATTTCATCTTTCTTTATAACTTTATCAGTCACTTCTTTCCTTGGCAAAGATAATTGAAAAATGTTTTTTTAGCCCCTCAGTCATGCCCTCTGCTTCCATTACATGGGGTGGCATGATGGCACAATGGTTAGTACTGCTGCCTCACAGCACCAGGGACCTGGGTTCAATTCTGGCCTTAGGTGTGGAGTTTTCACAATCTCCCTGTGTCTGCGTGGGTTTCCTCCAGGTGCTCTGTTTCCTCCCACAGTCCAAAGATGTGCGGGTTAGGTTGATTGGCCATGATAAATCGACTTTAGTGTCGGGGGATTAGCAAGGTAAATATGTGGGGTTACGAGAATAGGGCCTAGTTGGGATTGTGGTTGGTGCAGACCCAATGGGCCAAATGGCCTCCTTCTGAACTGTAGGGATTCTATGATTCTGGAAGGATTCTCATCATTTGATCCCTCAGCATCTCCATCCCTTCACTTATTATCATTTTGCCTTTCACATGCTGTAGAAGATTTTTTGATTCCCTTCTATAGCATTCTCCTTGTGTCTGCGTGGTTTCCTCCAGGTGCTCTGGTTTCCTCCCACAGCCCAAAGGTGTGTGGGCTAGGTTGATTGGTCATTCTAAATTGCCCTTAGTGTCCCAGGATGCAGGAGTTAGAAGGATTAGTGGATAAAGATGTGGGGATAGGACCTGCATGGGATTGTGGTTGGTGCAGACTTGATGGGCTGAATGGCTTCTTTCTGCACTGTAGGATTCTATGATTTCTATGATTTTTTATGTTAACTGACAGTCTCTTCTCATACATTATTTTTGCCTCTCCTTTTTCCTTTTACATATCCTGGCTGAACTTTCTATATTCAGCCTTATTCTTACCTGTATTAATTCATCTGGCATTTGTCATACACCGTTTTTCTTGTTGGCTGATGGGCACCATTTAAAAAAACAGAAAAAAAAGTAATTGAATTTATATAATGCCTCACTGCAATTTTTTGAGACTCGTATGGCTATTGTTCATCCAGCAATAAGGATCTTCAATAAACAAATTAACTTTGCAAAGTAAACCAAAGAAAACGGTTTAATAAAGAAACTTCATTATACAACACTCATATCACACCCTGGTCCACACAAGCTGCCCATAATTGGAATTGAAATCTTTTTTAAAGATTTGAGCCTTAACAAACTTTATTTCCTCTGATACATTTGTCCCTTGGTTAAAACAGGTCAGCTGACGATAATCTCATTGGTGTTAATGCAATCTTGCTGAGATCAAAGTGGCAGCTATGTTTCCTACAATATGGGCAACACAGTGACACTGCTGCCTCACAGTGCCAGGGACCCGGGTTCAATTCCAACCTTGGGTCACTGTCTGTGTGGAGTTTGCACATTCTCCCTGTGTCTGCATGGGTTTCCTCCCACAGTCCAAAGATAATGCAGGATAGGCGGATTAGCCATGCTAAATTGCCCCTTAGTGTTGAGGGGACTAGCTGTGATAAATGCATGTGGTTGTGGGGATGGGGCCTAGGTGAGATTGTGGTTGGTGCAGACTCGGTGTGCCAAATGGCCCCCTTCTGCTGTGGGATTCTATGATTCAGTGACTATACTTCAATTGGTTATAAACTGCTTTTGGATATCTTGGAATTTTGAGAAATGTAAAATAAATGCAAGCCTTCATTTTGCACATCTCTAGAGAAATAATTTGGTAGATTCGTGGGACTTCTATTCTTATCTGTTACCATGTGATCCCACTTACATTTGTATTCTAAATATTAAGTACGGTTAATGTCCATATGTTGTCAGTGTATACTGACATATCCTTTCTATTTTGTTGGAGGAGGTTAATCTCACCTTCTGCACAGGAATAATCCCTCTTCCATGGAGCAAGTTCTGCAGCCTGCTTTTCAAACCTTGGCAGGGTCTACAATTCTGAGGCTTTCCCGCTGGTCATGGCTCTCTTGCTTTTGTTATGTGTGATCCTATCTTGTATAAAGACAGATGGATTGACTGTGGGCACTACAGATGAAGGAGCTGGTCAGAAGCATGTATGTCTATTTTGTTTCTGCTGAGTCCTCCCTAGAAAGGGATTAAGACCTTGTTTGTGCAGGAATGTACATCAGATGTGGATCTTAAAGTGGCTGGCAGACATTCAGTACTGATGTTCCATCTGTTGCTTGTGTGTGTGACATCTCTGTGGGATCTAACCCTTAGATTGTCTGATTCCCTATGAGAGTAAAAGTTTGGAGCGAGTGGAAGCTTCACTTATCCTGATGGAGCAGGCAAGATCATTCATTTTCTGCACTGCAGGGCAAACCTCTGTGTACCCCGGATGCTGTTCTCTCTGGCAACATGCCAACATGGTCAGGTGTAAGGGTTCCTGCTCCCATCCCTTGGAAAGAGGGGCTCCTGCCTTTCCTGGATAGCCTAGAGGAAAATCCCCAGAGAGGCTCAGAGTTTGCTTCTCTTTGGCATCATGGTTTGCCTCTTTGCCACAACACCTGACCTGCAGTGAGAGAACGTCTGTCTGGCTGCCATTTAAATATGATCCTCGGACCGTCAAGTCCATGAGATAACAGTGGGGCAAATTACTTCTTACTCACCCTGCCATCAGATTCACCAGGCTCTGCGCTGATGCATAGTTAAGTGGAAGGTCATTCCTGCTGCCCAACAGGAATCTCTGTCTTTCCCAACCCCGATTGGACTTTATCCCCAGAAGGATAAATTTCACCTATTGACATCGTTTTAATGATGAATGCTAGGAACTCAATCCTTCATTAGGAACTCAATCCTTCATTATTGACATCCTCATCCCCCATGACCCCTCCATGCTTCCTCACATTTCTGATACTTCCTCCATGCCCCCTTATGTTCCCCATGCCAGTTCCATGACATTTTTTTTTAAATTGTTCTTTCATGGCACATGGGCATCGCTGGCTGGCCAACATTTATTGGCCATCCCTAGTTGCCCTCAACCACACCGCTGTGGCTCTGGAGTCACGTGTAGGCCAGACCGGGTAAGAATGACGGGTTTCTTTTCCTAAAGGGCATTAGTGAACTAGATATGTTTTTCCATCGGCAATGGTTTCACGGTCATCGGTAGATTCCTAATTCCAGATTTTTTTTATTGAATTCAAATTCCACCACCTGCTGTGACAGGATTTGAACCTGGATCCCCAGAACATTAGCTGGATTAATAGTCTAGCAATAGTACCATTAGGCCATTGCCTACCCTAGTGCCTCTAGACCCACAGCAATGTGATTGACTCTTAACTGCCATGAGGGATAGGCAGTTAAGAGTCAATGTTGGCCCAGCCAGCAATACTGACATCTAATGAATGAAGAAAAAAGTTAAAAAAAACTTAAGGCATGAATCTACAATGTTCACCTTTCACGTTCTCTGATAGTCATTTGATAGATTTCTTCCTGTAGGGACGAAACTGAAGGACGAAAATTCAAACAAGAAAAACCCTATTTCATTTATAACCACAATGCAAATACAAATTTTGACCAGCCCAGTTAGCTAAAGAATTGCAGAACAGGTGGTGTCTCAGGCAGACTTGTCAAGAAACAGCTTGCAAAAGCAGTTTAATTTTTTAGCTTCTCGCCACAGTCCACGTTTTTATGCTGTTTTTAATTTTTGGGCACTGCAGTTGAACGAACCATATGGCTGAATCCAGGAGGGCAACCTAGAAATGTGGTCACTAATGGTGTAGTGTGATAAATAGAAGCAACAGAAGCCATCTCAACTGTTGACCCCTGAAAGGTGGTTAATTAACAGCATATGTGTTTCTCACATGCACATGTCCTGTTAATTGCAGGATGCTGTCTATTTCAGTTAAATGTACACTCAACTAGTTGGAGCTTGTTAGATTGAAATTTAGCTTGATCTATAAGAAAAAATGTTATATTTTTACAAAAATAAATGCAATTCTGTGGGCTGGGGCAGGTTGATAGAGGGAACTCCAGCACAGGGGGAATAATCTTAAACTCAGTACCAGTCTGCTCAGGAGCAAAATTAAGACACACTTTTTCACAAAGAGGGTTGTGGAAATCTTGAACTCTCTTCCCTAACAGACTATGGCTGCTGTGAGAATTGAAATATTTAAGACAGAGGTTTTTAAGGGGAAGCCATGTTTGACGAATTTATTGGATTTCTATGAGGATGTGACTAGTGCGGTAGACAGAGGGGAACCAGTGGATGTGGTGTTTCTAGATTTTCAAAAGGCGTTTGATAAGGTGCCGCACCAAAGGTTGCTTCAGAAGGTTAGGGGGCATGGAGTTGGGGGTAAGGTGTTAGCGTGGATAGAGGATTTGTTGTCTAATAGGAGGCAAAGAGTTGGTATCAATGGGTGGTATTCTGATTGGCGGTTGCTGACTAGTGGAGTGCCGCAGGGATTGGTGCTGGGGCCTCAGCTATTTACCATTTATATAGATGATCTGGAGGTGGGGGCTGAGTGTAGGGTAACAAAATTTGCTGATGACACAAAGATGAGTGGAAAAGCAAATTGTGCGGAGGGTGTGGAAAGTCTGCAGAGGGATCTGGATAGGCTGAGTGAGTGGGCGAGGACCTGGCAGATGGAGTACAATGTTAGCAAGCGTGAGGTTATCCACTTTGGCAAAAATAATAGTAGGATGGATTACTATTTAAAGGGCAAAAAGCTGCAGCATGCTACGGTGCAGAGGGACCTGGGGGTCCTTGTGCATGAGTCGCAAAAACCCAGTCTGCAGGTGCAGCAGGTGATCAAGAAGGCGAATGGAATGCTGGCCTTTATAGCGAGGGGGATAGAATATAAAAGCAGGGAGGTCTTGCTGCAACTGTACAGGGCACTGGTGAGGCCACAGCTGGAGTACTGTGTGCAGTTTTGGTCGCCGCACTTGCACAAGGATATTTTGGCCTTGGAGGGAGTGCAGAGGAGGTTCACTAGGCTGATACCGGAGATGAGGGGGTTGGACTATGAAGAGAGACTAAATAGACTGGGTCTGTACTCGCTGGGAGTTTAGAAGGCTGAGGGGACATCTTATTGAGACGTACAAGATAATGAAAGGGATGGATAGGGTAGTGGTAGAGAGATTCTTCCCACTCAGAAAGGACAGCAGGACTAGAGGGCACAGCCTCAGGATAAGGTGGCGGGGGGGAGGGGGGGAAGTTTAGAACGGAGTTGTGGAGGAACTTCTTCACTCAAAGAGTGGTGAATCTCTGGAATTCTCTGCCCATTGAAGTGGTGGAGGCTACCTTGCTAAATATATTTAAGTCACGGGTAGATCAGTTTTTGACAGACAAGGGAATTAAGGGTTATGGGGAGAAAGCGGGGAAGTGGAACTGATCCACTTCAGATCAGCCATGATCTTATTGAATGGCGGGGCAGGCTCGAAGGGCTAGATGGCCTACTCCTGCTCCTGTTTCTTATGTTCTTATGTTCTTTTATTAAAAGAATTAATTATTATGCAGATTTTATCAAAGGAAATGGCACTGAGGATTGCATAGATTTCCAGATCTATCAACGAAACCTGGAGCAGATGGAATTGCACTTATATTTACATATATATATATATGTCTGAGTTATATTCCATTTGTTTGTATATTTAATATTTTGCTTGTGGACAGGACAAATGGAAGAGTTCCTCCAGGCCCCAAAGTGAAACCTTGCCCTAAACCCTCCTCTGCCTCTCCATTTCTTGAACCCCTTGACCACTTACCTTTTGCCTCAGTGATGTCTTTTTCCTCAGCAAAATACCATTCCCACCCGTCAATCAATTTCTGCTTCTTGCTGTAAGAAGAGTGATGTACTTTCATCCAAATTGCAATGAGGCCTGTGAATTAAAACGACTTGGCCTTCACACCACTATCCTCATGGACAATTCCCTCCAACCTGCCACAGCCCCCATATGATCCCATTTAAAATTGGGGCTACAATTAAAAGAAGTTAGCAGTTTCCTTCAGATGGGTTGTAGGAGAATGCTTACAATGCTTTACTCTGAGTTGTGATAGAACAGAAATTACTTGGAAGATGTGCTCTTCAGCTGCTGTGCAAAAGCAAAACAGAAATAATTTACATTTCTAGAACATGCTCCACAGCTACTGCACCTCCCATAATGTTTAACATGTTTTAAAGATCATTTCCTGAAGAAGTCACTGTCATATTGTAGGAGATATAGCAAACTTTTGTGAACAGCAAGTCCCTCAGGCAGCAGTGAGACACTGGCAATGGCACTTGTCACTGAATACTGATGAATTACATTTTATGTCCACCCAAAAAAGCAGACTAGGCCTCAGTTTAATATCTCATCTGAAATCAGGCATTACTAACAGTTCTTTCAGATTGCATTGAAGTATCAGTCCATGTGATCTTCTCAAGCCTTCAGATTGGAACTGTACCCTATGACCTTTTGAATCAAATATTCCAAGTCTCTTTATGGTAAGCAATTTGAATGTCCTGTGGATGTTCACAACTTACTAATGTGATTTAACTCCTTCCCTCTGTTTCTGTTGCCTCACTGTTCATTCTGCTACCCGCCTGTTTTTATGTGCCAAGACCTTAATCATGAGTATAACATGCAATACTTTACTGAAGGCCTTTTGAAAATGCAAATGTATTATATCTACCACATTATGCTTGTCAACTATTTCCATTACTCCTTCAAAGAATTGAAGATGAGTAAGTTAATCATATTGTTCCATTTTGAAATCTATGCTGGCTATTTATATTTTTGGTTTCCAGATATTTTTCCTTTATATCTTTGAGTAAAGATTCCAACATATTTTCTGCTATTAATTTTAATTAAACTGACCGATTGGTCCCTGAATATTTTCTAACATTGTTTTCAAATATAGCTTTGCTTTTGCTTGTATCTTTTATATTTTGCTTATTGGCCAGGACAAACAGAAGAGTTCCTCCAGGCCCCAGAATGAAACCATGGGCCTACCCTGCCCTGAATTTAGCTTGGTTTTTTAAAATTTTTCTTCATCAGGATTGTTTAATTGCCAAGTATGCTGGAAGTCATATAGGCTTCAGGATATATGTAGGAGAGACTACATATATCTTAATAGCTTAACTTAATAGCTCTGCACTCCAAGGAGAAGAAACAACAGCTATAGTTAATGTGGAGTACCTTCCAATGCCTCACAGATTTGGTAATTTTCAATCTGTTAAGTTTATATACACCTTGTTAGGTGTAGAATTTTACAATGCAATTATAATAAAACCTGAAAATTATATGTATTACTTTGTAGGATCTCCTGCATTATAGATATTTTGTACACATTAAGAGATCATCCAGCCATAGAATCCTTCCAGTGCAGAAAGAGGCCATTTATCCCATAAAGTTGTACTGACAACAATGCCACCCATGCCCTATCCCCATAACCCCACATATTTCCTGGCTAATCCCTCTGACAGTAAGGGGAATTTTACTATGGCCAATCAATCTAACTCGCACAATGCTCTTTTACTTTGCTTTTTGCAATAAGTCTTAAAACTTCAACTGTTCTGTGATCCTTCCAGGCAATCGCTGAAAATTTGCATTTTTTTTAAAGGCTATCCATTTTTATGTGGATTGTAGTAAGCTTCTGACCTTGGAGTGAACGTGAATGCTACCATTAAGCCAACGGCACTAAAGTCTTATTACATGTAGTAGAAGCATACAATCACTGAGGCATTTTGTGGAGACTTTAGAAAGACACAAACATACTGGGCACATGATGCTTTACGGTCTGATAGGGAGCGTTATGCTTTATTTTTCTTCATTAATTGGCAGAAGAGAGGTTTTGACTGCAGCTTTGGAAAGAGGATAATCAGAACATGCAGCTGAACTGTGACAGAACTGTAGCATATGAAAATAAGTAAAGCCCAGTAGGGGCCATCAACAGAAATATGAATATTGTCAACAAGTTAGCATATGAAGCTAATTTGACAGCTAAATGGATAGATAATTAACACTGACCCAGCCACATAACCAACATTATACAAAAAATGAAAAAGCATAATTCATTAGCTTAACATCAAAAATACAAAGGAGATAAAACAAGAAGCTCTCATATACTGAATTTTAGCTCTGTCCTATTATAAATGATTACTTACCCCAGTCCAATGCCGGCATCTCCAAATCATGACTATCATAAATGATGCATATTATTTATAATTCTTGTCTAGGGAAGGGATATAAAAAAGAGTTATTTTATTAAAGATGAAGATGAAACTAAGGGCAATGGCCGATGGAAAGTGGGAAAAGTGGCATTGAAACTGCTCACGGTATTGTTGGTTTTCTTTGCCTCATAATGCAGCACTTAGAGAAGAAAACTTGGGTGTTACGGGTTCCACAACACATCCCTGGTGGAGTTGTTTCTGATTTGTCTGCCCCACCAGCAACTTAGACAGCTGAAGAATGGGTCACCATTTTTAAAGATTGCCCCAGTGCTATGAGAGGAAATCAGTTCATCCTAGAACACCTGCTGGCACCTCCTGGCACTGCCTAGGCATTGTCTACTGGCACCCTCTGGCACTGCCTATTGGTACTGCTCAGGTAATGCCCCGGCACTATATGTGGACTGACAAGGCAGTTTCAGGATGCAATGCCTAGGGAAGTGATGGAGGCAATGTCTGGGCAGTGCCAGGCATGCCCAGACATGACCCACTCTCCCCTGAGCGCTTCATTCACTTGAGCTTCCTTGGGAAATTTCCTTTCCGAGTGCATGCCTTGGGAGACCAGCCGTGCCACCATAGATGGACTTTCTGATTCTGGCATAGGGGTCTGGTGGTGATATGGTAATTTATTACAATGATGTTTCCAAAATATTTGTTACTGGACCCTGCTGCAAAGATTGTTCTCCAGTTTAAGGGGCCAATTATACTCGGGATGTTGAGAGTATCCTGTGAGGTGTGGGACCTTCCTCCTTCTCTGGGGCATCCTCAGCTACTGCTGGGCCTTCCTGATGCCTGGTGAAGGACACAAGCTGAAGGGAAACTAGCATTCCCCACAAAGATCTCTGCACTACCACTGCTACTGACCAATCTGTATTACACAACATCTCATGTATTCTCTGGATGTCAATTCCCAGTTCCTGAATGCATTCTGGCTAATACTGTATATAGTTCTCCAGGATCTTGGTAACTGTCTATAGAGGAGCTTGTGCACTCATAACCCTGAGTAATTGTGTGGAATGGTGCAAGAGCTGAATAGACTCTTCCACATTCTTCCCAAGGCTCTGCACTGCCTCAGAAATCTCTGATCTGTCCATGCATATCTCATGCTCGCGTTCAAGGTAACCTCCAGTGACCTCTGAGGTCTTGCATCCTTTTCCGTAAAAAACAGGCTGTGATTTTCGTCTGAGGGCAACCATTCACAACTGGCCTGCCTCTGGTGCCTTCTCGTACATGATAGTGATCATCCTCATGTGTCACTCTATCTACACATGCTTAGGAACTCACGTAGGTTTAGAGAATTTGCACTGATGAATGGTATGCTCAGAAGGTGTGACGGTGCTTCTCCTCCTTTTGACTGCTCTGGACATAGAACCATAGAACTTTACAGCTCAGAAACAAGCCGTTTGGCCCTTCTTGTCTGTGCCAAACCATTTTCTGCCTAGTCCCACTGACCTGCACTTGAACCATATCCCTCCACACCCCTCTCATCCATGAACCCGTCCAAGTTTTTATTAAATGTTAAAAGTAACCCCGCATTTATCACTTTATCTGGCAGCTCATTCCACACTCCCACCACTCTCTGCGTGAAGAAGTCCCCCCCTAATATTCCCTTTAAACTTTTCTCCTTTCACCCTTAACCCATGCCCTCTGGTTTTTTTCTCCCCTAGCCTCAGTGGAAAAAGCCTGCTTGCATTCACTCTATCTGTACCCATCAAAATCTTATACACCTCTATCAAATTTCCCCTCATTCTTCTACGCTCCAGGGGATAAAGTCTTAACCTATTCAATCTCTTTCTGTAACTCAGCTTCTCAAGTCCCAGCAACATCCTTGTGAACTTTCTCTGCACTCTTTCAACTTTATTTACATCCTTCCTGTAACTAGGTGACCAAAACTGTACACAATACTCTAAATTCGGCCTCACCAATGCTTTATATAACCTTGATGTGGGTATGCCGGCGTTGGACTGGCGTAAACACAGTAAAAAGTCTGACAACACCAGGTTTTAGTCCAACCGATTTATTTGATAATAGACTCACAAGCTTTTGAGGTTTCCCTTTTTGTCAGGTGAATGGAGAGTTCTGGCCTCAGACAGAGCATATAAAGCACAGACAGTTTAGAGATTACTGATTAGAATGTGAATCCTTACACCTAACCTGCTGTTCAAGACCTGAAGTGGCTGACAACGTGAGTGGAAGGAGCACTGATCACAGGTTACAGAGATGTGTATTGTCTCCAGACAGTACAGTAAGTGAGGTTTTGCAAACCCAGGCAAGTCACGGGGGTTACAGATAGTGCGACATGAACCCAAGATCCCTGTTGAGACCGCCCTCACGTGTGCGGAACTTGGCTATCAGTCTCCGTTCAGCGACTCTGCGCTGTCGTGTGTCGTGAAGGCCGCCTTGGAGAATGCTTACCCGAAGGTCAGAGGCTGAAGTGTTCGCCAACAGGAAGGGAACAGTCTTGCCTGGTGATTGTCAAGCGATGTTCATTCATCCGTTGTCGTAGCAGGAGACCATGCAGACGCTACGACAATGGATGAATGAACATCGCTCGACAATCACCAGGCAAGACTGTTCCCTTCCTGTTGGCGAACACTTCAGTGGTCACGGGCATTCAGCCTCTGACCTTCGGGTAAGCATTCTCCAAGGCGGCCTTCATGACACACGACAGCGCAGAGTCGCTGAACAGAGACTGATAGCCAAGTTCCGCACACATGAGGACGGTCTCAACAGGGATCTTGGGTTCATGTCGCACTATCTGTAACTCCCGTGACTTGCCTGGGTTTGCAAAACCTCACTTACTGTACTGTCTGGAGACAATACACATCTCTGTAACCTGTGATCAGTGCTCCTTCCACTCACGTTGTCAGCCACTTCAGGTCTTGAACAGCAGGTTAGGTGTAAGGATTCACATTCTAATCAGTAATCTCTAAACTGTCTGTGCTTTATATGCTCTGTCTGAGGCCAGGACTCTCCATTCACCTGACGAAGAGGGAAACCTCGAAAGCTGGTGAGTCTATTATCAAATAAATCGGTTGGACTAAAACCTGGTGTTGTCAGACTTTTTACTGTTATTATATAACCTTACCATAACACTCCAACTTTTATACTCGATACTCCGATTTATAAAGGCCAATGTACCAAAAGCATTCTTTACGACCCTATCCACCTGTGACATCACTTTTAGGGAATCCTGTACCTATATCCCCAGATCCCTCTGTTCAACTGCACTCTTCAGGGTCCTACCATTTAGCCTGTAACGTGTGGAGAAGAGAGATAGAATTCATTGTTGGACAACTGCTCCTGTGGGAAACACAAGTAGTAATGAGACTACAGCTAGAAAAGTAGAAATCTCTGCAGTGCTAAGGCTATCCAGTGCTAGTTAGTGTGCAACATACTACGAGACGTGGCAGAATGCACTGAGTTCCAATCTGGTGAGGAACATGTCGGGACTTGCCCCTTATTTCCTACTCCTTAATTGATTGTAACTGTATTTTATAAGGATGAAATTCTGTGCCTGTGTTCAACTATTTATGTGCTGATTGCAAAAAGCTCAGTCCAACAGGCTGTCCTGATTTTAATCACAAAGGGTGGGATTGACTGCACAATCCGCTGTGTATTGTGCAGCAGCAGGATGTGGCCCATCATTGGTCAATAGGAGGATTTTCTGGTCACACCTTTATCAACAGGATATCCCAAAGACTGCACCTTCACTGGAATGAAATCCACGGCAGGGGTACAGCTTTGATGGGATCAGAAGATTCCACTGGTGTGAACAACCTGACACTCCTGGCCAAAGAGTTGGGGGCGATTCTCAAGCGGAGGTCATGTAGTGGGCTCTCCCTGGGCACCACGGTTTTCGTGTATCGCTGGCCATCAGATTTCTGATGCTGCCAGCTGTATGCCAGAAATTGGCGTGTAGCTGAATAAATTATTCAACTGGCAATTTAAATTTAATTAGTGGGCCTGGGATTGAAGTTTCCGGGCTCCAGCCTCTCACCCCACCCTCCCCCTCCCCACCAGGAGAGTTTCACTCCAGTGGGGTTTGCAATAGCTCTCCATAAGTACAGAGCTGGTGGCCTCTCCTCTCTGGAGTCATTGAGGACCCCTAGGAGATCGGAGGTAAGGGAGGAGTGCCCACTGGACATTGCCAGCTTGGCAGTACCAGCCTGGCTTTCTGGCACTGCCCAAGAGGCAAAGTGGCATTTCCCAGAAGGCATTGGGCAGTACCAAGGGGTGGTGTGTGAGGTTGGCCAGTGATCGAGCTGGCCAGCTATCAGGAGGCATGTGCTAATCTCAACGCTGACAGATCGGCACATGTGCTGTGGCTCGCTCAGCGCAATGCTGCTGTCTTCTCCATCAGCAATTGACCTCAATCACGCTAGTGCGCTCTGCACAGAGTGTGGCAGATTCATTTTGGAAATCCCACCATAAAACCAAGTTTTTACTTCACTGACATAGACAGTGCGCTGTTTACTAGGAGACTGGTGCACATCCTTCCCATACTGACATTGCTGGCCTCCCAATAACTCCCCAACCCACCCCCATCCAGATGTCACTAATCTCTCATCCCACAACACCCCGCCGCTCTCCCACATCACACTGGGCTGAAGGCACCTCCATTTTCCCCACACTACTCCAGCTGCCAGACCCCTATTCTCACACATAGTGCAGGCTGCAAGATCCCTGTTCTCACACACTGCACAGACTGAAAGGCCCCTGTTTTCCCACACTGCACTGCAATAAGGCTCCTGTTCTTATACACTGTGCTGACTGCCAGCCCGCTGTTCTTGCACACTGTGCAAGCTACAAGGTCCCCATTCTCCCATACTGTGTTGGCTTCCAGGCCCCTATTTTCTCACACTGCACTGGCTGCCAGTCTCCCCTTCTTGCACACTGTGCTGGCTGCAAGACCCTCTCATTCTCCAACACTGTGCTGGCCTTAAGGCCACCCATTCTATCATACAGTGTTGGGATGCCAGCCACCCCACTTCCCCTCCAGCGCTCCCCCCACTCCGTGCGCGATGGCAGCATGCTGTTTAAGTGGTGCATCCTCAATGACAAGATTAAATTGTAGTAGGAAGAGTGAACCAGAGGCAGGCTGCAATGGACATGGCATGAAACGCATGAAAGAACAAATTTCTTTAAAAGTCTGATTATACGTTGATTTTTCTCACTGACAGCACCAGCAGAATTCTTTACAGTTTTCTCGCCAAAGCCAACACTTAGAAAATACATCAGAAAATTCCACCCCTGTCATTTTTCTTCTTTGGATAATGTACAGTCTCCTGTGGTAAAATGTGCATCCTATTTGTTTAGGGGAGTGATTGATTGGAGTATCAGTGGTGTCACTGAGATTCCAAGGTGAATGCCATCATTTTAGCATACTGCAAAATGGGTTTAAAGCATGGTTAAACTACACAACAAAGATTGAAAGGTTTGCAATCCATCATTGGTGTCCTGAATTTTAACAATCAGCCAAGACCTGATGTCAAAGAGATATTTGGGTCAGCAGCACACATGGGTAGGTGGCAGAGGTTTCTTAGCGATTTTACAAGGGAGGCAGAATAGTGGCAGACTGGTCATGGTGCCGGCTATGTGTCCTGAAGCTCCATATTTAAAGGTGCAGCATTCGGGCACAGACAAAGTGGAGTGGATCTACAGCAATAAGGGGGTGGAGGAATGGCTTCAGCATGAAGAAGAGTCATTCCACCATTTATTAACATTTCAGTAGGAGGTGCACACTAAATATCTCGCATGGCAGTTTTCCATGCAAGGATTACTGGTGCTTACATAATGAATCACCAGTATACTGGGGGGCATTCCCCGCATTGCCCCAATTCCAAGGTTGCCATCTTCCTGTGGCCATTCAAGCCCTAGCTCCAGGTCCCCAACATTCCCCCACACCTTTTACCAAGGGTTGCCAGCATGGCACTTGGCATGACTCCCAACCATATCTAACTGAGCCAGTGCAGTTGCAAACTCCATGTGTTGGAGAGCTGCTGGACTTTGATTAGCTCTCTGGAAACCCTGGCTGGATGGGACTGCTACCAAGAGCCCTGTTTTCCTTTTGGATTTCTCTCATGTAGCAAGTGGTGCTGCTATCCCTGGTCTCATCTTCTTCTCCAATTCTTCGTGTGGAGGAATGGGGACCCCGAGCAAAATTCCTATGATTAAGTCTCCTTTTTTTTCAGTGGACTCCTCTGTTCCAAAATTGCTAAACAGTTAGTGACACCTGAACAGGAGTGAAAAAAAATAGAGAGGAAAGGGGTCCGAAAAGTTAGTGTAGCACAGCAAATACTCTTTATCTGAGTGAACGGCTCCCTTTTGCAGTATAGGGATTCTATGAATATTAAGCAACAGGTGAAAGCCGAGCATGGCTTTGAGTCAAAATTCTCAGGAACAAGTTATTTACTCCTGTCAGTGCAGTTATAATAGTAACTAGATGAAGCATTACATACCAAAATAGTGTGCAGCTTCTTCAATGAGGATTAGCAGATCAGTTACTTGTCAATCAGCCTTTAATGATCCTCTGGGTGGCTGTTCCTAGCATGCACTTCAACTCCTTTCCTCTTTTTCTAAATGTGACTAAAATCAACGTTGCAGTTTATGCCCATTTTGGAAACCTCAGACTCTCACAAAGCTCCAAAGTATTTGACAATAATTGTTACCAATACCGTTTCATTTCCTTTTTGTTCTTTTGTCAATTGTCTTCAATCTGTACCTTCTACTTACTGACCACTCTGCCACTGGGAACAGTTTCTCATTCTTTACTGAATCAAAACCCCTTATAATATTAATTAATATATTCATCTCCCTTTAGCCTTCTCCATTCAAAGGAGAGCAAGCCCAGCTTCTCTAATCACTTGACACTTGAATGAAATTCGTCATCCCTTGTACAATGCCCAACACCCTCTCCAAGGTTTCCTATAGCCTAGTGACCAGAATTGTGTGTAAAACTCTAGCCTAGAGCCCAGAATTCTGTATAAAACTCCAGCCTAGTGTCCAGAATTGTGTGCAAAACTCTAGCCGACACCTAAGCAGTGCCTTATAAAGTGGCATGTTATTTTCTGTGGCTCTTATTTGAGTGAGAAAGTGCTAACAGTTTGAAGCAGTGTGAAGTGCTGAAGGAGGAATGTATTTACCAGTTGCAGAGACATACATTATCATCAGATTTTGCTGAAAAACAGTAGTGACGAACAATGTATTTTATTATTAATGCACAAATCAACCAACAACTGTGATAAGAGAGAGAATCATCACAAGTGGATAGCATCTTCTCTGTTAACTTCAAAATTAATGGCATTTTGTACTCAACCACCCCACGGTTCTCAGGAAGTTGTTACAATTGCAGATTCATTTCCCATTAAACCCTCCATACAAATTTATGTTGAGTAGTTAACAGTAAAGTACATTTAACACCATAATTATTGTTACTGGCTGCCAATCCGCTCTCTTGCTTAGAAAGCAAACAGTTGTAAGTGCAGATTATTATTTCTTCAGAGAGAGAACTGTTTAACTTTTTTTTCCAATATCACAGATCCAATTAGAAATTAATCTTCATAATTTATTTTCTGTTTCTTTTACTCGTTCTTGATCTATTATTCTTTCCCGAGCAGCGATGATTCCCCCCCACATCCCTGGCAGAACCCCACGGCTAACCACACCCCCTGGTCTGCCCCAATCGCTGTCCTCCCTCCTGCCCCCATTGATTGCAATGGCAGAGCGGCAGCAGGACTCCCCATCACTATCGATTGCCCCAGGCCCTGCCCTCTTGCCACTGCCCCATGCCTGATGGGCAGTGCCAAGGTGCTCCCTGGGTATGGGCATTTTACGCCATGGGCAGTGCTATGGGCCACAGGGTGGCACTGCCAGGGTGCCCATGTTGAGGGGGCATACCCACCCCCCAAATGCCCAAACCCTGTGGGGCCCCAATTGCCTCCCCTTCATTCCAGCAGGGTAGTCCCGTTAGTTGTCTGAAAGCTAGGAGCCAGTCTGAATCCCACTGGAGCAAAATAATTCTAATAAGGTGGGAGGTGCTAGCTGGACTGGGGTTTTCAGTCCCGGGCTTGCTAATGAGATTTAAATTCCATTAAAAGTAAACTTAAATCATTCATCTGGTGTTCCTGCCAGTTTCCAGCGTGGCTCAGATGGTATCGGATATCTGGCGCTGGAAGATGCACACATGCATGTGCGAGTTCCACGAATCAGCAGATACGCGATTCTCACAGCCCACCGCACTAAAAAATTAGTTCAGCGGGATGGGAGAATTGCCCCTTTGGAAGCCAAAGAGCTTCATCACATTGCTTCACGAGGATATAACTGTAACTGTCTTGAGAGGGATTTCTGAAACAGATATTTTCAAAATCTGAGCTGGTGTCAAGCTGGGTTGTGTGAGATCTTGCTATTATTTATAATCTGTTTGAAAGTAATTATTCAGCTCAGTACTGATCAACTGTTCTCTGGTGCGAGTACGAAATGCCACCTAGTTGTAAAACTCTTTAACCTCAGTTGTCTCCATGCTAAAACTAAACTGAACATAATAGGCATACATGATCTAAGTTTGCAGATAACTGCAGTGCATTGGCATATCCTGCACCAGATTTACATGTCATTATCCAGCTCTTCAATTCTGCATACAAGAAACTTGGCTTCTCCATCCACGCATGTTGAATACATATTATTTATTGCATATATGTACGTAACATACTCTAATTTCAAAACATTTCATAACCAATGCATTAATTTTGAAGTGTAGATGCTGTTATGTTAGTCACTACAAAATCTCTGCCTGCATTTTATTCTGCCATGATATTTTATAAACCTCGTTTGTTAACTTTGAAGCACGTTATACCATATCACTTTATGTATTACAGTAAGCTTTGCTGAATAGAAGGCAAAGGTCTCTTTGTAGATGTTACCTTTCATGCTGAGTATAAAGAGAGTGCTGGGAAACAAGTTCAAACTGCAGTAAGACTCTCTTTTTGAAGCTAGTTTCTGATCACAAAATAATGCAAGTTATATTTTCTGAAGGCAAGAAGCATGGATTAAAAGAATATGGAATTTGAAACACCCCTTGAAAGATTAATCAGAAAGAGTTGGAATATCCTTCGCTTTGACAGTGAAACTATTTGAAGTGTTTTTTAGACTAGCAGAAATATGGAAAATGATACAGGAAAGAATCAAACCATTGTTCATTGGGGAATTGTTTGAAGAAAGCAGAACAAAAGGAACACAGAGAAATTGGCAAGAAAAGAGGTCGCAAAGCTTATGTAAAGTACAAAACTTTGCATCACAAGCTGAAGTACGGTTTATTCAGAATTACTTATAGCAGGTTGTCAAAGAAGATGATAATAGTTTTTTTGTGTAATTTCTATGTCTGTTACATTGAACAGAATGAGAAATGTAGTAAGCCTGGTTTCATCAATTTATGATAATTGTAACACCATTGGTTGAGGACAATGCTTGATATGTGATAAAAGTAGAGAGAAGAAAGTAGAACGGAGCATAAATGTCTGTGACACAATGCCTAGACTGTGTAATATACAAGAAAGAATTCATAATTTTTTTTATAATTTTGCAGGAAAGAGACATATTGCCAAAGCTTTTCATCTGGCACTCATCAGGGCAAACATAAGAATGATTGGCAATACAACATTGATTGGCCAAGGCACTGTGATGGAGAAATCATCAGGGAACTATAGGCTACCCCCAGCATCCGGGTAATTCCAAAACATCGCAAGGCTTGAATGAGTTTATTTTGTTGGCAAAGAATGGGACCCTACGTATGAATATATGTTCCTTCTAGCAAGCGTAAGTGGGTCACAATACACCTGAATCAACCAAGATCAAATTGCTTCCCAACAGTAACCTTTTCTACGGTGATATAAATTATGACGATCCTTTGGTATTCTTGTGTTTGTCCTGATGAATCCAAAACAAATGTTTCTGTAATATTTCCCTCCTTCCAACAGTTTAAGCACTGCACTAGCAAGTGACTGTTTACATAAAAACAAAACACAGATTGCTACACTTACTGAGGAGTGGTAAAATGGCTCTTTCTTTTTCCTTAATTTGACCACAACAGTTTTGTTTAGAAGGATATGCTTGCCAATGCAATATCAGTTTCATTGTGTTGTGACTGTAAAACACAGATAAAGATTTGAATGATTTTAAAAAAAGGAGAAAATGTTATACTTAACACAGTTTAAGTAAAGTAATAAAAACACACCAGCTTTCACTATACATGCATTCAGATACTCACACACTTAGGCTGCAATTCTCCCAAAAGCACTGAATTGGTGGGAAAACTGTTCTAGATCACGACTGTTTTTTCAATTCAACTTCTCACTCAAATCTCCCCACTCTTTGCAATGCAGAGGTCACAATCGCGAATATCATTAAAAACCGGGGGTGGGGGGGGGGCCTTTTGTGCCAAAGAGCCTGAAATCGGCGGGATAAGTGAGAACCTGCACAAGTGTACATCTCTGGGATATCGCGGATAAGACTTCCCAACATTCAGATCACTACCCTCAAACCTCCACAGGCATTGCAGGTCTCATCGCTGGCCCCCACAACCCCTCCACACATATTGTTGGTCTCATTGCTGGCCCCCACAACCCCCCCCACACAGACATCGCTGGCTTGCCTCCCCCCGTCTCACCCCACACACAGACATGTCTACTTATTCATCTCATGCCCCCGTGGATCCAGATAATGTGGGTACCCAATCCTTCCATCCCTTGAACAGACTGTCCTTACTGCTGCCCTGCAGAGAACTAGCATTGTGCTGATGCGCACAACCCAGCTTGTGATTATTCCCACTCTTGAATGGGAACCTTGAGTATCACAATCCCCTGGACACAGCAGCCTATTGAATAGTAGCCAATCAGCACGCCATGGGATGCATGACACTCAACTGAATGCAGCCTTCAAAATTTCTCACAAGTATTTGTTGTCAACAGACCTTTGACTGGCCACACTCACTGCATCTGCACTCCCCTAATAAACCAGATCTGTATATAAGCTGCAGGAATGGACACACAGCCAGTCACACCACAACAATGGCTGTGCACCCAGATTTTCAGAGGCTCACCAGGAGTACCTGCTGGACGCTGTGGAGGAGACGTGTCATCGTCTGTTCCCCAGCCAGGGCCCTAACCCAAGGGGTGCATCTGCCAGGATTGTGGTGAATGCCAGGAGCCTGACACTGTGCTCTGACAGGCAAAAAAATGTATGAACTTCTGCGAGCAGCAAGGGTTAGTGAGTATCCCACTTGGAACCCCGCACATGCTTGGCATGGATCTCAACCCTGCTTAGATAGCTGAAGGGCATGCAACAAGTGACCCTTCCCCCAGGAACAGAATCTAACCCCTTCCCCTCACTCCTCAATGAGCACCCTTCAGTGGTGACTGCTTTCCCCAAAACGTCCGAGACACAGGCACACGTTACACACCGTGCACTGCAATGTAATAATTTTTACTATGCACCTTATGTTCCCACGGGAAAAGAACATTCACAACTCATGGGAAATGATGCAGCCTGGTGGTGGTGTGCCTGACTTGCGGCAGCTGGATTGCATTGAGGAGTGTGCCATGGAGCTGGCAGGGGGTGATGGGCCATCCTGAATGGCTACTGACAGCCAGGTTGGCATCCAGCATGCTAGTGAGTAGAAGCGCACCCTCAGTGTAGGTCCTCCTCTAAAGAAGCGTGATGCTGCATAGAAACATAGAAAAATACAGCACAAACAGGGCCTATGGCCACGTGTTGCGCCGAACATCTCCCCACCTACTAAGCATACCTATAACCCTCTATCTTACTAAGTTCCATGAACTTATCCAAAAGTCTCTTGAAAGACCCTATCGAATCCGCCTCCACCACCACCGCTGGCAGCCGATTCCATGCACCCACCACCCTTTGACTGAAAAACTTACATGGAATGCTTTCCTCCCTCCCCCTAATGTGTTTTTTTTTTACAGCCCTGAACCCAGAGGAGCCTAACCCTTTGGGTGTTGCAAACATCTCGGCTACTCTGGAACAAACTGCCCACGACCCCCGGATGACACCTCGGAGAGAGGACCTGAGGAATCCTCCGAGGGCAGCACCATTAAAGTGTCACCTGCGTGTACCACACAGCCTACCAACACAGAGATGATCACCACAGTAGGTATCTTGAGTGTTGAGGCTTCTGAGTCACGAATTGGTGAGCACACCACAGCTGCTGATGCACACCAGGTGGAGGCGGGCACATCTGAGGGCTCGGGCACATGGAGGTCTGCCAGAGGCAGGATCAGCTGTCCCTAAGCCAGATACTGGGCCTCTGGGTTTGTTCCTCCCAAGGCTGGTGGAGATGCATCAGGAAACCTTGGGAGTTGTGGTAGGGCTGTCAGCAACAATACTGTGACTGCAAGGCTGTTTAGGGGAGTCAAACAGAGTGCAGTTGCAGGAGGTGGTACTGACATAGTGAGACCCAGGCCAACACTGCAAGGGTGGTGACCGCAGTGGAAAGTCAGGGGTCTGTCCTCATGAGTCCAGGCCATCCTGGAGATGCTAGGGGCCACAGCCGAGTGTGTTTCCAATCCAGGAGACACAACCTTCTGGCCATTAGTGTTGGGAGCATGTGGGAGATTCACTGGCATTCTGAAGACACATCAGGCTGTGGCTGTGAGCCTCAATAACTTAGCCCAAGCTCAAAGGGATACTGCTGAGGGGCTACAGAGCCCGCCTCGCTTACAGAATGCTGTCGCGGAGGGGATAGGACTAGTCCATGGGCCAACATCTGAAGGCAGCAGCTTGGCCAAGTCTCAGAAGGTCAGGGCTGAGGGATCACACATCATCGGGCAGATGCATCAAGGCCTCCAAAACTGGCAGAGCCAGGTGACGCCAGAGCTTCTAGAGCTCAGTCCAGCTACCCTGGCTTTCCATGGAGTGCCCCTGGGGCCTCTGGGCACCCCAAGGGAGGAAGTGCTTGGGGCCATGCCGGAGTCTTCCATCCAGGAGATCCTGGACATCCAGGGACCTTCCCATTACTCTCTTCCTCACACTGGGGCATCTCAGGGCCAGCAAGATGAACAGGATGGCAGTGCCGTTACCATGTCAGCCGGGGCCCTCCAGGTCCCGGCCACCCAAGGGATGTCCGCCAAGGGCATCACAGGCAACAGGGCGTGCACCAGAACTGTTCGCCTTCACCTCCAATCCGCATCCTGGGGTAACGCCCAGAAGAAGCAGTAAACAGCACAAAGTTAGAAAGTTATAGTTCACTAGAGGACATGGATGAAGGTCAGCATTAGTCAGGGTTTGATAATCATTTATGTTAAGAGCACAAAAAACTGTTAATTGCACATCACACTGTGATTAGTGTGTGTCTCTGATTCTCATCCCCCCCACCTCTACCACACCTCCCCCACCATAGTTCAGTGTTCCTGACTCCCAAACATAGAGGTGCTGTCTGATGAGCCTTGCAGACTCAGCCCATGTTTCAGAATGCCAGCCCTACCTTCCCCAACATCCACCAGACCCTTGGTACAATTGCCCTGCACCCCACCTCCCCCTCCAACCTGGCCAAAAAAGCATGTGTCTCCAATCCTTACAGCTACGTGGGCCAGGGTGACAGTGTGCATTCAGGTAGGAGTCAGACTCAAATTGCACCGGGGCAAGATCCCAACAGTGAGTCATCATCCTCCAGCCTTCAACCAAGACTTGCAACCATTGCCAGTCCAGGAACGTTGATAGGGTCGGATATTTCTGGGGAATAGGGTGGTGGGGTGGCAGGAGCAGGGGAAGGGTGATGCTGTGGTTTGAGGGCCCAGGTCAGTTTGGAGGGGAATAGAGGCTGCACTTATTCCTGGGGTATGGTGTATGTGTGTTGGTTGCACCCACCTCACTGCACAACACCAGTAAGGTGAAGCAGGCTTCGATCAACGCGTCCCTCACTGCCCTTCCCTGTCGGACACTTGTCACGGCCGCCCGCGCTCTTTCCTCTGGCTCTTCATATGGCGGGATGCCCACCTACCCTCCCCTGCCACTCCTCCTCTTCCTCCAACTCCAGCTGGTCTCCCCGCTGTTGGGTGATGTTGTGAAGAGTGCAGCAAATAATGATGCATGAAGCAAGCACAAGGTCATTATGGAGGGCTCCCCCAGAAAGGCTCATGCAGCAGAATCACATCTTCTGCAGCCAATGCACTGCTCAACACCGGACTGTGTGGCTGCATGGGCTTCATTGTAACAGGTCTCCACCTCAGTCTCGGGCCTCGGCACAGGCGTCATCAACCATGACATTGGTGGGATCCCTTGTCACTCAGTCACTATCCTGGCCTGACTGCCAGATCACAAAGCTATCATGGACATTGCCTGGATGGCATGCATCGATGTGCATGATATTCATTTAATGGTCACAGACAATCTGGACACTCAGAGAGGGGAACCCCTTTCTGTTCAAAAATAGCTGGATGGGGGGCCCATAAGGCAGTGTGTGTCCCATCCACTGTGTCCTGCACATTCAGAATCCCAGTGACGGATGCAAAACTGGGAGCCCAGGCCTCCTGCTGTGCATGGCCCACGTTGAAATTAATGAACTGCTCTGTCTCGGCATACAGACCATCTGTGCACGGACCCCTGGGAGATCCCAGCTAGGTCGCCACTGGGAGCCTGGAATGATCCAGAGGCATAGAAATTGAAGGCTGCCATCACCTTCACGTCCACAGGGAGCAGGTGGCCACCCCTCCCCTCAGGTGCCAGGTGTGAGAGCACCTCACAAATGTGATGCACCGTGGTCTTGGACAAGCATAGCCGGTGATGGCACATCTCCTCCAAGAGGGCCTCAAAGGAATTGAGAGGCCTGTACCTCCTTGCCCTTGGCATCCTCCGCCTTCTGTGCACCGTCTCGGGAGGCTGCCCATCCACTTCCTGGCCCTCAGTGGCAGCCCCCTATCCTCCTCCCTGAGGGTATGGTGGTAGCTGCTCTTGCGGTGGTCTCTCCATGCCTACCACCTCTTGAGCTGCCACCACCTCCTCCTCCTCCAGTCCTGCTGCCACCAACATGGCCAGCTCCAAATCGAGTAAACTGAGATCCATCTGCACTGTGGAGTTTGGAAGGAGCGTAGAATGATGGATTATTCTCATTGGTTGCATAGACCCAGTACCACCCCAGTCCCTCATTGGGTCAGAGCCCCCACTTGTGGGCGTTGGCAACCCCACATAATCTATGGTGCCATGCGTGGCCTGATTAGGGTTGTGTGAGATTCCCATCATGAAAATGCTGGCACAGATTATGCAGGTCAGTGTGCAGCCGTGGGCAATGCGCATCCTTGAGCCATTGCTATGTGTAACTGCAGCATTAGTTACAGGCATGTATTGCTGATCCATGTCACAGGCAGGAACAGACTGCAAATCAGCACCAGGCATGTGCCCAGCGACAGCAGATTCCATGCAGTCCGTGTCTGAACCTCTGCACCCCAGCCTGGAGCAGTAGCTGCTTCATCTGGTTAGGCCTCAGTCAACACATGATGCACTCCTTCCCCACCCCGGAATACTAGCACTTAGTAGAGTCCCTGACCACACCCCATGGCAAGGCAATGCCACTGCAAAGTGCTGTGGAGGGAGTGGGTGAGCAAGAGCCCTCGAGGCTGCCTCCCATGCTGCGTGACAGCATTACACGGGGAAGAAGGGGGATGTGGGGCGAGTGGGACTCCCTGATGGAACCTCACCCCTCCACCCCAGCTATCACTGGTCCAAGGGCCAACACCAGAAGGCAACAGGAGGAAAGTCACCAGGCATCTCCCTGCCTGCAACGTCCCCCGCACTTCCCTAACAGCACTTACCTCCTCACGTCAGTTCAAAGCTGCTTCGCCAGGTTGCAACTTTTAAATACCTATTCTGATTCGCACCATAGTTACATCAGGCCAAAGAGGTGGGAGACACAGATGTGAAAAATCTCCCCCCCAAGTACGGACAGCACAGTGGTTAGCATTGCTGCCTTGCAGCGTCAGAGACCTGGATTCAATTCTGGGCTTGGACTATCATATAGACTATATATGATGATATATATATATATGAGAACATTTGGCATGCAGTATAACACCTAAGACATCAGGAAACATGCAAAACAAGTGATTATAGATTACATTATCAATGAAAGAAGTTTACACATCAACAAATTACTTTCAGACTAATATTACATATTGTACCCACATTCGTCTGAGGTAAATTAACTTGTTTAAAAATACAACATTCTAGAAATCCTTTGGGGACATCAACCTAGTCTTGCTGAGGCTAGCATGAGCTGTTAGAGTAACAGGTGTACTGTTTTGCTGAGGAATCTACTACACCTGAGTTATAACTGCTATGAGTCTCATGAGTGATACTTGTAAGGGGTTGTATATCATTGCTTGATAAAATGAAGAGTATTAAACAGGCATTTTAGTAATTCCTCATCCTTGCATTTGTATTAGAGGTTAAGCAGGTATGACAATATCCTTTATAATCCCATCATGATGGTCTCTTAATGCTGTCTATCGTGGCACCAAAATGTGCAGAGCTTGTCTGATAATGGGACAGCCATCACATGATATTCTGTAAATATTAGTATCTGCCTCATTGGTCTTCAAAACTATTATAGTGCTAAATGTTGCTTTTAAAGTGGCTTCTCCTTATAAGGAAATGACAATTTGTGGGGCTCAATTACCCCTTCAAAAGCTTGCCTTTTTCAAATTATTCATCCAGAGATATGAAAACACAATGTCCTGAAATATTTGAAGACTGAAATGTTTATGTTGGCT
This sequence comes from Carcharhinus amblyrhynchos, assembly GCF_965287045.1. Classification (NCBI taxonomy): domain Eukaryota; kingdom Metazoa; phylum Chordata; class Chondrichthyes; order Carcharhiniformes; family Carcharhinidae; genus Carcharhinus; species Carcharhinus amblyrhynchos. Next base: position 36,356,188 of record NC_137333.1, on the reverse strand, counting down.
ACTATGAAGTATCGTTTGCAAGTAATCATTGAGGGTGGGATTTTCATCTCACACCAGTGACAGTGGGGGTCATGCAGGTGGATCTGTGAAATCTGGAGTAAGGAAAAATGTCTTGTGTCCAATCATTCCTACACTTCAGCATCTACCAACACAATAACCATTCTACAAAACACAAACATTGTGGAACTACATGAGCCTTCACCTTACATCGTCGTGACTGAAAATCACATTAACTTCATAAGCAGGTCTCAGAAATACCTAGGGGAACTGTACCTATCTCTGAGGTTTCAGCTTCATTATATTGGCACTGAACAGATACTGGTGTGGGATGAGTCTAGACAACATCGAGCTGAGGAACAAGATGGGACATCTGTGGGAATGGCGTGGGATGGGGGTGGGAAATGTGTGAAACTTGATTAACCACATCACATTTTATCAGACAGAAGAGACATACATACCAGTAGAAATGGAACGGGTGGAAACCATTTGTGGACATGATATACAACTTGTGAATATTGTACAACCTTTGTGCTCCTATTATTTCTTAATCGTCCTACCCAACTGCCATGTCTTGGTGCAACCTGACATTCACAGCTAAGATGGAGGCAGCCCTGCTGTCTGCGATGACTTTGGCAGGTATCCTCTAGAGGGCTGAGATCTGGAGGGCCCCAGCCTGCTTTGACCATCACCCAACATGGGGTGGGAACAGGGGCTAGCTTCCAATTTATTACTTACATGCTCACTATTGCCTGTCAGAGAGAGAGCAGATTATTAGTGATTGGCTGCACAGTCAGTAAGATTACAAGGCTTTCATGGTAACACTGGGTTAACTTTGAGTTGGGTCTTCTCTTGTTTGGAAGATGCTGTTCTCACCATCAATGCACACATAGTACCTCTCCACCCAGATCTGATGCATGCTGTTCAAACGTGGTGGCTGACCTCAAGCACTGGTCAGGGATCTCTCCCTTTTGTCGATGGCAACCTTGTCCAGCATAAATACAAATTGGCAGACAGTGAGCAACATGGATGCAAAGGTGGATGATATGGAAGCTTGCCTTGTGTGGGCATTGAGTAGACTTGCATAAAGGCTGAGGATACGAGCTGCACATGATGTGAAAGGAGATGGAATAGTTTAGGTTAGAGGATCATTAGATTGGGTCCACCGGTCGGCGCAACATCAAGGGCCGTAGGGCCTGTACTGCGTTGTAATGTTTTAGAACATAGAACATAGAACATAGAACATTACAGCGCAGAACAGGCCCTTCGGCCCACGATGTTGCGCCGACCAGTTACAAAAACAATGACCCACTAGCCTATACCAATCCCTTTTCGTCCATAAACCTATCCAGAGATCTCTTAAACGCCCCCAAACTAGACGCATTTACAACTGCAGCAGGCAGGGCATTCCAATCCCTCACCACCCGCTGGGTAAAGAACCTACCCCTGACATCCGTCCTGTAGCTACCCCCCCTTAATTTAAAGCCATGCCCCCTCGTGCTAGCTTTCTCCATCCGAGGAAAAAGGCTATCACTATCCACCCTATCTAAACCTCTAATTATCTTATATGTTTCAATAAGATCCCCTCTTAGCCGCCTTCTTTCCAACGAAAACAACCCTAGATCCCTCAGTCTCTCCTCATAGGACCTCCCCACCATACCAGGCAACATCCTAGTAAACCTCCTCTGCACCCTCTCCAACGCCTCCACATCCTTCTTGTAATGCGGGGACCAGAACTGCACACAGTACTCCAAGTGCGGCCGCACTAGAGTAGTGTACAGTTGCAACATTACACTGCGACTCCTAAATTCAATCCCCCTACCAATAAACGCCAAGACACCGTACGCCTTCTTGACAACCTTATCTACTTGATTCCCAACTTTCAGGGATCTATGTACACACACACCTAGATCCCTCTGTTCATCCACACTATTCAAAGTCCTCCCATTAGCCCTATACTCGACACATCTGTTGCTCCTACCAAAGTGAATTACCTCACACTTCTCCGCATTAAATTCCATCCGCCACCTCTCGGCCCAGCTCTGCAACCTATCTAAGTCTCCCTGCAGACTATGACACCCTTCCTCGCAATCTACCACACCTCCAACTTTGGTGTCATCAGCAAATTTACTAATCCACCCAACTATACCCTCATCCAGATCATTAATAAAAATTACAAACAACAGTGGCCCCAAAACAGATCCCTGAGGCACACCACTCGTAACTGCACTCCATGATGAATATTTACCATCCACCACCACCCTCTGTCTCCTATCTGATAGCCAATTCCTGATCCAACTTCCTAGATTACCCACAATCCCATACATCTGCATTTTCTGCAGAAGCCTACCATGGTGAACCTTATCGAACGCCTTACTAAAATCCATGTATACCACGTCAACTGCCTTACCCCCATCCACCTCTTTGGTCACCTTCTCAAAAAACTCAATAAGGTTAGTAAGGCACGACCTACCCGCTACAAAACCATGCTGACTATTTCTAATCAATTCATTACACTCCAAATAACTATAAATCCTATCCCTAATAATTTTTTCTAAAACCTTGCCCACAACAGAAGTAAGACTCACCGGTCTATAATTCCCGGCAAAGTCTCTGTTCCCCTTCTTAAACAATGGGACAACATTCGCTATCCTCCAATCCTCCGGGACTACACCAGAGACCAATGACGACCTGAAGATCTGAGCCAGAGGCTCTGCAATCACCTCTCTAGCCTCCCATAGAATCCTAGGGTAGATCCCATCCGGACCAGGGGACTTATCTATTTTCAGCCCCTCAAGAATTTCCAGCACATCCTCTTTATCAACCGTAATACTGTCTATTTTACACCCCTGCAACCCAATGTCCTCCTCAGCTATATTCATGTCCCTCTGCGTGAACACCGAAGAGAAATATTGGTTCAATACTTCTCCAATCTCCTCGGGTTCCACACACAACTTCCCCCTGCTGTCTGTAACTGGCCCTAATCTTGCCCTGACCAACCTTCTGTTCTTGACATACCTATAGAACGCCTTAGGATTCTCCTTAATCCTATCAGCCAAAGTCTTCTCATGTCCTCTTTTAGCCCTTCTCAACTCACTCTTCAACTCCCTCCTAGCCAATCTAAAGCTTTCTAGTGCACTATCTGAGCCCTCCAATCTCATCCGAACATAAGCCTCCTTTTTCTTTTTAACCATCGACTCAACTCTTTTAGTGCACCACGGTTCCCTAGATCTACCAAATCCACCATGCCTGACAGGGACATACCTATCAAGGACTCGCAGTAGCTGCTCCTTGAAAAAACTCCACATTTCAGACGTTCCCAGTCCCTGTAATCCCCTAATCCAATCCATGCTTCCTAATTCACTCCTGATAGCCTCATAATCGCCCTTACCCCAGCTAAAATTGCTGACCCGAGGTTCATGCCTATCTCTTCCCATCACTAAGGTGAACGTAACCGAATTGTGGTCACTATCACCAAAATGCATACCAACTTCCAAGTCTAGAACCTGGTCTGGCTCATTTCCCAGCACCAAATCCAATATAGCCTCACCTCTAGTTGGCCTGTCTACATACTGAGACAAAAAACCTTCCTGCACGCTTTGTACAAACACTGACCCCTCTAGCGAGCTAGAACTATAGCAACTCCAATCAATATTCGTAAAGTTAAAGTCCCCCATAACAATTACCCTATTACTTTCACTCCTAACCAGGATTGTCTCCGCAATCCTTTCCTCAACCTCTCTAGAACTTTTAGGAGGTCTATAAAAGACTCCCAACAGGGTGACCTCTCCTCTCCTATTTCTAATCTCCGCCCATACTACCTCAACTGACAAGTCCTCATCAAACTTTCTCTCCGACACTGTGATACAGTCCTTGACTAGCAATGCTACCCCACCCCCCCTTCTACCTTCTTCTCTACTCCGACTAAAGCATTTGTACCCCGGAACCTGCAACATCCATTCCTGACCCTGCTCTATCCATGTCTCAGAAATGGCCACAACATCAAAGTCCCAGGTACTGATCCACGCTGCAAGTTCATCCACTTTATTGCGAATACTCCTCGCATTAAAGTACACGCATTTCAAACCCTGCTCCGCCCCACCCCCACTATGCCGTGCCTTGCATTCCCCAACTATGCCCCCCTCACTTTCACCCCCTTTCCTCACTATCCCTCCCCCCCTCCGAATCAGTTTAAACCTTCCTGCATCGCTTTTGCAAATTTACCCCCCAGGATATTGATTCCCCTCTGGTTCAGGTGTAGACCATCCCTCTTATAGAGGTCCCACCTTCCCCAGAATGAGCCCCAATTGCTCAAGTACCTGAACCCCTCCCTCCTGCACCATCCCCTCAGCCACGAGTTCAAACTTTCCCTCTCCCTATTCCCCTCTAAACTATCCCGTGGCACAGGCAAGAGTCCAGATATAACTACTCTTTCTGACTTCGCCTTTAGTTTCCACCCCAACTCCATAAATCTTTGCTTAATATCCCCTTCCCTTAATCTCCCTATGTCATGTGTCCCCACATGAACTATAACTTGGGGTTGATCTCCCTCTCCCCTAAGAGTCCTGAATACTCTGTCCGATACATCCTGGACCCCAGCCCCTGGTAGGCAACACACCAGCCCAGAGTCCCTACCCTTACCTCCAACTCTCCTATCCGTCCCCATAACTGTGGAGTCCCCAATCACGAGGCCCAATCTCTTACCCCTAACCACCTGAGGCTTGCCAATAGGCTCACCCCCAGAGACCTGCTCCCTTTGGCTATCCCCAGTTGATTTCTCCTCAACTGTAGCCTCCAGGACCGAAAACCTATTTTGGAGGGGAACAGCCCCAGGGGATTGTCCCCCCAACTGCTTTTTGCCCCTCTTCCTGGCAGTGACCCAAGACTTATTCCTAGGAGTGACTATCTCCTTATAACTTTTATGTTCTATATGTCCTATAAAGATGTCAAGACGTGTGCAAGACAGCGGCGATATCCCTTAATGTGAGATCCCTGTGGGCCATAATCTGATGGCCTTATGCGAGTGTGAGTTGCAAGTGAGGAGAAGGATGACTTATGCTGTTGGAACAGATTAGATCAATTTTTCTTTTTTTGCAGTGGATGGTGGATATCCTGTGCAGGGAGATGAGGCTGTCTATCTCCTCCCAACCAGAACGATCTGAATGGCAAAGCCTTCTTCTTACATCATGGGGGTACGGGACATCCCTCCATTCCACCATGGCATTGACAAGAGCCCCTAGCCATCTGTCACTGAATCTGGGAGCACTAGACCATTTGCCTTAGGGGGCTATCACTCTCATACAGCTAACATAAACTGAAGAGGGTGAATGATGTGCTTGGGTGCTGTTTACATGCGGTGCCTGGAAAGATAATCCAAAGAGGTCACGGTGGGGCAGATGAATGTCAGCCTACTCTGTCACTGGCTCCGACATGCTTCCTGTTCATACATACCTCATCAGCTAAACAGGGGACAATCTGGCAGGGAAACCCACCAATGTGGTTGGTGGGAAACACTCCACTTTTATCGAAGAACTCAGGGTGGAATTTTTCAGCACTTTCTGCCAGCTAAATCTTCTAGTCCTGCCAAAGACCGTACAAAACAATGTGGAACTTAGCAGGGCCTGATGATCCCAGCAGCGGCCAAAGACTAGTTGCCGCTGCTGCTAGAAAACATGGTCTGGGGGGGTGCGGAAAACCCTAGCCTTACTCTGAAGTGGAAAATTCTACCCAGAGTATCAACAAGATGTTGCAACTGCATTTAAGATCGACAGTTAATTTTGACAGAAAACTGAGGCAGTAATAAATCTAGTACACACACTAATTTAGTGGCTTATTATTTTGTGCCAAATAAGGTGCTGAGCCTACTTCACACTACAGTCTGGAGGTAAAGGGACAATTCCCATGGCAATTTCAGCCCCATTATCTCTACTTTTAATGGTGAAAAGAAACACAAGGAATTCAAAGTATCTTCCAAATGAAATAAAAATGAATTTCAAAATTAAGAAAAGGATCACAGAGAGATGGAGTTCTAACAAATTATGCAGTCACTGAGGAAAATTGATGGGTGTCATGAACAGATTATTGTAGCCAGTGTTATTGAAATAAATAAAATCTTATAACTGTTCTGTGTAATATTGGAAACCCGCTTCTTCATTGAGAGAGAAGAGACAAAATAATGACTTCAAGTTACAAATAAAGTAGGGAAGAAGTTATTGAATTGGCAGGCTTGTCACATTGCCCAAAATTGATTTTTAGGATTCTTGTTAATTTCTAAGCCTGTTTGCAAAGGTCAATGAGACAGGATATTAACCCATAGCAGATGTCAAGTCCCAAGACAATCCATAGGGACTAACTTATTATGTTGGATACAGTTAATTTTACTCATATATTTGATTAACCTTGATCACGGAAAGGTATGAAAGGGTAAATTACAAATTATTTAAAATACTAATTTCGTTTGGGAAGGGAAAATGGAAAATAGCTAAAAGAAACAGAAAGGAGGCAGTGGATAATGGGGTAGAAACAGTAATAAAATTAGAAATAGCCCCAAAATTGCAGAAACTGGATTGAAGCTGTTATGTATTGCAAACCAATGTGTCTTTGTTTGATTAGCTAGGTGACATGTAGTGATGTCTTCAGAGATATTCGCGGGTTTTCACTCTCTTCCATCCTGGACTGTAAGCAAGCAACGCTTATCTAATAAATAAGAGGCAAATAGGAAAAATGAGGCACGAGGTATTAACATGTATGTACATCTGTAATGTTTGTACTGTGTTAGTGTGTTAGAATGTGTGAACTATGTTAGTTTCACCAAAACTGAAAATAAAACAGCAGTCTGTGGCAACACACTAATGATATCACCAACAAATCATGTGATCAGTTCATAATGTAATCAGCAACTCTTTTGAATATATATCATTGATTTCCATTATGTAGCTGATAAAGTTGACAAAACTTGGTGCATTAACAAAAACATAGCTCATGTGGAGTCAGGAATGGGCTTGTGATATTTTTGGTTGCCACGTATTCTGGAATGACAGAAAATGAAAAAGGGAGTGGCAATATTGGTTATGGAACATGTTACAGTTCTGATTAGAAAGGATGCACTAGAGGGTCCCAGGACTGAGTCCATTTGGCCTAAATTGGGGGACAAAAAGCTGTTCCATTGCTGGTAGTATATTATAGAGAGAGAGAGCATTCCAAACATTGAGACAGATATAAAAGAGCCAATTTTCTAATACATTTCAAAAGTATGTTACAAAAATAAGAGTAGAAACATTATGAAACTTTTACTATTTTAACATAGATGGGAAAAGAATGGTACAAAGGATACACAAGAAGAGGAGTTTCTGACAAGTTAACAGGACAACCTCTTCAATTAATATACTTCCAGTCAAATAAGGAAGGAAACAGTGTTTGACATTGTTTCTGGGAAACAAATGGAGCAAGAAGAGTGTGTTACTTAGAGATCATCTAGCTAATAGTAACCGCAACCTAGTTTTGTTTCAAATAATTATAGAGAGAAACCAGAAAATATCAAAAGCAAAATTGTTTAACTGAAGAAGAACTAATTTCAGTGTCTTAAGAGTGGACCTAGCTCAAGTAATTTGGACAAAGTGACATGGTAAAGCAGAAACAGAGCAACTGAAGACATTCAGGGAAGAGATAGTTTGATGTAAACAAGGCATGTTCCTTTGGAAGTAAAAGAAAGATCATCCAAAATTAATGCAAGCTGGATGAAAAAGGAATACAAGTCAAAAGAGCTCAGGAAAAGAAGGCTTATGGCAAACGTTCGGAGCAAGTTTCCGATAATAACCAGGAAGATTATGGAATGTACAGGAAGAAATTGATAAAATAAATGCGGCAGGTAAAGAGAGATTACAGGCAAAGATTTCTACATTGAACTCTAAAACATTTTATAGAGATATGAGCCACAAATAATGGCTCTGTAACACCATGAGCCAAGAAAATGGAAGTCTAAAACTCAAAATATTGGCCAGCATGCTTCTGAGAGTGAACAGGGGAGACAGAATAACTGGATATCTATTTTAAAGAGTTGCCATAGGTATAATAGGCTGAATGGCCGCCTTCTGCACATGATTTTCTGAAACTGTAGGTTCCATGGGCTCCAAAGTGCCCACTGATGGGTTCAATAGAAGATGGGAGGAGAATTCAACGGAAGCCCAGAAGTCGGTTTTATGTTGATGTGAATTTCCCATGGGATCTTCCACTGGTGCCCACCATGGCAGATTAGGAAGCACTCTGGAGGCTGGCATGAACCTCATTTGAATGGATGTAGATGAAGAACTGACCACCCATGCTCATTTCTCCATGGCGCCAGTGAGAAAACATTCCAATGAGAAACACATCTAGAACAACAATGTCGACTGATGTCAGAACTCACCTGAACATTGCCTGTGGCTGCTTTTGGAGATCAGGATGGGGGCTGCCAGCCATCCTGGATCCCAGAACATCAAAACAATAGGTGATGAGGAATGTGTCCAGATGGAACTTCCAGAAGCAGTGTCCTGGAAGGGGTCCATTTTCCAGTTTTAGAATGCTCCTGGAGATCCATCTTCTTTCTCAGGAGGTCCATTTTGCAGCCTCAGAGTATTCCAGCATTCCATCTTCATTTTCAGGAGGTTGACCATCTTTCTTCAATACTGGATCAGTGTTGTTGGGCACCATTTTAACATGGTGCCTGGTTAGGGTGGCAAACAATGCACCATAAGGCCTGCCTTACCATGGAACATGGCACAAAACACTTAGTTGCACAATTAATGAGTTTGGGTCCGGATGATTTGGCATATTTTCCTGCTTGCCTTCACAACTGGAAATACTTCCTTTTCCCATCCTGCCATGAGACTTAGTCGTAGGAAGAGATAATTCTGCCCCATGTCTTGGCTATTTTTCCACATCTCCCACTGACGTACTGCAATTCTGAAAACATCTTTTCAAATGTTATGATGATACAGAATAGGCTTTGTTAGCAGGTTTTCCAAGCACAAGGATCTGCACTGAGATTAATAAAAACATATTTCTGAGGAGAGAAAATTACTTAACACCAAATATAAAGCCATATGAATATAAAGCAGATTAAACACTTATATCTTCCACTTAGACAAGTAAGTGTGGGGGAGTTGTTCATTATGAATTGCTCATCAGGATTAGCTGATAAAATTAGTTTGTCTGGAAATATACACCACAAATGAAAACATGCTTAATTTTCTGCTGAACAAAGTAAAGTTTGAGAACATTAGAACATTCAGCAGGTGCTATTATTCTGACACTAATGAATGGTTGACTTTAAACAGTCTGCACCAGCTGATTAACACAAGCAAAACAGTGTTTTTACTTTTTAAAAGGCCAGCCTGTCTCTGTTTTTAATTGGAAAACTGAAAGGGTTTGGAGAGAGTCAAGATGTTTTAGAGACAGCATACAGAAGTATGGTAGGGAGCATCTGACCATTCAGTTTGACAGTCTGGTATGGTAACCTGAGTGTGAAATGCAAAACTAAGTTTGCCAGAATTGTCAAAACTAAAAGAAAAATCATTGGTCGACAACAGACACAGCTTGATAACCGATTTAACATCACAGATAAGAGGAAGACTCAAGTCATCATTGATGAACCTTTTCATTCTTTATATCCTCAGTTAGAAAGGCTTCCTTCAGGCTGATGCTTTAGAATGTCTATTGCCAGGAAAAATTTGTTCAGGAGGTCTTTTGTTCCTAGTGCCATAAATTACAATGTTCAACTCAACCGATTGTTTTCAACTGCAGTAAATGCTGTATTGGCAGAGTGCAATGTGTTATGTTTTTATGGTATAGATGTATGTTGTAAATAATGTAGGCATAGAAGAAATATTCACTGTTTTTAAACTAATGATTGTATATTTTGTACTGGACATGAAGCCAAAGACAAATTTCTATTTTTGCGTAGACAGTTCTATTCTATTCTAATATTGTATTAAGATAAGTAGGACAAAATAGCTGTATGGTTTTGCAAAACACTTAAGAACCATACTAGAATGGCATTGGAACATGGAGCTTTTAACCGAGATGCAACATACTGAGAACTTGCATGAGTCAACAGCTAAAGGATCATTGATGCCTGTACACTTAATAAATATCAAGAATGAGTCTAGCTGAGACAAAAAAAATCGTGAAAGAAACAATATTGGAGTATTACCATGGTTCCTGCATCAGGATATACTTTCTATTGGATAGATCTCCAACAGGACCTGAACTATTTGGTGCAGTTTTCTTTTGCTATTATGAATTATTTAAACTTCCATATTAGGTTATGAATTGTGCTTCAGGTATGCATGATGTAATGGTTGAAGAACAAAATTGTTCACACAGAGATTGGGAAGAAAAATGTTTGAACAATCTGTTTTTATGATTGTTATATAGTAGTTTTTGGCCATTAACTGGTTCATTGATTTTGGATCACTTTCAGCCAGTAATAAATTTGAGTGAACTAACAAGTTCCGTTCATAGGGATTTAAAAGAGAAATGATGGTATACTTAGACGTGTGCCCAACAAACATTTTTCAATGCACTAGTGCATTTTCCCTCATAAGGATGTTGAAGACAATCTGTGGGTATCATATTCAATGTTTTTAATTAGATCATCTGGCAATCACAGAAGAAAAGGGCACAAATATACTATGCAAGTGTAAAATAGAGGTGGATACTAGAATCATTTCCTCATCATGAACAAGTAGTTAATCTGTTGAATAAACTCCAGCAGAAACTCACAACCCTAAGACATCCCAAAATGCTTTCTAGTCAATTAGGTATTTTTGATGTATCAGCAGTGTTGTTAATATTGGGAAAATTGGCGTAAGAACAATATTGGGGATTATAAACATACATATTGATGTATTGCACCAAATATTCTGCAGAATGCAAAATTTTGTTAGGACCTTGAGAATATCAAGGGATTAATATCAAGAATATCAAGGGATGAATGCTGTGATTCAAGATTCAATAAAACAAACTTTAATGAACTTATGTCTTTGAAAATTAATCTGATTATTTGTGATGGGTTTTTAGAAATTTCAGAGTTTCATCTTGCAAGGTTAAACTGTGATTATTGATAGGCTTGTGGCAATGTTGACCGTACATTATTTCTCTCCTCTCTCCCTGTAACCTCTTCCCAATAGATTGGATATCTGACCTCCTTTTGTGTTGCCTTCATCCCTTTGCCTGAGGTTCAGAAACACTAGAAGGGTTCTAGTGGATGAAGTTCATGAAAGAAACAGGTTTCTTATATTGTTCTTGTACCATTAGCGAGAAAGCTTTTACTCAAAGGAACACTGATAGCCAGGACATCTCCTTTTTCTGACTAACAACAACAGTTCACTTTTTGAAGCAGCAAAACACTAGAGGAATGCACTCCCTTGTTTATTTGCTTTCCTGGCATCATGTTGCCTTTGACTTTGCTACGGTGAATAATAATTTTATATATCAAGTGATATTGGATGGTTGGGAGGTGGGGGATGGTGGCAAATGTACCTAAACACAAGGAACAGATTAGCACAGGCACTGGTTGTCTTCTTTTATTATTGAGTCACTGTACAAACATTTAACTAACCCATATGCCATTCCCACTGCTTGCAAACGCAAAGTGTGCACCTAATTTATCTCTGATCATTTCCAAGATGTGTCTTCTACCCGCCCACTCCCACAAAACAGATGTTAAATTACAACCTATTAGAACAAACGTTGACCATTCTCCTTGTCTTTGAGACAAGCTGTGGGCAGCTGCATCCTAATGTAAGAACCAGTTGGAAAGATCTGACGGCAGGGTATAGAATCTTTTCATTCTTCTCCAGATCAATCTGTGCTCTGTTATTTCAGACTGATATCAAGACTGATATTACAAGCACCATTAATTTGGACACTTTGCAAGGTGAAAAGTCGCATTTTCATTCCACTTAATAATTATTTGTTGCTGTTAAGTGGCAAGGATTCTTAGTTTGTTAGAAAAAACAATCTTAACTTCATAAATAGGAGTCCAATAAAGTGAAGATAATATTGATGTTTTTCAAGTGATAGTTCTACTGCATTCAATGTTATTATGACTTGAGGATGATTCCATTTTAAAGCTCTAATTAATGCTGACCTTTCTTCTGTATTGAGACAACTGAAATGGGGCTGTATGCAAATAATGCTTCTTTGCAGTCACAGAAAACTGCAAGAGATGGAGTATTCTTCCTTTATTCTGTTAATTTGTGATAACATCCATTAGCACAAAGATAATTAATGCCACTTGTCCAAAATTTTAGATCTGTGCTCAGTGTTAAGCAGCCCCTTCTTCAGTTTATTTGATTTAGTTTACTTGGTTACTTGATCTACCTCAAAATAGATTAAGCAACACTGATTTCTCAACAATTGCATTTGACATAACAACGTATATGAGATTGTTTTCATTAGAACAGAGAAAGTGTTAGGGTAGACAGTGCTGTTTAAAATCATTAAGAAGTCTCACAACGCCAGGATAGAGTCCAACAGGTTTATTTGGTATCATGAGCTTTTGGAGCACTGCTCCTTCAACAGCGCTCTGAAAGCTCCTGATACCAAGTAAACCTATTGGACTTTAACCTGGTGTTGTGAAACTTCTTACTGTGCCCACCCTCGTCCAATGCCGGCATCTCTACATCATGTTTAAAATCATGAATGAGGTGGAAAGGAATAGATAAAAGCATAATACTTTCAGTAAACCAGAACTCTGGAATGAGGGACCTGGATGTATTATTACATTTTAAACATTAGTGCAGAAAACAACATCTAGAAACAGGACAGAAATAACTACACCTTGTCTAGAAGACAAACACCAGCCCCACTCTTAGGGTTAAATATCCTGTTTCTGAGATGTACTTTCTATGTAATTCAATGAATAGAATAATTGAATCATAGAATCCCTACTCCACATCCTTCTGATAGTGTTCAATTCTGGTTGCCACACTAAGTTCCAAGTACGGCCTAACTAAGGTTTTTTTAAAGCTGCAATGTGACTTGCCAATTTTTAAACTCAATGCCCTGGCCGATGAAAGCAAGCATACCATATGTCTTCTTGATTAACTTCTCCACCTGTGTTGCTACTTTTGGTGACTTGTGTACTTGTACACCCAGACTCCTCTGCCTATCAATACTCTTAAGGGTTCTGCCATTTACTATATATTTCCAATTTGTATTAGATCATCCAAAATGCATGACCTCACATTTGTCCGGATTAAACTCCATCTGCCATCTCTCCGCCCAAGCCTGACCTACATCCTGCTGTATCCTCTGATGGTCCTCATCACTATCCACAAATCTACCAACCTTTGTGTCATCCACAAACCTACTAATAAAGCAGTTACATTTTCCTCCAAATCATTTATATATATTACAAACAGCAAAGGTCCCAGCACTGATTACTAAGGAACATCACTTGTCACAGCCCTCCATTCAGAAACGCACCCTTCCACTGCTACCCTCTCTCTTCTTTGACTGAGCCAGTTCTGTATCCACCTTGTCAGTTCATCCCTGATCCCATGCGACTTTACCTTCTGCACCAGTCTGCCATGAGGGACTTTGTCAAAGGCCTTACTGAAGTCCCAAATGAAGTGCAGATCACCAGCAGAACATCACTTACATACCACTGTGAAACACGTTGCTGTGCAATCATAACTTCATGGTCCAGCATTGAGGGATGATGCCTGTGAGCAAGGCTTATATTGAAGTTCTCATGCATTGAAATTAGGTTCCTGATGTGTGGTGGCAGGAAATGCAGCCTGCCATTGATGACCAGAGTGAACAATCACAAGCAGTTTTCATGACGACTTGAAACCGATTTTTGTAATTTGTCGATGCTTACCACTCCTGCCTGTCATAATGTCCTTTGCAAAAGGGGCCAGAAAATCTCAGTCAATATTTTAGATGAATAGGTGAGAGTTTCCAATATTTACTCAAAGTGCTGACTCTGCAGAGAAAACCATATGCAGCTCCCCAGCTGCGCAGCCAGCTTTTCTCTTCAGAGAGTGCAGCAGTTCGAGTACAGAAAGTGCTGCAGGCACCTCTGATGCCTGAACACTTCCAGCACGGCGCATGATAAAGGTGGAACTGGAGGCTCAATAGGGACCGGGGGCCACAAGACTAAGAAAATTTGGCATGTCAGCTATAACTCTCACCAACTTTTACAGATGCACCATAGAAAGCATTCCTTCTGGTTGTGCCATAGCTTGGTACAGCTCCTGCTCTGCCCAAGACTGCAAGAAACTACAAAAGATTATGAATGTGGCCCAATCCATCATGCAAACCAACCTGCCATCCATTGACTCTGTCTACACTTCCCGCTGCCTCAGGAAAGCAGCCAGTACATTTAGGACCTCACGCACCCTGGACATATACTCTTCCACCTTCTTCCATCAGAGAAGAGATACAAAAGTCTGAGGTCATATACCAACTGATTCAAGAACAGCATCTTCCCTTCTGCTATCAGACTTTTGAATGGACCTACCTTGCATTAAGTTGATCTTCCTCTACACCCTAGCTCTGACTGTAATGCTGCATTCTGCACTCTCTCTATAAATGGTACGTTTTGTCTGTATAGCATGCAAGAAACAATATTTTTCAGTGTATACAATAATAAATCAAATCAAATTTAAGGGACGTCTGGATCAGTGCAAAAACACTTCTGTGCCCAATAGAAATGGGAAACCAGCTCCCCACCCCACCATACACAAGCATCGGAACAAGCTCCCCCTGCCTCTCATTCCCTGCGCCCACATAAAGGGAACACCACCCACTTCACCCCCACTAATTAATTCCAAATATGGATGGAGCACATGGCTGGGAAGCCCACAAATAATAGTAAAATTTATTAAAATATATTGAAATGCCATCAACAAAGTGAGGGAAACCAGAAAATAAGATATCGCTGTCCTTGCGAGTTTTTGTGCCCACATCACTGTTTGCCATAATATCATTCCAATGACCTTTCAGATCTGGGGAAGTTAGTGATATAATTGGTTTTGAGGAAACGGGACAAGGACAAAAGAAATGTCTGCGGTTGGGTGGAAGATAAGAAAGATTGAAAAACAAACGAGTTAAGGGAACGGTGTGTGGCCAAGAAAAGAAATAAAGAAGCAAAAGATGTCTCGAGGAGGTGTGTTACTTCTTATCTTTGAATGGTTGTCTGTCTTATGCTACCACTGTTCCTTTAATCCCAGGGTTTCAATAGTGATTTAAATTTAGG
This sequence comes from Carcharhinus amblyrhynchos, assembly GCF_965287045.1. Taxonomy (NCBI): domain Eukaryota; kingdom Metazoa; phylum Chordata; class Chondrichthyes; order Carcharhiniformes; family Carcharhinidae; genus Carcharhinus; species Carcharhinus amblyrhynchos. Next base: position 36,340,944 of record NC_137333.1, on the reverse strand, counting down.
CAAAGAATAGCAAAGCAATAGAAGAAAATCTTGGAGTGAATTGCTACAATGGTTGTAATTCTCTTGCCGTTCACACAGGCAGGATTCTTTGGCCCTGCTGGTGACACAACCCCTGCCATGGGTTTCCTGACAGCGTGCAGTGGTTTCAATGACCAGAAGGTCCTGCCACCAGTGAAAAGCGTAAACTTTCCCCACATAGAAAACAACTGAGGGAAGGCCAGAGAATCTCAGCCAATGTGTTTACTCTCCTTAGAGGGACTTCCAGTGTTCTGTTTACAGAATGAACGTACCATAAATATAAGAGAGACTTTTTTTTTTCAGAAGCAGAGTGCTAGTTATATTCAAAAATAAAGCATCTTTGGTCACAAACATCATTGAACAGAGCTAGAATTTTTGATACCGAGGGACTGACATTACTTCTGGCTGCATATCTTCAAAGCTCTCAAAACTGCCTATATAAGCAATTTGTACTTCACATTGCTGACCAAAAACAAGCAACTCTCAATATCAAGGAAAACATTAGGAGCTGAATTCAAATTGCCAACACCACATGCTTTACAGCTTCACTCGAGCAAGACCGGAAAGTCCCACCCAAGGTCAATAGATATTTCTGTTGATAAAAGCAAATTACTGCGGATGCTGGCATCTGAAACATAAGAACATAAGAAATAGGAGCAGGAGTAGGCCATCTAGCCCTTCGAGCCTGCCCCGCCATTCAATAAGATCATGGCTGATCTGTCGCTGCTCAGTTCCACTTTCCCGCTTTCTCCCCATAACCCTTAATCCCCTCTCTTATCAAAAACCCATCAACCCGCGTCTTAAAAATATTTAGCGAGGCAGCCTCCACCACTTCAACGGGCAGAGAATTCCAGAGATTCACCACCCTTTGAGTGAAGAAGTTCCTCCTCAACTCCGTTCTAAACCGCCCCCCTTTTATCTTGAGGCTGTGCCCCCTAGTCCTACTGTCTTTTTTGAGCGGGAAGAGTCTCTCCACCTCTATCCTATCCATCCCATTCATCATCTTATAAGTCTCAATGAGATCTCCCCTCATTCTTCTAAACTCTAACGAGTACAAGCCCAGTTTATTCAGCCTCTCCTCATAGCTCAACCCCCTCAACTCCGGTATCAGCCTAGTAAACCTCCTCTGCACTCCCTCCAAGGCCAAAATATCTTTGCGCAGGTGCGGTGCCCAAAACTGCACACAGTACTCCAGCTGCGGCCTCACCAATGCCCTATACAGCTGCAGCAAGACCTCCCTACTTTTATATTCAATCCCCCTCGCTATGAAGGCCAGCATCCCATTCGCCTTCCTGACCACCTGTTGCACCTGCAAGCTGGGTTTTTGCGACTCATGCACAAGGACCCCGAGGTCCCTCTGCACCGTCGCCTGCTGCAGTTTTTCGCCCCGTAAGTAATAGTCCTTCCTACCATTCTTCCTACCAAAGTGGACCACCTCACATTTGCCAACATTAAATTCCATTTGCCATTTCCTGGCCCATTCACCCAGCCTATCTAGATCCTTCTGCAGACTCTCCACACCCGCTGCACAATTTGCCGTTCCACCAATCTTGGTGTCATCAGCAAATTTCGACACCCTACACTCGGTTCCCTCCTCCAGATCATCTATATAAATGGTAAAAAGCTGAGGCCCCAGCACCGACCCCTGGGGCACTCCACTAGTCACCATCCGCCAATCCAAATAGCACCCGTTGACCCCCACTCTCTGCCCCCTATTTGACAACCAATCCTCTATCCACGCTAACACCCTACCCCCAACCCCATGTCCCTCGACCTTCTGCAATAACCTCTTGTGAGGTACTTTGTCAAACGCCTTCTGAAAATCTAGAAAGACCACATCCACCGGCTCTCCTCTATCCACCGCCCTAGACACATCCTCATAGAACTCCAGTAAATTTGTCAGACACGACTTCCCTTTAATGAAACCGTGCTGCGTCTGCTCTATCAAGCAATTTCCTTCAAGATGCCTCGCAATTTCCTCCTTAATGACAGATTCTAACATTTTACCTACCACAGACGTTAAACTAACCGGCCTATAATTCCCCGCCTTTTGCCTGGCACCCTTCTTAAACAACAGCGTAACATTAGCCATTTTCCAATCATCCGGTACTTCCCCGGAATCCAGCGACGTCTGGAAAATAACCACCAAGGCATCCACTATTACCTCCGCCATTTCTTTCAGAACCCTCGGATGCATTCCATCCGGTCCTGGGGACTTGTCCACAATCAGTCCCTCCAGTCTGTCGAGCACTGCCTCTCTAGTAACAGTAATGTCATTAAGACCCTCCAGTCCTACCACCTTTCCATCGCTAACACCTGGCAAATTATTCACGTCCTCCTCCGTGAAGACAGAAACAAAAAAGTTATTCAATACCTTAGCCATATCCTCATCCCCTACCACTAGGTCCCCTTTCTCATCCTCTAAAGGACCAACATTCACCCTAGCCAGCCTCTTCCTTTTTATATATTTATAAAAACTCTTGCTATCCTTTTTTATATTAAGCGCTAGCCCAGCTTCATAGTTTCTCCTACCCTTCTTTATCAACTTCTTTGTCAATCTTTGTTGACATTTAAACCTCTCCCAATCCTCTTCTCGCCCACTACTCTTAGCTACTCTAAATTCCTCTGCTTTTAGTTTAACACTTTCCTTCACCTCCTTCGTTATCCACGGCTTATTACCTCTCCTCCTACTATCCCTTTTGACCATCGGAATAAATTTCTGCTGAGCACCAAGAAAGATCTCCTTAAAGATCCTCCACTGCTCCTCAGCAGACCCTCCCTCCAACGCGCTCCCCCAGTCCACATTCGCCAATTCTTCTCTCATCCTACCGTACTCCCCTCTATTCAAACAAAGAACGCGTGTCCGGGAACCCACTTTCTCCTCCTCCATCTGCACCAGAAACTCCACCATACAATGATCACTCTCCCCAAGAGGATCCTTCACCACAAGGTCCCTAATTCTACCCACCTCATTACATAGCACCAGATCCAAGATAGCTCGCTCCCTTGTCGGCTCCAACACACATTGTTCGAGGAAACCATCCCGGCAGCATTCCAAGAACTCTTCCTCGAGCCCCCCCGCGTCCAACATGGGTTGACCAATCAATATGCAGATTGAAATCCCCCATAACTACGGCCGTCCCATTCCTGCACGCCGCACTTATTTGCGCGTTAACAGCCCGCCCCACCTCCAGATCATTATTCGGGGGCCTATAGACGACACCCACCAGCGTCTTCCTCCCTTTGCTGTTCCTAATCTCCACCCACAACGATTCCACCCTCTGCTCCTTGGTTCCAATATCATCCCTTGCTACCACCGTGATGCTATCCTTAATCAGCAGAGCTACGCCCCCCCCTTTTCCCTCCTGCCTATCCTTCCTAAACACTTGATAGCCCTGTACATTCAGCTCCCAGTCCCTGTCACCCTGCAGCCACGTCTCTGTAATGGCCACCAGATCGTATCCATTTGTGTCAATCTGCGCCACCAGCTCATCCACTTTATTCCGAATGCTTCGTGCATTCAGATAAAGCGCTTTCATCCCAGCCTTCACCTGGACCCTATTTGCCGTAACGCCACCAACCATACTCACGCCCCCTACTCCCTCTATTATTGGGACATCCTCGGCCTCTTCCCTTACCTGTTCCCTCTCCTTAACTTTAGACCTCGTAACATCACCTACCCTCGCACCCTCCCCCCCCCAATTAGTTTAAAGCCCTGTCTACAGTCCTCTTTACTCGATTTGCCAGCACTCTGGTCCCAGCACGGTTCAAACCAAAAGAGAAAATGCTGGAAAATCTCAGCATGTCTGCAGTATCTGTAAAGAGAGAAAAGAGCTGATGTTTCGAGTCCAAATGACTCTTTGCCAAAGCTAAAAGGCGTAGAAAGTGGGAGATATTTATACGGCAGGGTGAGAGAGCGAAAAATGAGGTATAGCCATAGAAACCAGGGGAAAAGGCTGCTAATGGCAGTCCACAGAGAGAATAAAAGGTGTGAATGGCCAAACGGCAGAGAAGCAGGAATCAGAGGGTAAGCTTTGACAGATGAAGATGTAGGGGGAGGGGATGGGAGAGAGATAACATTTAGAAAAGGGAAAAGGGGGAGAAACGTGGCGAAAAACTGCAGCAGGCGACGGTGCAGAGGGACCTCGGGGTCCTTGTGCATGAATCGCAAAAACCCAGCTTGCAGGTGCAGCAGGTGGTCAGGAAGGCGAATGGGATGCTGGCCTTCATAGCGAGGGGGATTGAATATAAAAGTAGGGAGGTCTTGCTGCAGCTGTATAGGGCATTGGTGAGGCCGCAGCTGGAGTACTGTGTGCAGTTTTGGGCGCCGCACCTGCGCAAGGATATTTTGGCCCTGGAGGGAGTGCAGAGGAGGTTTACTAGGCTGATACCGGAGTTGAGGGGATTGAGCTATGAGGAGAGGCTGAATAAACTAGGCTTGTACTCGTTAGAGTTTAGAAGAATGAGGGGAGATCTCATTGAGACGTATAAGATGATGAATGGGATGGATAGGATAGAGGTGGAGAGACTCTTCCCGCTCAAAAAAGACAGTAGGACTAGGGGGCACAGCCTCAAGATAAAGGGGAGGCGGTTTAGAACGGAGTTGAGGAGGAACTTCTTCACTCAAAGGGTGGTGAATCTCTGGAATTCTCTGCCCGTTGAAGTGGTGGAGGCTGCCTCGCTAAATATTTTTAAGAAGCGGGTTGATGGGTTTTTGATAAGAGAAGGGATTAAGGGTTGTGGGGAGAGGGCGGGAAAGTGGAACTGAGCCACGACAGATCAGCCATGATCTTATTGAATGGCGGGGCAGGCTCGAAGGGCTAGATGGCCTACTCCTGCTCCTATTTCTTATGTTCTTATGTTCTTAAAGGGGGATAAAGTAGGGGGAAAGAGTGGAGGGGAAGAAGAAAGACAATAAAGGAATAAAAGAGAACAGTAAAAAATTAAATAAAAAGAAAAGAAAGGGGTTGAGTTGGAGTAGAGCAAATCATCTGAGGTTGTTGAATTCGATGTTGAGATTGAAAGGCTGTAAGGTGCCTAGTTGGAAGATGAGATGCTGTTCCTCCACTTTGCATTGAGCTTCACTGGAGCATTGCAGCAAGCCAAGGACATACATGTGGGCATGGGAGCAGGATCGTGTGTTAAGGTTCTGATTGCACACAGACCAAAGGTGCTCAGTAAGGCAATGACCCAGCCTACACTTGGTCTCTCCAATATAGAGGAGACCACATTGGGAGCAGCAAATGAAACAGACCAAATTGAAAGAGGTGCAAGTGAAATGCTGCTTAACCTGGAATGAATGTTTTGGATCTTGGATGGGAAGCATGGAAGAGGTAAAGAGACAGGTGTTACACCTTCTGTGATTGCATGGGAAGGTACCATGATTGATGGGAGAGGTGTTGAATATAGCAGAAGGGTAAACGAGGTTATCAAGGAGGGAACGGTCTTTGCAGAATGCTGACAGAGGGAGTGAAGGGAAGATGTGTTTGATGGTGGCATCATGCTGGAGTTGGCAAAAATGGTGGAAGATTATGCTTTGCATGAGGAGGTTAGTGAGGTGCAATGTGAGAACAAGGAAGACTCTTCTTGTTCTGGGAGGGAGGGGAGAAGGTGAAGGTCATGGAGCGGGAGAAGGACTGCACACTATTGAGGGCCCTGTCAACAACTGTGGATGGAAATCCACGGTTGAGGAAAAAGGAGCACTTACGAGAAGCACCACTTTGGAAAGTGGCATCACCAGAACAAATATGTGGAGGAGCAGAGAAAAAAAGGATGGAGTCCTTACAGGATATAGGGTGTGAAGAGCTGTAATCTAGATAGCTGTAGGAGTCAGTGGGCTTGTAATGAATATTGATAGATAGTCTATTGCTGAAAACGGAGATAGCAAGGTCAAGGAAGGGAAGAGAAGTGTCTGAGATGACGAGGTGAAGGTGATGGAGGGTTGGAAACTGGGTGCAAAGTTGATGAATTTTTCGAGGTCTGGACGAGAACATGAAGCAGGACCTAAATAGTCATTGATGTATCGGTACAGGAGTTGTGGATGGGGACCTGGATAGGCCTGGAATAAGGAATATTCCACTTGCACCATAAAAACACAAGCATAGCTCTATTCCATGCGGCTACCCATTACTGCTCCTTTGATTTGGAAAAAGTGGGATGAGTTAAAGGAGAAGTTGTTGCGAGATAGAATGAGTTCAGCCAGTAGAGGAGTGGTGGTAGTGGATGGGAATTGTTTAGGCCTCTTTTCAAAAAAGTAAAGAGCTTTCAGACCATCCTGGAGTGGGATGGAGGCGTAGAGACATTGCACATCCATGGTGAATAGGAGCATTTAGGGCTTGGAACTGGAAGCTGTCAATATGACGCAGGGCATCAGAGGAATCCTGGATGCAGGTGGGGAGTGAACAGACCAGGGGAGTGAGGGTGGAGTTAAGATAAGAAGAAATAAGTTCAGTGGGGCAGGACAGTCCTTTTTGTGAATTTTGGGAAGTAGGTAGAAGCGTGCTCTCCGGGTTTGGGAGACTATGAGTTTGGAAACTGTGGGGGAAAAGCATCCGGAGGGAATGAGGTCAGTTGGAGGTGCTTGGAGATAACGACTTGATGTTCAGTGGTGTGGTCATGGTCCAGGGGGAGATAGGAGGAAATATCTGAGAGTTGGCGCTCAGTCTCTGCGATGTAGAGATCAGTATGCCATACGACAACAGCACCCTCTTTGTCAACAGGTTTGATGGCAATGTCAGAGTTGGACCTGAGAGAGTGAAGGGCGGAATGTTCAGAAGGAAAGAGGTTGGAATGGGTGAGGGGGGACAGGAAAATTGAGATGGCCAATGTCCCGTCGACAATTCCCAATGAAAAGATCGAGGGCAGGTAATTGTCCCGGTGGGGGTGTCCAATTGGAGGCAGAATGTTGGAGGCACGTGAAAGGATCTGTAGAACGGGGGAGGACTCTTGCCCAAAGAAGTAGGCACGGAGATGAAGACGATGAAAGAAGAGTTCAACATCATGTTGAGCCTGGAATTCATTGAGGTCGGGGTGTAAGGGTACAAAGCTGAGTCCTTTGCTGAGAACAGCGCGCTCAGCCTCAGAGGGGAAGATCAAAAGCTATGGTGAAGACACAACAAGGGCTGGGGCTAGAAGAGTTGGAGTTTGAGGGATTGGGACTGGTGGAGGGTCTGGGATGGGCAGTGGAGATGATAAGTTGTTGAAGAGTGCGTTCCTTCATATCTGCAAGAAACAGGGAAATTTTCTTGTTAAGATGTCGAATGATGCAGAGGATGATATGAAATTGGGGACAGAGACAGCTTTGAAAGAGAGCAAGAGGGTGTTGCTGGAGAGAGATGTTGAGTGCCTTCATGTGGTGGCGCATGGCACTGACTGTGGCTTTCAAGGTGCAGCGAGAACAGCAGTTTGAAGAATGTTGTACATCTTGGAGGTACCTGTAATTCTGGGGATTACATGCGGGGTGGAATTTGAGTTGAAATCTACGTGCGTAAGTCAGAGACGAAGACAATCACTGAGGAAGGAAATATTGCTGTGGAAGCAAGTCTTGGTAAATACCTTATCCAACACTAAGAGAGAAATGGAAAGCGGTGAAGGCGGTGGAGAGAGGGGAGAGACATACAGAAATCCTGTTGGAAAGAAGGGCAGTACTCCTTCATTGACATTTTTGCTGCGATTCCATGGCAGGCGGGGTGGTAGAATTCCAGCGATCTACTTAAATTTAGCATGTTCATTGCTCTCTGAACATTGGCTCCTGATGTTTCAATTACAAATCAGTATGGCGTGAAGGAATTTTGTCAGCTGGGGCTCAATGGCAGCACTCTAGCATCAAAGTTAGAAGATTGTGGACTCATGGTCGCACTCCAGAAATTAGGCACAATATATTGGCAGGCACTTTACTGTCATTTTGATTGGTTGCTGCTCAATATGACGCAGGGCATCAGAGGAATCCTGGATGCAGGTGGGGAGGGAACAGACCAGAGGAGTGAGGGTGGAGTTAAGATAAGAAGAAATAAGTTCAGTGGGGCAGGACAGTCCTTTTTGTGAATTTTGGGAAGTAGGTAGAAGCGTGCTCTCCGGGTTTGGGAGACTATGAGTTTGGAAACTGTGGGGGAAAAGCATCCGGAGGGAATGAGGTCAGTTGGAGGTGCTTGGAGATAACGAGAGAGGCGCTGCATTAGGATGAGATGTTAACTTAAGTATATACCTTCACAAGTATGAAAGACAATTCAATTACACAATTTAAAGAACAATGCATTTCCTATGGCTAACAGTTAAGCCTCAACCAATGGCTTGCTGTCTTTCAAATTTCTTACATTTTGACTTTGACAACACTTGAAAAGAACTTTGTTGGCTGTGAAGCACTTTGGAACATTTCAAGCACATGAAAAGCTGTACATAAATGCACGTTCTTTCTTTATGAAGGAAATATTGCTCCAATCACCATTATAATATTATGAAGCAAATCAGATGTATCTTTCTGATAACAATGGTAAAAATTGTAGCAGATGCGAATAAAAGCCAGATTCCTATATTTCTTAATCTAGATCAGCAATTTTGACTCTTGTCCTCACTAAGTGAAATATAATTCTGAATGTCATACTATGTGGTACTATTAGAATCTAGAATATGGTATTACCTAAGAATAAGGACTTGAAGTACCTCTAATTCAGTCAGTGGTCAGGGACAGCAGAGTGTAACTGTAAGTGAGGCAGGTAGGGGGATCCTGAATTCAAAAACGGAGGAACCTCAGCTCTAGACCTTGTCCAATAGGTATGAGGTACTTGCTCCCTGTGTGAATGAGGAAAAGGATTGTAGGGAGGATGAGCTAGCTGACCACTGGACAGTCAAGAGCGTGGAACAAAAGACAAATGGTAGTTGTAAAGGATTCTATAATTAGGGGAATTGATAGCATCCTTTGTAAACTGCATTGAGAGTTCTGCATGTTGCCTGCCCGATGCCAAGGTGAGGGATGTCTCTGACAGGTTTGAAAGGATATTGGAATGGGAGGGGGAGGATCCAGTTGTTGTGGTCCACATTGGGACAAACATAGGCAAGAGGACCTGCCTGAGGATTATCAAGCACTAGGAATTAAATTAAAAAACAGAAACTCAAGGGCTATAATCTCTGGATTAATGCTCGAGCCACGGCATAGGGATGAGAAAATTCTGGAATTGAACACATGGCTAAAGGAGTGGTGCGGGAAAGAGCAGTACCATTTTGTGTGACATTGGAACAGGAGGAATCTGTACTGTTGGGATGGTCTTTACCTGAACCGACCTGGAACCAGTGTTCTAGTAGAAAGGATAAATAGGGCAGTCACAAGGACTTTAAACTAATAAGTGAGGGGAAGGGAAGGGTAAAACTACAAGAAGTACAATGGTTAATGGGAAGTAAAGCAGCAGGTTAGCATGTGGGGAGGTGGGTTCAATGTCACAGAAAAAAATTAAAGGAAAGAGAGATCAGAAGACTTATTAAAGTCCCCCAAACAAATAATAGGACATAGTGTTTGGAAAGGGTTAGGAATTGAACTTCAGGCACAGCAGATGAGGGGATAACAATGAGAAGAGGGACAGTTAATGAAAGTCTGAGAGTGTTGTATTTGAATGAATGCAGTATACGAATTAGGTAAATGAGCTGGTCGTGCAAATTGAAATTGATGGGTACAATGTTGTTGGCTTCAGAGAGACATGGCTCCAAGGGGATCAGGGCTGGGAGCTAAATATCCAAGGATACACATCCTATTGAAAAGGCAGACAGAGTTAGTATCCCTAATATGATTGAACTTCACATTTAATTTGAGAGAGTGAGGAGTGGGTCTGAGACTATTAATGGAATTTTCCCATTTTTGGACTGAGTCGCATGGAGGCTGGTGGGAAAATACACCATGTTTTCCCACCCTGGCCTCATTAGTTATGCAACTACGTGTTTTACATTAAATTCCATTTTGGGGCAGGTCTGATGATGCATAATCCACCATGCCTGTGTCCGATTTTGAAAGGTTCATAACATTACTAATCCGCTATTGAAGAAAGCAAGTCAACCTCCTGAAAATGAAGATGGATCTCTGGGAATGCTCTGAGGCTGGAAGATGGTCCTCTAAAGAAAGAAGATTGATCTCCAGCAAATTTCTGAGGCTGAAAGTTGCGCCATGCTCCAAGGATCACCTCCAGATGATCCCCCACCCCCACCCACCCAGATGGGAGAAATATTTTGGACAAGTATTCCTATTTTCCCCTTTTATGGTTTTCCCTTCTGGGCACTGCTGTGGGATCCAGGATTGCCTGCAGTCTTAATCCTGAACTTGGGAGGCAACCCCAAGCAATGTTCAGGTAAATCCTGACATCTACATGCAACATTGTTCCAAATGTGGTTTTTGCCAGTGCCTTTATCCAGGTAATGTCATGACAAAATGGGTGTGGCTGGAAGTTTCTGGTTGGGCCTTCATCTGCATCCATTAGCAATATTCAAATTAGTTTCACACCTGCCTCCAACAGCCTGCCTGACTCTCCATGGCAGACATCAGTGGAAGATCTAGCGATAAATTCATATTGGTATGAAAATGATTTCAGGGTCCTCCCACCATATTCTTCTTCCATGCCCGCCATTGAACCCGTCAGCAAGAGTTTGGGAGAATCCTTCTGTATGCTTTAAAACTCAAATAAGAGCAATTATGAAGGCGTGAAAGCAGAACTGGCTAAAGTGATTTGGTAACTTAGGTTAAGGGGTGGGTCAACAGAGATGCATGGGAAATGTTTAATGGGATATTTCAGAATGCACAGAATAGATGCATTCCAAAAAGTAAGAAACATTCTAAGAAATGGACTCATCATCCATCGTTTAAGGTTTAATTTAGTATCAAATTCAGAGAAAGGGCATGGGGGCAATTCTCCCATCTCACTGCACTGCTTTCTTTTCAGGTGGAGCAGCCTGCTGTGGGGAGTTTGGTGGGGGAGGGGGAGGTCAGGCTGCATTGGAGGTTTGGCAATGCAGAGAGGAGGGGGTGGTTTGGGACCGCCTTGGGGGAGGGGGGCGGGGGCAAGAGGTCAGGACTCTCAGGGCAGAGGAGCGGGTGTGGGGGTTCAGGGCTGCTGGAGGCGGGGGAGGTGCAGGAGACTGAGGTTGGCTGAGACTGGCTTGGACATGTCCAGGAGGCCAGCGATTGGACCGTGGGGGGTCTTGGAGGGCCAACAATGTGGGGTCGCGAGGCTGGCCAGTGATCAAGCTGGCTAGCAATTGGGAGGCTACCAGACAGGGGCCACTGCGCATGTGTACTCTGCAGTGCATAGAATGTGGGAGATTCATTTTCAAAACTGCCACTGTGAAAACCAATGTGATTTACTGTAGTTTTTACACAAATTCGATGCTTAGAATTTTTTTGGGTGTATCCTGCCTCCTCACACACCCTCCAACCCCCCCGCCCCAAACACCCACCCACCCATATATTTGTGCAAAGACAGGTGGCAGGTAAGAAGTTGGGATAGAATATAAAGGAACAGAAAAAGTTGACTAAAATATTAATAAGAAGGAAAAAAATTTGAGTCTGAGAGAAAGCTAGTCGGTAATATAAAACAGCTAGCAAGAGTTTCTATAAATATTTTAAGAAGAAACAAGTTAACAAAATGAGCATTGACTCTAAAGAATGTGAGTCTGCGGAATTGATAATGGAAAACAATGAGATGGCAAATTAATTGAACAGGCATTTTGCATTAGTCTTCATTACAGAGGGTGTAAGTAACATCCCAGAAGCATCTATAGAATTGGAAGAGATGGAGGAATGAGGGAAAATTACAGCCACCAGAAAAGCGTACAGAGTAAATTGTTCCGAGCTGTGAGCTGACAAGATCCAGGGACCTGATGGACTTCATCCAAAGGTCTTAAAAAGAAGTGTCTAGTGAAATAATTGCTGCATTAGTTTTAATTTTCTAAATCTCCCTAGATTTGGGGGGGGGAGGTCTCATTAGATCAGAAGATAGCAAATGTAACTATTATTCAAAAAAAAAGAGACAGAAATGGGAAACTATAGGTGAATTAGTGTTCATAGCAGAAAACTTTAGGAGCTGTTATTGAAGAAGTTATAGAAAGCTTTTTGGATAATCTCCAGGTAATCAGACAGAGTCAACAAGGTCTTGTAAAAGGGAAATTGTGGTTAAGCAAATTATTGGAGTCCTTTGAGGAAGTAACATGTACTGTGGATAAAGGTGAATCAATGAATGTACTGTCCTTAGATTTCCAGAAGGCATTTCATAAATCATAGAATGATGGAATTCCTACAGTACAGAAGCGGTCATGTGGCCCATCGAGTCTGCACCAACTCACTGACAGAGCATCTTACGCAAGCCCTGTACCCCGCCCTATTCCTGTAACCTCATACTTTTCCCTTGGCTAATCCATCTAACCTACATACCTCGGGACACTAAAGAGCAATTTAGCATGGCCAATCCACATAACCTGCACATCTTTGGACGATGGGAGGAAACCAGAGCATCCAGAGGAAATCCACGCAGAAATGGGGAGAACGTGCAAACTCCACAGAGACAGTCACCCAAGGCCAGAATTGAACACAGGTCCCTAAGGCTGTGAGGCAGTAGTGCTAACCACTGAGCCACTGTGCTACCGTTCAGGGTCCAACCCGCTGCAGTATAACTTCTCTGTCCTTATACTCCAGTCCTCTAGATATAAAGGCCACCATTCCATTAGCCTTCTTGATTATTTTATGTACCTGTTTGAGACATTTTAAAGAGCTATGCAGCTGAGCCCCCAAACCCCTTTGGACATCCAGTGTATTTCACTTCATATAATCTAAAAAATATCCTGATCTATTCTTTTTCGCTCCACAATGGATAACCTTATACTTGCTTATATTGAAATCCATCTGCCACAGTTTTGCCCATTCACCAAGTCTATTAATATTCCTTTGTAACTTTTGCTATCATCTGCACTGTCTACAATGCCACCTAACGTTGTGTCAACAGCAAATTTGAATATATGACTTTCTATGCCATTATCCAAGTCATTGATAAATAATGTGGATATTTGAGGCCATAACAAAATTGTTGTGGAATACCACTATTCACATCCTACCTATTTGAGTACCTGCCATTATCCCTACTTTTTGCCGCCTGCCACTCAGCCAATTTCCCAGCAATATCAGTAATTGGCCCTCTATTCTGTGGGCTTCTACATTAGTTAAGAGTCTCTTATGTGGGACTTTATCAAATGCCTTCTGGAAGTCCATATAAACAACATCCATAGACATTCACCTGTCCACTATCTCTTGGTTATCTCTTCAAAAAATTCAATGAGGTATGTTAGGCACGATATACCTGACATGATTCCACGCTAGCTCTCCCTCATTAACTGAAAATTTGAGGTGTTCAGTTACCCTATCCTTGATTGTACTCTCCAATAACTTCCCCACCACAGATGTTAGACTAACTGGTCTGTAATTCCCTGGGTATTCTCTTTCACCATGTTTAAAAAGTGGAGTGACATGAGCAATTTTCCAATCCAGAGGAACAACTCCTGAGTCTAGGAATTCTGAAAGATTATTGTTAGGGATCTACAATGTGCTCCCTTCTTTCACCCTTGGACAGAAATAATCAAGTCCTGGGGATTTGTCACTCCTTAGTTCCACTAATTTTCTCATTATCGATGTTTTATTTACATGAATTTTACTTAGCCCTTGTCCCTAATCCATTATTAATTTCCTCAAGATGTTTGGCAAGGTATTCTCTTTTCTACTGTAAATACTGAGGCAAAATAATTATTCCACATGCCTACCATTTCTCAATAGTCATGGGCAAAATCCCCACTTCTGGACTTCAGTAGGCCAGCACTGTTCCTGACAACCTGTCTCCAACTTCTTCTACGTAACTATAAAATTTCTTTTTTTGATTTTGATGTCCTTTGCAAGCTTCTTTTCATAATCCCTTTCAGTAGCTCTTATAAGTTGATTTGTGACCCTCTGATGGTCTTTGGATCTTTCCTATTCAGAAGGATTTGTTCTGATTTTTGCATTTTTGTAAGCTTTTTTTTTACTTTCACGCTGTCCTTTATCTCTTTAGTTGTCAATAGCTTTTTTTTTCTGTGAAGTTGTGTTTTTCCTTGTATGGGTGTAACTTGTTCTTTAAACATCCTCCACTGTTCTTCAGTTGTTTTATCCATTAGCAAATTTTCCCAGTTTACTGTGGACAGTCTCTGTCTCATCTCATTAAAGTCTGCTTTACCCAAATCTAAAATTCTAGATGTTGATTCATGCTTTTCACATTCAAACATTGCATTGAACTTGATCACTACTTGCTAAATGTTCACACACAATTAGGTTACTAATCAAATATGGCTCATTACTAAATCCAATATTGCTTGACCCCTTGTTGCATCCAGAACATATTGCTGTAGGAAACTGATCCGGACACGCTCCAGAAATTCACTACCTTTCTGACAGGTGTTTGCCTGTCTCTCCCAATCTATGTTAAAGTTAAAATCCCCATTAATACTATTCTGCCTCTGCTACTGTTATTTGGGACACTTGCTTCAGTTAACTGATGGACACAAAAACATCATATTAAAATTAAATCACGTCTTCATCAGTAAAAAAAACTTAAGGACTTACAACAGCTAGAAAACTGATTCTCTTACACTATATCACAACCAAATGATTCTATTCCCCTATAAATCTACTATAATAAGCTTACAAACATAGATTTTAACTACTTCTAATGGACCTGCAGAGATGTTTCTATCCACTTATGCTGGATAGGCATGGGGACAAGTCAGATTTCATCAAGATTAAAAAACTTGAAGTTTCCTCTTCTTCTTAATTCTGTCCTTTTTAATTCTAGTCTTAAACACTCCAATATTTATCCTTTGAGCCTGACTGAAATACATGCATTTCTACACATAGGCACTGACACTGGTTTATTGTAGGCTGCCTAACTTCAGGGCAGTTGTCCTCACCCTTTTTGACTCCATTTTGTACCTGGTTTCTGTCCATTTAATCAATTAGAATCTCCAATTTGAATTTGTACTTGCAGCTCATTTAATTTATTTCTTACCCTTCATGCGTTTGTATATAGATCTCTTATTTGGACATACATTCTAACCTGTCCATCAGCATTGATGCTTTATTCACCTATTTATTGTTTCTCTCTTCTGGTTTAATCAATGTATATCTAATAGTTTTGCTATTACCTGCTGTACCTGAAATAGGATTCCTGACTGTTTTTCTCCCAGCCATGTTACATATTTTTCAAATTGTACTGATTTTCCCCAAGGCCGCCCCACATTTATTAGTTTAAAGTCCCCGTGACCATCCTATTTAACCATTTTGCTGGAACATTGGTCCCAGATCGATTTAGATGGAGCCCATCCCAACAGTACGGCTACTTCCTGCCCCAATACCAATACCACGAAGTGGAACCCCTCTTTCCCACTTCACTCCTTTAGTCACGTGTTAACTTCACTAATTTTCTTATCTTTATGCCAGTTTGTACATCTCTCAGGTAATAATCCAGAGATCATAACTCTCGATGTTCTCCTCTTTAATTTTGTTCCTAATTCCTGATAATCCCCAAATAGGGTCTCTTGCCTATGTTGCTGGTTCCAATGTGGTCCACATCAACCTCCCCCTCCTCTTCAATATTCTTTCAAGCTGGCTTGAGATGTCCCTCACCCTGGCACCAAGTCAGCAACACACCATGTGGGACTCTCGATCCTGCTTACAAAGAATACAATGTATACCCCTGATTATAGAATCCCTTACCACTACAACCTTTAGTTTTGCTCCCCCCCCCACCACCTCCCTGCTTCAATGGTCTCCTGTACCATAGTGCAGTCGTTAGTTTGCCCATTCCCCCTACAGTTATTTTCCTCATCCACACAGGGAACAAGCATCTCATACCTGTTGGACAAGGAGAGAGTGGAGGCTTCTCCAACGTTAAATTTAGGATGCCTCTACCTGCCTCGTTTGTGGTCACACCCTCCTGTCCCTGACCGCTGCCAAATTTCGACTACTTATCCTGTGGGGTGTGATTAATTGAAATGCAGCACCAAGGTAACTCTCCCCTTCCCTAATGTGCTGCAGTGTTTGAAACTCAGATTCCAGCTTATTCCAGGAGTTCCTGGAGCCGTAAGCATTTTCTGTGGATGTGGTCACTGTGGCTCACAATGGGATCCACAGTGCCCACATACCGGGTCCACATAATTATTACAGTTCCTTTCTTAGGGTCCTATAATTACTTGCTTAATACTCTGATCAATGGTATGACCACTGTTAGGAGTCCTACAAACTACACCCAGTTTACTCCCAACAATGTTTTCTGGCTTTTGTTCTTCCTAATTTCAGCACACATTAATTCTTCATGGTCTTCAGAGGCCAGATCCTTCCTTACCAATGTTCTTATGCCACCATTTACAATAGGAGTTGCCCCACCTCTTTAGCCAATCTGTCTGTCTTTCTGAAATATTGTGCACCCTGAAATAGTTACTTCCCAACTATTATCTTGTTATCTTGGTTATCTTGTTATCATTTTCTGTAATGCTGAGATATAAATAGGCTAGGTCTGTTGGTAACAACATGACAGATGGAGTATACTACAGAGAAGTGTAAATTTGAACTTTGGTCGTAAGAATAAAATAAATCTTCTAAAAGATGAAAAACTAGTAAGTGTTGATGTTCAAAGAGACTTGAGTGCATTTGCAAGGAATGATGTGGAGATGCCAGCGTTGGACTGGGGTAAACACAGTAAGAAGTCTGACAACACCAGGTTTAAATCCAAGTTCTGGCCTCAGACTGAGGCCAGAACTCTCCATTCGCCTGACGGAGGGGCAAACCCCGAAAGCTTGCGAGTTTACTATCAAATAAATCAGTTGGACTTAAACCTGGTGTTGTCAGACTTCTTACTGTTTGTACAAGGAACACAGTAAGTTAGTATGCACGTTCAGCAAGCAGTTAGGAAGGCACATGGCTTTTATTACAAGAGGCTGGAGTACAAGGAAAAATAAATATTCCTACAGATATGTAGGGATGGTGAGGTGGCATCGAAAATACTGTGTGCAGTGTGGTCTCAACATTTAAGAAGATATATTTGCTTTGGAGCTGGTACAATTGAAGGTTCCCCAGTGCTTGAAATCCATATCAATTCCATGTTTAGTCCCAAACAACTGGTCATTGCTTGAAAGAGCATTAAGAGAAGTGATCACCCCAAAAATGATGTGCTGCCCCTTTAATGAGCAGCACTTCAACTGGCAGGCACTTTATAAGTGGCAATCATACACTTAATGATCCTCAAAGTGGCCGTTTCTAATATAAGTTAAACTCATTTACAAAGAAAGCATTTTCTGCAAGAGATAGGCTAAAACAGCATTTCAGCCAACTTAGGCCAGCTTTGTGGATTATTAGCACCTGAAAGCACTGCCAAGAATTGTCACTGGGACTTGTCTTGATACCAGTGATGAGTGATTCACTAAGGTTGCCAGCACTGATTTCTAGCCTGTGACTGCTGTACAAAATTAACTTCCATTCAAACTACCAAAATTATTTCCCTCATGTTCTAAGTTGATACTTTCAAGTTTCTGTGCATAATCAAATCAAAATCTTATCACTTGACTTTCACTACACTGATAAGGAATATGGTATAAATAACAGTAAATCTCAAAAGACCTTTCCCGTTCCTCTCACTGTAATTCTTTCTCTCTCATTTTCTTTCAATCTGCCTTTCATAATCTATTTCAATTTATTCTCTTGTCTACATTTTTTCCTTTTCATTTGTTTAATTGTGCTTTTCTCTTTCCTTGTTATTTGAAACTCAATTCTCTCTTCAAGGAAACTTCAACCAGAACAAAGTTCAATTTGGAATTACAAAAATGAGTTTTGGAGTGCATTGACTTCTCTCTTGAATTTTTACTGCTTTTGGCAAGCCTTAAAATTCATTCTGACCCTTTGTTCCATTCTGTGCATCATTAAACCAAATAATGGACCAATTTCTCCCCTAATTATAATGGATACATGTGCTAAAGTGGAAAATACAGGATGGATTTGTGACTCAGAGGTAACGTACTTTGTGATGGAAATCTGTAATAGTCTGAAAAGAATAGAATTTAGCTCAGTTACTGCAATATTGAAAACTAATTTGTCCAACAAGGTCACTTGGTTAAACAGCATGTTCGTCATAACCTCTCATTGTAATAGTAGGTGCTTGCTTAGCTTATATTTAACAACAGCATCACTCAACTAATTAGCATGATAAGATAAATCTATTTCCCTTTAACCTAATGCCATTCATTTAATGAAAAAAGTTTCAGATGTCCTTTGTTTAAGCTTCAGAATAAAACAATGCTCAACACATCCTCCTTGAATGTTCTCCAGAATTGTTCATCAGTGCACACTATGTATCAAAACTCACTAATCAGAAATAAAACAAAACAAGCTAATTTGCCCAGCAAAAGTGATATTTTGTGAACAGTTGAGAGCTACTTGGTATCTGGGGTATCATGACATCCTTTCAAATCACAAATAACTTTGACATTTGTCAATGTAACTTTGGAAGACTTCCTCCCAGTAAATCTGTCAAGAACCATTGGCTTCCAGGCTTGACCTGCAATTCTGTAAGATTTCCAGCCCTGCATTTGAGTTAGGAATGTCACCATTTGCTTATGCACAGCTGTGTCCTCTTCCTACCATTCTATTGTTCCTATGCAGTCTCTCTGAAAGAGGAATGCACTTTGTCCTATTCCTCCTACCTCTTTCCCTTTATCATAGCTCTGGTCACCTCACTATAGAAAAGATGTGAAAAGGGGCTCTCCACATCACCCCCATACCACCTCACTAACTTCAGGATTGCAATTGTTTTAACCATTTTCTAAAATGGAGATAAAACATTCTCAGAAAACTATCAAACATTTCCCCCCTGACTCTAGGAAGGAAATTCTTGACACATTTTCTACTGTATTGCGTATTTCCTGCAGCTGAGGAAATAGTTCCAGACATATAGTTATGCTCTAGATCTTCGAGTGGAGCCTCTAACATGCCATTAGAGGCCAGACAAGTCCAAAAAAAAATCAAGACCAACACTGAGAACTCTTCACAGCATTCATTGACCTGACCCAAGTATTTGTCTCAATAAATCGTGAGGCTTTGTGGATTATGCACCAATGATTTGAAAGTTCAAGGATCTTCATTACAATGTCGGAATTGCATCATGATAATATGGCTGCAATTGTCTGGACTGGGAAATCTGAAACCAGCACCTTCAAAATCCAGACCAGGTCAAACAAGGCTGTGAGATACCCAGCTTTCCCATGTCTGATACCCACCCCAATTTTACAATCTACTTGACAGTGGCTATTCACACCATGAAAAATTAAATGTTGTCTGGTGTCAATATCACATGCCATGAAGATGAAAAACTCTTTAACATCAGTCACCTCCATGCCAGAACTAAACTGACCACCATATACATGATCTACGATTTGCAGATGACTGCAAGTTGCTGCCCACTCTCCAGCAGATTCAGAAGCCGTTCTTGATCTCTTCAATTCTGCATACAAGAAACTCAGCCTACCCTTGAACACTGCTAAAACAAAACTCATATCAACCCGTACCTGGTTAATCAAATGTTTCAACTCGCATGTATGTTTAAGGAGAGACTGTAATATATTGAGTACTTCCCATATGTTGGCAGGCATCTTTCTCAAAAAGGCCAACATTGAACAAGGAAATTGAACACTGGCTCTATTAATCCAGCTCAGCCTTCTACAAGCTGCACCAGTGTTTGGTAACAAAAACATCAGAAGTCAATAAAAATCCGAGAGTGCAAAGCAGCTGCTGACCTCACTGCTCTATCACAGTGAGACTCGGGCTGCAATCTTACCACCATTCATGCAAGTGGGATTTTCCCACCCCACCACAGTGAACGGAAATTTGATTGGCCGCTGTAGCGAGAGCATGGCCTAAATGACAAGTAAGATTTTGCCTTTGGACTGTGAGACATAAAGCAATTCCATCGGCAATGACTCTGCTGTACCTTTGAATTCAACGGGAAGACCGATAAATAAATGTTAATGTACTTCTTAAAACCAGCTCTGCTATCATTTAGGCAAACTCCTGCAGAACCAACTTCAATGGATTGGACACTGTGGCGAGATGGCTGAAAACCATTCCTCATACCAGATCCTGTTGTGCCAACTCTCAAATCCTTCTTGGGAGGATAAAGAAAGTTCTTCAAAGGTACTCTGTAATTCTCCTTGGAACGTGATGACATTGACATTAAGGATTAAGAGAAGTTTGCTCCCAATCATTCGGAATGGAGACAACTTGTCCATCAAACTATTATTTTTTGTGTTGCAGCTTCTTAATGACGGGGCAGAACGGCTGCAGAGAAGGAAAGAAAAGGAAGCAAATCTTGTACTCTAGATCTCACTACCTTCTGGGACACCCACATACTCAAAGTTATGCAGGCCAGTTCAATCACATGAAGCTCCGTGTCAGAAAGTCATGATCCTGAATAGACCTCATTCTCAAATCGAGGGACAGCCGACGATGACAATTGGTTGGCATTCTCTCCACAGAACACTGCAGTGCTATGAATCAATGGTCCAATGCATTATGATGTTATGTAAAAATATTCATCACTGACTCGGATATTTATATCCTTTCCAGCCTTTGACTTGTCATAACATAAATGATAAACTTGACAGTTTAAGAACTGTGTTAGACCAGCACTCTCACAATGAATGTGGGTGCATTGATCACTATACCTATAGGTTCTTAGGTATAGTTGCAAACACATTACAGCTTAGATTTTTGCTGTGTGTGAAAATTGGCTGCCTTGTTTCCTAAACTACAGTGACTACACTTTCAAAGTACTTCATTGACTGAAAAGTGCATTGTGATGTCAGGCAAATGTGAAAGGCATTTCATCAAAACAAGTCTTTTTTAAAAATGTAGTCATCAGGCTCATTGGGTCTGCAGCTTCTCCAAGGGAATTGCAATAGCAAAAGAAAGTCTGTATCGTCTGATTCATTAATTTCATGATGTAGATATGCCAGCGTTGGACTGGGGTAAACACAGTAAAACACAGACTCATTAATTTCATGGCATGTATACTAGTCCTGTTATCTTGTAGTGTTCTTGTTTCCATTTGTGATATAACAGTGCTGATCTTTCCCGATAATATAATGTTTTATGTAAAGAGGTCCAAAGTGTAAAACTCAATAGGGAATGATGCAGGTAGTATTTTACAGTTCAAGTTATTGTTTATTTGTAAGTACTGAACAAGATTTTTTCCCAATGTTGCTCTTGCCAACTTCAGTTGCGTCAGCTTTGACCTTGTCCAAGAAAATAAAAAAAAGTTTCTTCTGCCATATTTTGAGTTGTTTTCAGAGGACAATCCACTTATTTTGGGCTGTAATTTCAATCATGGGCATTTGACTGACACGTCACCTGTAATTGCATATTTGCCTCTGTTGTCACCTCCAATCTTAATAGCAAAAATTACAGCACAGACTTTTGTGAATATCTTTGAAACTAAGTTCTTCTTGCCCTGGGGTGTTGGTCTTCTCGGTCCAGCTTTTGAAGGGAGACTTTGGGTGTATTATTCATGTCAGATAGTCTTCTTATCCCTATCATTCAGCGGTAGTGTTTACATTTACCTGGCCTGTTCTACTTTTCAAATGATGCTGTTGAAAAGTCAATTATGGGATTGGTGCTCCAAGGCAATGTTCCAAGGGCATAACTCACTTTATAGGCAGCTCACATGCTTTAAATCAAAGACTTTATGGCAGTAAATTGGAATATTTGCAAATTTTAGGGGTCAACACTTCTAAACCTGAAGCATTTAAAAGGCTAAGTGAAAGATTAAATATCACTCAACTTGCACTAATAAAAAAATCTGTATTCTAATCCTCTACATATTTGGCTTCAGTCAATAACTATCGATTTTCATTACTGATGTTAGAATTAGAGTTCCTACCTCAGGATTGATGAGGATTAACTGAGTATATAAATTGCTGGACAGCTTGTGTGTCAGGGGCAGATATTAACAGGATTAAGGAAAATCCAAAGGCGTTTTACTCCTATGTCAGGAACAAAAGGGTGGTTAGAGGAAAAAAAATCAGTCCTCTCAGGAACAGAGGAGGGGAACTGTGCTTAGAGTCCGTGGGAATGGGGGAGATCCTGAATGAATACTTTGCATCAGTATTCACGAAAGAGAGGGGCTTGATGTCTGCTACTGTCATGGAGGGAGATGTAGACCAACCGAAGGAACTATCCATTACGAGGGAGGAAGTGTTAGGGCTTTTAGGTAGCATTAAAACTGATAAATCTCCGGGGCCTGATGGCATTTATCCTAGGCTGCTTAGGGAGGCGAGAGATGAAATTGCTGGGCCTCTGACGCAAATCTTTGTCTCTTCCTTGGACACAGGTGAGGTCCCAGAGGACTGGAGGATTGCGAACGTGGTACCGTTGTTTAAAAAGGGTAGGAGGGATAACCCTGGTAACTATAGGCCGGTAAGTTTGATGTCAGTGGTAAGCAAGTTGATGGAGAGGATTCTTAGGGATAGGATGTATGAGCATTTACAGCGTTGCAATCTGATTAGGGATACGCAGCATGGCTTTGTTAAGGGGAAGTCTTGCCTTACAAATCTGGTAGAATTTTTTGAGGAGGTGACAAAAACGGTCGACGAAGGACGAGCCATTGATGTCGTCTATATGGATTTCAGTAAGGCGTTTGACAAAGTCCCTCATGGTAGGTTCGTTGAAAAGGTTAAGGCTCATGGGATACAAGGACAAGTATCTAGATGGATTGAGAACTGGCTTGGGAAAAGGAGACAAAGAGTAGTAGTGGAAAGGTCCTTTTCTAGCTGGAGGTCTGTCACTAGTGGTGTGCCGCAGGGCTCAGTACTGGGGCCTCTTCTATTTGTAATATACATAAATGACTTGGAAGAGGGAATAAGTGGTGCAATCATCAAATTTGCAGATGACACTATTTTTTATCTCACACCATAAAATTTCCTTAAACTAGTCATGTATCAGAAGAAATGGACATTACTTGTCTCTTCCTCCCCTCTCTCCCTGCTCCAGTTTATTATTTCTCTCTGGATTGGCGAGTAGTGAGGAGCAGTGTCAGGCAATACAAAAGGATACAGATAGGCTGGTATATTGGGCAGATAAGCGGCAAATGGAGTTTAATCCTGATAAATGTGAGGTGATGCATTTTGGCAGAAATAATGTAGGGGGGAGTTATATGATAAAGGGTAGACCTATAAAGAGTATAGAAATGCAGCGGGACCTAGGGGTGCAAGTGCACAAGTCTTTGAAGGTGGCAGTACAAGTGGAGAAGGTTGTAAAGAAAGCTTATGGTATGTTAGCCTTTACAGGAAGGGGTATAGAGTATAAGAGCTGGAGTCTAACGATGCAGTTGTATAGAACATTGGTTAGGCCGCATTTGGAGTACTGCATCCAGTTTTGCTCGCCTTACTACCGGAAAGACGTGGAGACCCTGGAGAGAGGGCAGAGGAGGTTTACCAGGATGTTGCCTGGTATGGAAGGACTGGGTTATGAGGAAAGATTGAGCAAATTGGGGCTGTTTTCCCTTGAAAGATGGTGACTGAGGGGTGATCTAATAGGGGTATATAAGATTATGAAGGGTATAGATAGAGTAAACAGTGGTAAGCTTTTTCCTATGTTGGAAACGCACATTACAAGGGGCCACAGGCTTAGGGTGAAGGGGGCGAGGTATAATTTGGATGTTAGAGGGAGGTTTTTCACAGAGGGTAGTGGGGGTATGGAATGCTCTGCCAAGCAAGGTGGTGGAGGCAGGCACGCTGGAGTTGTTTATGAGTTACTTGGACAAGCACATGAGTGGGTTGGAGATGGAGGGATATAGGAGATTGTTTTAAATAAGGTTCAGGAGCCTTGGGATGTCCATGGTAATGTATAAGGATGTGGATGATACTGATGTTTTTCTCCTTTAATTCACAGGTGCTTCGGATCGCCTTGTTGTCCAATGAGGGGCATACACGCAATGGGTTGTACGAGGGCTGTTCTTGTTTGTTTCGAGAACAGTCTAGTACTTCATGCCGTTAGTGTACGCTTAAACTGGACCAGATGCTGGGCAACACGACAGCTCAGTGACTATCACTGTTTGCTGTGCAGACACATGGATTTGGGCTAGTGTCTGTGGGAGTTTGTGCATTCTCCCCGTGCTTGCGTGGGTTTTCTCCGGGTGCTCCAGTTTCCTCCCATACCCCAAAGATGTGCTATTAGGCTGATTGGTGTAATAAATTGTCCCTAAATTAGTCTTCCCTCAATGTGGAATGCCATAAGCATGGACAAGGGTCATGGGTGGAGGGGGGACTCAATGTTAAAATGGCAGCGCGGGCTCATTGGGCCGAAGGCCCTGTTTCCTGGGCTGTTTTGTTCTTTGTTCTTATTTGGCTTTCCAAATACCAAACTCAGATCATATGCTTTAAATACTTACAAAAATGAATTCAAATTGTTGTTGATTGGAAATTGATGCATATCTGCTTTTGTTTAAACAGGCAATTCTACCACAAAGGGGCACAATGATTGATCTTTGGACTTTCCACCCCAGGGAGTGTCTCCTGCCAATCTTTTCATTGTAATAACTCATCTGACCTCAAATCCTGGCTCTATCCTGGCTGTGTGTGGAAGCATTCTGTGGAAAAATGAATTATTTTTTTCTTAAATGGACAAGAAACCTAGAGGTGAAGAGATCTAAAGAATTGAAAGATTTTCAGTCAAGTGACATCTTGAATTTAACATTCTTAGATGTTTCCAGTCCCTCATATCTCCCTATTGCTGTAATCTCCTCCAACCCCACCAAAGCATGTCGTCCATCCTGGAAGCCTCAGATGAACCTATATCTGAGGTTACCATTGCAGATATCAGAGCATCCTTTTTGAAGGTCAACCCACAGTAAGTGACTGGCCTGGAAGGGTACCTGGATGAGTACTCAGATCCTACATGGATCAGCTGATGGGGGTATTTGCAAGCATCTTCAACCTCTCTTTACAAAAATCTGAGTTCTGAATCTGCTTCAGGAAGATGACCATCATCCCAGTATCAAAGAAAAGCCAAGCAGCGTGCCTTAATGACTACCATCCAGTGGTTCTGACATCCATCATTATGAAGTGCTTCAAAAGATTAGTCACGGCACGAATCAATACCAGCCTCCGAATTGCCTGGATCCATTACTGAGCAACAGGTCCACAGCAGATAACATCTCCCTGACCCTGCACTCAACCCTGGAATACCTAGATAACAAAGACTCCTATATATTCATTACAGCTCAGCCTTCAACATCATTATTCCTATGAAACTCATCTCCAAACTCCATAGCCTGAGCCTGGGCTCCTCCTCCCTCTGTGACACGATCCTGAACTTCCTAAGCCACAGACCACAATCAGTAAGGATAGGCAACAACACCCCGTCCACAATCGTCCTCAACACCAGTGCCCCACAAGGCTAAGTTCTCAGCCCCCTATTATACTCATTATACATTTATGACTGTGTGCCCAAATTCCCCTCCAACTCAATTTTCAAATTTGCTGATGACACTACCGTAGTGGGTCGGATCTCAAACAATGTCGAAACAGAGTACAGGAATAAGAGAGAGAATCCGGTAACAGATAGTTTGATTTGATTGTCACATGTATTAGTACACAGTGAAAAGTATTGCTTCTTGCACACTACACAGACAAAGCATACCATTCATAGAAAAGGAAACAAGAGTTCAGAGTGTAGAGTTACAGTCATAGCTAGGGTGTAGAGAAAGGAAAACTTAATGTGAGGTAGTCCATTCAAAAGTCTATTGGCAGCAGGTAAGACATTGTTCTTGATTCGGTTGGTACATGGCCTCAGATTTTGTATCTTTTTCCCGCCAAAAGAAGATGGAAGAGAAAACGTCTGGGGTGTGTGGTCTCTGCCTCAATGTCAACAAAACAGACCAGACTGTCGTCAATTTCAGGAAGCTTAGTGGAGAACATGTCCCAGTCTACATAAGTGATAAAGTAGAAATGGTCGAAAGCTTCAGGTTTTTAGGTGTCAAGATCACCAACAATTTGCCTGGGCCCCATGCCAATGTTATAGTCAAGAAAGCCCACAGCACCTCTAATTTCTCAGAAGACGAAGAAAATTTGGCATGTCAGCTACGACTCTCACCAACTTCTACAAATGCACCATACAAAGCATCTTTTCTGGTTGTATCACAGCTTGGTATGGCACCTGCTCTGCCCAAGACCACAAGAAACTACAAAATGTCATGAATGTAGCCAAATCCATCATGCAAACCAATCTCCCATCCATTGATTCTGTCTATACTTCCCGCTGCCTCAGAAAAGCAGCCAGCATAATTAAGGACCCCACGCACCCTGGACGTTTTTTCTTCCACCTTTTTTCATTGGGAAAAAGATACAAAATCTGAGGTCATGTACCAATGAGTCAAGAACAGCTTCTTCCCTGCTGCCATCAGACTTTTGAATGTCTACCTTGCATTAAGTTTATCTGTCTCTACACCCTAGCTGTGACTGTAACTCTACGTTCTGCAATCTGTTTTCTTTTCTATGAACGGTATGCTTTGTCTGTGTAGCGTGCAAAAAACAATACTTTTCACTATGTACTAATACATATGACAATCAAATCAAACTATCTGCACTCATCTAATTATGGCCTTTTGTGCATCCCCAATTCTTATAATTCAACTATCTGTGTTCAAAGTGTAGACATTCTGTTCCTGCGCCTCATCACCTCTCTACTTCACCTCCCTCCTTTCCAACACACCTTAAAATCTATGACTGGGATTTTCTGATCAGAAAATTAGACTAACCAGATAGAAATCCATTGACGGATGGCACAGCGGTTAGCACCGCTGTCGTACAGTGTCAAGGACATGGGTTCATTTCCGGCCTTGGGTCACTGTCTGTGTGGAGTTGCACATCCTCCCCATGTCTGCGTGGGTTTCCTCCAGGTGCTCTGGTTTCCTCCAACAATCCAAAGATGCATGAATTAGATTGATTGGCCATGCTATATTGACCTGAGTATCAGAGGGATTAGTAGGGTAAATACGTGAGGTTACGTGAATAGGGTCAGTGCAGACTCAATGGGCTGAATGGCCTCCTTCTGCACTGTAGGGATTCTGTGACTTTGGGCAGGAATTCCCAGTCCTGTGGTGGGCAGGACAAGAAAACCCTTGGCCCTTGCCTTTGAGAACACTTTTGGTCATCTGACCTAACATTGCTCCTTATGTGGCTAGACATCATATTTTCTTTTGTAATGCTTCACGTAGCACCTTGGTATGTTTATTCTATTCAAGGTACTATATATGTAAATTGTAGTTTTGTTCCAGAAGTTCTCGTAGGACTTTTAGAATAATGTTGATAAAAATGTGGGTTAAGTGCCATAGAAAGTCTTTCAAAATATTTTAGAAATTCTCATACTTGCAGCCTGTCCCAGGGAATGAAGAGAGAATGGGGACATGTTAATGATATTACTGTGGGTTGCAGTACAGCATGGGGTTAGGTACACAGAGTGAAGTATCCTCCACAATGTCCCCATCAAACACTCCCATGACAGATACAGCCCGGGATAGAGAAATCTTTGACATATTTGCAATCTCTTTCTTTCTATTGATATGTTAATAAAGGGCAGCAATCCATTATGCAAGTTGCTATCTTATTTTGTAGCTCATTTTAAAACTTTATTTCTTTCCCCCATTGGACATGTTCATTTAATTCACAAAACCTGACCTCAACACAAGGCCCTAAAAATACTTGCTGCCAACCCCCACAACACAGGAAGTGGAGAGAGAATGGGGATGTGTTACTAATCTCACTATGGATTGACCATAGCCATGTTTTAAGAAGGTGGCCACATTGTGACGACTCTTTGCAAGCTACATATGGTATGATTTATATGGCTGGCACAGAAAATAATATTTTTCACTGTATCTCAGTACATGTGACAATATTAAATAAAATATAAAAAAAAATCAAACCTCAAATTCCTCTGCAATAAGCAATTTATACCCAATCATCTGGTTGCGGATAGAAGAGAGCATTAGGTCAAAATCTCACACTGCCTCCTTGCTGAATGCTAGCAGACAATTTAGTGACAATCAATAGTCTTATGAGCCACTGTGTGACCATTCCAAGTGTATGATCCTACCTCACTTTCTTTCTCTAAAGGCATTCCTTAAAAACTAGAGATTCTCCAGCCTCCCAGCCACATTTCCCAATGGCGGGAAGTGGCGCATTGTTCTCCAATGGCAGGATTCCCTGGTCCCACTGCTGTCAGTGGGAATTCCCATTGAATGTCACATTATGCTGGTGGGAGACCACGGGTGAGGGTGCGTTGCTTGCGGAACTGGAGAATCCCGCCGGCGGGAATGGCTGGAACATTCCGGCCTGTTTGTTCATCTGACCATATATCTCCTTACATGTCTTAATGTTATACCTTGTTTTATAATGCTCCTGTAAAGTGCCTCATGATGTTTCATTGTGATAAAGCTATTGTATAAATATAAAATGTTGTTACAAGCACAATGGTGTATATCACTAAATGGAAGCTAAATTAGAATTTCAGTTTAAGACCCCATCCTGGTCACCTCAGAGGCTCTTCAGTCCCTAAGGAAACTGAGGAAGAGGCCTATCCCAACATGTTCCACAGTGAAGCTCTTTTTCAGTTCTCCACTGAAATGCCAGAATAGAGAATCTGCTCAAGTCGCGGGGAGGGATGTCAAATGTTTTAACTCAGAAAAAAAAAGTTGTCAATTTTCCCTTCTTTAATCCATTGAATTGAGACGAAAGCTTTCTTTGGGTCCAGATAAGATCAATTAGTTTAACACAGACTGAGGTTGAACCTGGGTCCTCCTAACCTCTGTGGCTCAGCTCCTCACTGAGTAAACTCACAGACTCATTGGTGGGGCGTTGGGTTGAATTAATTTTCAGCACATATACCTTCCAGAAACTTACACCGACAAGCTCCACAAATGTGCAAATGTCAGAGTAAATAACATTGTTGACAATTGCACATCGATCTCTACAATGGAGTACTTGCAATGAGGAGATCATTGTCCTCAGAGCAGTTTAAAGCAATTATATCCTTTCATGTGCATTCCATGCACTCTAAAATGCTAATGAGCAAAAATTTCAGCAAATTATTATTATGTTTTGGATGAATTATCGAGATATCATTGTGACTCATTTGGTCTGTAAAAATATGTAGAGAATGTTGCTGAAAAAAAGAGACATTTTGTCGAAGTTTTTCAGCTTGCACTCATCAGAACATTTGCAAGAATACTAATGTAAAGGAAAACAACAAGTTTATACTGAATGAACAAAAAATACTGATTGGTTGGCAAGTGGACTCCAAGCAGATAACTGAGTAGGACACCAGAGGATATGTTCAAGACCCGGAATTAATCTTTCAAAGGGCAGCATTAGGACAATGCCAGCCATGCAATCTCACACACTGAGTCAGTCAGGAGCCCAGTGTGCACTGGGGCTAGGCCTTGGCTGTATATCTACACAAAACTTCCCTATCACCAGTAAATTCAGGGGTGGTGGACAGGGCACCAAGGCAATAGAGTCCATAATCAGAATCTTTGAATCTGGAAAGGCACCACTGGCCTTTTGCTTTTGAAATTTAAATGCTTTAAATAAAGCTGAGTTGATTAATGTAAAGCATGCAACTGCAATCCTCTAGAGCACCAATAAAAAAAACAAAGAAATCCATTTTCTGTTAATTCAGTGTATATCTGGTTCAGACAAAATATATCTTGGGCAAGGTGGACAAACATATACAAAGATCTTATTAAAAATAATCTAAATCCAGAATGAGCATAAAAACAGAAGAGTTTTTGATCTGTATTTTGGGTAGATCCAAATCTACAATTTTATGCACTTAGAATGAAAAACAAAAACAGCAAAAACCATTTCCTGCCTGCAGGGGAGGGGCAGGGCTTAAATTGCTCTCTGGCTGAGAGCAGCAGAGGGAGGGATTGTGCATGCACAGGTGCCTTTACTCTGAGAGCAGAGTGGCCTGTCACTCAGCCTCTGCTGCTCTCAGCCAGCCTCTGTGGCCTCAATCAGGGACTCGTCCAATTACCATGGAGGCCCACGTCCATCATGACCATCCCTTCCCCATCCGACTGGACTGATGTTGCCCTGTGATTCACCCCACCTGCTCGGATTGATTCCCTCCTCCTCTTCCCGCCAATTGCAATGCAGAGTGGCAGTGGGATCCCCCAGCCTCCCCCTCACTCCAGCCCTGAATTCCCCTTCCCACCAATGATCATCCTGCACCCTCCCCACTCCACCCCATAGCCAGCCCCGGTTGCACCCCTCCCTCACCCCACCGAGCTCTACTGCAGAATGTGCAGCAGTGCCACCCCACCACCGTTTGGCTGCCCCCAGTCAGGCCCCACACCCTTGGCACTGCCTGGTACCTGTTGGGCAATGCCAGGGTGCCTGGTGGCAGTGCTAGGACACTGCCACTACCAAGGGATACCTGCCTTGTCCCCAACCTCCCCAGACATTCTACCTGTGAGGCCATCATGATTCTCTGCAGAGACAACCTCTTCTGGCGAGGCCACAGAGGCAAATGAGCCTGGACAATAATGTCCCAGGTTCATTAATTCAATGCTAAACAGATTTAAATTTAATTTAAATACATTATTCTGCCTTTTGCCAGAAATGGGTGTGAGGCTGACCTTGCTGGATATCTGGTGCCGGTAAGATCTTGAGGTGGAAGATTGGGCGCAAGCCTGATTTCTCGGCTCTCACATGATTTACCAGCTCGCCCCGCCCATCAGCTGGCAGGGCATCATGGTAAGATTGCCCCTGGAGTGTTTAGAACAGTGCCAAATATGTAATCAACTTACACACGATTAGCTGTCATTTGAAATGTGCTTGAATTGTTGGATAATAAAAAAAAGATGTGAGAAGCATATTTTGAGGCTTTGTTTGATTTCTTGTAAAATGATGCTTGCGGCAAAATTGCAGGCCTGCTTATAAACCCAGGCTTATGCTTTTACAACACAGAACAAAGTTTCCTTCAGCTTTGTGCTCATTGTCAATTTTAAGTCCCCAGGAGCACCGACATAACTAATGATTTCGAACAGCAAATGAGAGGCTGAAGTATTGTGGGATAATAATAAAGGTGCACAGTAGCAAATAAAGTTTTGCTTTCCAATGCCCACATTCCTGATATGTAGTTCCAGCAGGTTATATTTTTATTTTGGATTTCAAACATTTTGTGTATGAATTCTTAAAAGTTTAATTTTTTGGTTATGTTGCCAAAGTATTTGTACAAAATTGTACCACTGGAATTTGTCAGATTCTTGCTTCTTATCCTGCATAAAAATGCAAGCTGCCTTGCTCTGTTTAATGAAAAAGGCTCCTTCAAAGTTTTTTTTTTAATTTGGAGTTTGCTTTTCTTTTAATATTGGAGATGTTGATATGCCTGATGTAAATCTATCAAACCGATCAGTTTATCACTCATCAGAATGAATGTTGCATAATTTTCTTCATACATAAGAAACAATTTCATTAATGCCGTAGATGATCAGAGAACTAATCATTGTGGATTCTGAGCCTTCCATCTGATTCATTTCAAAGAGAACTCATCCTCCACCTGGCAAGCAAGTTACCAGTCGACATCCAAGGTAGCTCACACTCCCAATGGCCTGTCAAATTAATTAAGAGTGGGCTGCTAGTAATCTATCAGCTGTTGACCTTTATTGCATGGGGGTTACCAGATCAGAGTAAGGAACTCTTCCTTCAAATATTTAGAGATTTGTTCAGATCACACCTGGAATATTGTGTACAGTTTTGGTCCCTTTGCCAAGGGAGGATTTATTTGTCTTAGGTGGGGGTGTAACAAAGGTTCACTAGATTGACTCCTGGGCTTCTTGGGCCTCTATGAGGAGAAATTGAGTAGAATGGTTCTATATCCTTTGAAGTTTAGCAGAATTATATTATTGATAAGTATAGGATCTTAGAGATCATGGTTGTTTACCTTGCTGGGGAGTCTAGAACTGTATTATCTTGGGTTTAGGGCACTACGGTGGCACAACAGTTAGCACTGCTGCTTCACATTGCCAGGGACCGTGGTTCAATTCTAGCCTCGGCTAACTGTGTGGAGTTTGCACATTCTCCCGTGTCTGCCTAGGTGTCCTCTGGCTTCCTGCCATAGTCTAAAGATGTACGGGTTAGGTTGATTGGCCATGCTCAATTGCCCCTTATTGCCAGGGAGATTAGCCAGGTAAATACATGGGGTTAAGGGGATGGGACCTGGGTGGGATTGTTTTTAGTACAGGATCTATGGGCTGAATGGTCTCTTTCTCCACTGCAGGGATTCTATGATGAACAGGTCAGACATTTAGGATTGAGATGGGAAAATAATTCTTCACCCAGAGAGTTGTGAAACTTTGGATTTCTTTACCCTAGAGTACTGTAAATATTGAGTGGTTTATCATACAAAATAGGAAAGAATTAATAAATTATCCATGCTTCTGATAAATCATAGAATGTGTTTCAAGAGCACTAGGCATCAAAGTGATTTAGAATTTCATGATATATTGACCTTTCAACACTTGCCATTTATCAGTCAGTACCCTGATTGATGCTGCAAGAAAAACTTTGTGCCTGAAAATGAAGGGACTTGGAATTTGATGATTCCTAAAGCTAGATGTTGGTATCCTAGTGTGTGATTAACCAATGCATACGCCATGTGAAGCAGGCAGCAAGTTAAATTCACACTGCCAATTCTGTTACATGATTATAGCTTGTATCCAAAGCAACCCCCACTGTTCGTTGTCTGCATGCATCTACAGGAGGTTTCTCAGTATTGCAAATGGATAGTGATATTTAAAGGTCATCTTCACCTTTTAGAAGTCAGGCTCATGCTGGCTGCAGGAAGTGGTGGCAGGCAAAGTTCATCTATGTTTTGATACTTTGAGTAATGGGTGAACATGTGAGAATGCATGGACCAAGGTTATTTGACACTGCACTCGAGATCTTGGTGCAATGCATGAAGTG
The DNA here is from genome assembly GCF_965287045.1 of Carcharhinus amblyrhynchos. Lineage (NCBI taxonomy): Eukaryota > Metazoa > Chordata > Chondrichthyes > Carcharhiniformes > Carcharhinidae > Carcharhinus > Carcharhinus amblyrhynchos. Next base: position 36,307,872 of record NC_137333.1, on the reverse strand, counting down.
AACGAGACATATCCTCTATCTGCAGTGGTGGAGGGAGTGGAGTGATGGGTGGGGGAGGGCCAGGGAGGCTGGTGGTTGTGGGAAAGGCTTTTCAGGGAGATGCTTAAGGGGCAGTGGGAAGAAGTGGAGGTACAGATCAATGCCAGGAATATCTCTCCATGATTATGGATGCTGTGCGCTAAGAAATTTACCAGTCTGACATGAGTTGTCAAGGTGCATGAGTTCAATTTTCAAATGACACATTCTAAACCTTGTGCACTCATCTATTCCTTCCACCCTCGTCACTCACCTCTTAGCAATCAATTCCCATCCCTTCATTTCAAAATAAGGCCTGCACTTAGTGCTTTTCATATCCACACCATGTCTCAAAGCATCTTACTTTCTGACTTATAATGTAGGGAATACATATATTTTACCTCATCGTCACACGCTGTGCGTTGTTGCAAGTCTTTCACTGGCAGTTCACACGTTGGCAGCTATTCAACCATGAACAGCACATCACACAAAAATATTGAAGGCGATTTACTGACACATGTCTCTCTTTCTTCCGGGTAAAGTGATCGATAACAGCAGGTAAGCTGCATTTTGGTTAGTGCATTCCTGAAACAGGAGTCAGCTGTATAAGTTCTCAGCTGAACGGTGTCTGCCCAATCATTGAGTTCAAACCAGTTCCAGGGCATTTTAGATAGAAATCTATAAAAACAAAAGCCAGTAAGTGCTGCTCTGTCTCCATGGCAAGTGCTACCTGGCTGTGAGGAGTGCTTTTGGGTGGAACAGAGGGTTGGGTGAAACAGGCAGCAGAGGCCGCAAGGGAGAGTGCTGATTGGTCGGTAAGTACTACTCTCAATTCTCTGAAACCTTCAGTGAGTTCAGACCAAAATGACATCACGGGAGGGCTGTGACTTGATTGGCTAACAGAGAGCTGTGCTAAATTCAAAAATCCATTTAAATTATTAGCTAGAAATTGCATTGAGACTGAGGTTAGAAGGAGATATATAATAAAAAAAATTAAAACCCAAATTAAATAAAATCAAGATGGAGGGTCAGGTGATGTGATGTTCATGCACGATGTGGGAGCTGGTGGACCCCATTGTGGCTCCCAGTGAGCATGTCTGTATTAAGTGTTGGTTGCTTGAGGAAGTCTGGCTCAGAGTGGATGAGCTGGATTCTGAGCTTCGGATGCTACAACACATCATGGAGGGGGAGAGATACCTGGACACTGTGTTCCAGGATGCAGTCACACCCCTGAGATTAAATACCTTGGATTTGGCCAGTGGTCAGGGACAGGAGGGTGTGGCTGCAACTGAGGCAGGTAGAGGGATCCAGGAGGTAGTATTACAGGAGACTCATTCCCTGAACTTGTCCAGCAGCTTCAAGATTCTTGCTCCCTGTGTGGACAGGAACAGGTACTGCTGAGAGGATGAGCAAACTGACCACAGTGTCATTCAAGTGGGGGGAGAAAAAAGAAACAGACAGTCATAATTGAGGATGGCATAATTAGGGGCATTGACACTGTTCACTGTGACCAATATCAAGAATCCTGAAGGCTGTGTTGCCTGCCTGGTGCTTGGATTCGGGATATCGTTGGGGTAGTATTGGGGAAGCAGGGGAGCTGCAAAAGGACTTGGACAGGTTAGAACGGTGGGCAAGAAGCAGCAGATGGGAATACAATGTGGAAAAGTATGTGGTTGGGCACTTTGGAAGATGGAAAGGAGGCATAGATTATTTTCTAAATGGGAAATTGGAAACGAGGACTTGGGAGTCCTTGTTCAAGCTTCTCTTAAGGTTATGATGCAGGTTCAGTCATCAGTTAGGAAGGCAAATGCAATGTTAGCATCATCTCAAGAGGGCTAGAATATAAGAGCAGGGATGTACTTCTGAGACTGCATAGGGCTCGGGTCAGTCCCCATTTGGAGTATTGTGAGCAGGTTTGGGCCCCATATCTAAGGAAGGGTGTGTTGGGCTTGGAAAGGGTCCAGGGGAGGTTCATAAGAATGATCCCTGGAATGAAGAGACATCATATGCGAAATATTTGAGGACACTAGGTCTGTACTCGTTGGAGTTTAGAATAATGAGGGGGGGATCATATTGAAATTTATGGGATACTGCAAGGCCTGAATAGAGTGGACATAAGAACATAAGAAATAGGAGCAGGAGTAGGCCATCTAGCCCTTCGAGCCTGCCCCGCCATTCAATAAGATCATGGCTGATCTGTCGTGGCTCAGTTCCACTTTCTCCCCATAACCCTTAATCCCCTCTCTTATCAAAAACCCATCAACCCGCGTCTTAAAAATATTTAGCGAGGCAGCCTCCACCACTTCAACGGGCAGAGAATTCCAGAGATTCACCACCCTTTGAGTGAAGAAGTTCCTCCTCAACTCCGTTCTAAACCGCCCCCCCCTTTATCTTGAGGCTGTGCCCCCTAGTCCTACTGTCTTTTTTGAGCGGGAAGAGTCTCTCCACCTCTATCCTATCCATCCCATTCATCATCTTATACGTCTCAATGAGATCTCCCCTCATTCTTCTAAACTCTAACGAGTACAAGCCTAGTTTATTCAGCCTCTCCTCATAGCTCAACCCCCTCAACTCCGGTATCAGCCTAGTAAACCTCCTCTGCACTCCCTCCAAGGCCAAAATATCTTTGCGCAGGTGCGGTGCCCAAAACTGCACACAGTACTCCAGCTGCGGCCTCACCAATGCCCTATACAGCTGCAGCAAGACCTCCCTACTTTTATATTCAATCCCCCTCGCTATGAAGGCCAGCATCCCATTCGCCTTCCTTGACCACCTGCTGCACCTGCAAGCTGGGTTTTTGCGACTCATGCACAAGGACCCCGAGGTCCCTCTGCACCGTCGCCTGCTGCAGTTTTTCGCCCCGTAAGTAATAGTCCTTCCTACCATTATTCCTACCAAAGTGGACCACCTCACACCAGAGCGCACAACCTCAGGCTAAAGGGACCATCCTTTAGAAGAGGAATGAGGAGGAATTTCTTCAAGCAGAGAGTGGTGAATCTGTGGAACTCTTTGCAGGAGAAGGCTGTGGAGGCCAAGTCATTGAGTATTTTTAAGACAGAGATAGTTAGGTTCTTGATTAATAAGGGGATCAGCTATGATGCGGAAAAGGCAGGAGAATGGGAATGAGAAAAGTATCAGCCACGATTGAGTCTGCTCCGCCATTCAATGAGCTGAGTGGCCTAATTCTATTCCTATGTCTTATGGTCTAAAGTGCTGGAGGAGGACAAGCATAACACCTATTTTAACTCCTACTCATTTAGGAAGAGACAATGCTGGCCATTATGGGAAGGGGCATCACTAAAGCTTGATCACTTGAGGGACTAACGGGATCTATAAGGAAGGTATTTGGATATTTAATCCTCCTTCACACGTGCCATTTCTCCCTCATCTCAGAATCTTTCCGACACCTTGAGCTGAATAATAGAGGTTTTGGGGAAGTAGGGAGGGGGCTGGTGACACCTTCCTGCCACCTACTTACCCTCTGGAAACCCATGTCAGTATGTGGCTGACTGGCTGCATAACATGCCCTCGGGTGGGCTAATCAGGACTGAGTGTGCCTTCTGCCTCCTGTTAGAGTGGAAATCCTGCTTGCTGGAGCTACCATTAGCTGAAGATGATGTCAGTACACCCTTCTTATTTTCCCCTCTCTCATCACCACAACCCAAACTATGTCCATTTTTCATTTCAGATACACAGGAACTGGATCCTTTCCACTCACTGAAGGGAGAGAACAAATACAATGAACATGATAAAACCACATCATTTGATTTTACATTTACAGCCATCAACTCAGAAACAAATACTGAGTACAACTTAGAACCATCAACTCGGACATAAATACTGAGTACATTTTAGATGCTAGAATAAAGGTGGATCTGCTTATAATGAGACAAGGGGAGCAGGTGCACAGGGGCTAGGTCAAGGGCAGAAATAAGGGCATAGGTGCCAGCTTATCGGAGTGTAAAATCATACTCGCACTGCTGCAAAGGAGACAGATGAGGATTTTGTTGTTCCAAGTTGTAAAAAAAACATTGATTAATGCATGCAGCCAAATGGTGGGTATGCTGGAAAAACCTGCCAGAAAGCCCTCTGTGGACAATGTTAAGGGGTATGAAGGAGCCCAGCACCAATTGGCACAGGGTATTTTACAGAGCTTCTGGTACAGCATTTCCAACATGAAATTAATGGTTACATCCATCTGTACTCAACCAAATTGGAGCATCAAATGGATAGTGCCATTATATTATGATAGAAGTTGTTACTAATGGTAAAGGCTGTAACAGAAACTCATAAGCCTTTGTGATTCTGGGTCCTGCTGTTTAAAGGGATTTCCTAGGTGTCACAGCATAACAGAAATCAGTCTCCTAACAGATTACTGGAATTGTTTTTATTTCTCACCCATTATCTAGCTGTTACAAACCCTGAAGCAGTGGCTGAGTAATGTAACAGTGGGTGTGGATGCACTGGTGGCACAGGACATAGGGTTATTTTTCACTGGAAGGAAGCAGAAGTGGAACTTGGCAGCCATCTAAGTGACTGAACAGCCCATTTTACGACCACACTACTCATCTACTTAGCACAAGCAAGAGGTACAAACGATGCCCTAAGTATTGCCAGCTTCCCCTCCCTGGCCAATAGGGCCCATCAATATGATCATAAAGCAACCTCAGAAATAAAGTAAAGGCGACATTGTCACCATTGGCCAGTTGAATGTATGTACCTTCATGGGCAATGCTCTAGCCAGCAGGGTTGAGAGAAAAGCACATGTTGGTCCTGAGCTGGCTAGGTACCATGTCCAGATTGCCATACTCAGCAAGACTTGACTACCTGAGAAAGGTCAGCTCAAGGGAATCAGTGCAGATTTCACATTTTAGTCTGGTCGTCTTACAGAATAACATTGTGAAGCTAGCTTAGGTTTGGCAATCATGAACCATCTCATCAGTAAGTTGACTTGCCTCCCCAAGGTGTTAATAATTATCTGATGGTGCTTAAACTCCCTCTGCATGGGAACAGGCAAGCAATTCCCAATGTATATGTTTCTACCATGGTCATTCCTGAAGAAGTCAAAGGGAAGGTGGTGGAGTAGTTGTTTTATCACAGGACTGATAATGACCCAGGGTAATGTCTGGGCACCCAGATTCAAATCCACCATGACAGACAGTCGAATTTGAAATGAATAAAACAGAAAAAAAATCTGGAAATAAAAGTCTAACGATGGCCATGAAAAGTTTATTTATTAGTCACAAGTAAGACTTACATTAATACTGCAATGAAGTTACTGTGAAATTCCCCTAGCTGTCACAATCCGGTGCCTATTCAAGACAATGCACCTAGCCAGCACATCTTTCAGAATGTGGGAGGAGCACCTGGAGGAAATCCACACAGACACAAGGAGAATGTGCAGATTCCATACAGACGGTGACCCAAGCCAGGAATTGAATCTGGGCCCCTGGTGCTGTGAAGCAGCAGTGCTAACCACAGTGACACCATGCTGCCTTAAAGCTGGACTTATGATTGGAAAATGCTGCAAGTAGAGCATATGAGTTGCAATGCATTCCTGGGAAAGTGGGCACCATACCAGTTTGTACAGGTGACTTGGGGTCATAGTATTCTCTAAACAGTTCAGTCAATTAGAACAAAGAACAGTGCAGCACAGGAACACACCCTTTGGCCCTCCAAACCTACATCAATCACGTTTACCTATGTAGACCAACCGCTTTTATTCCTCTATTCCCCATTTGTTCATATGTCTATCAAGATAAGTCTTAAATGTGGCTAATGTAACTGCTTCAACCATCTCACTTGGCAGTGCATTCTGGGCCCTGTCACCCTCTGTGTAATAAAAACTTCCCCCATACATCTCCACTGAATCTTTCCCCCCTTATCTTGAACTTGTGCTCCCTTGTAATTGTAATTTCTGCCCTGGGAAAAGGCTTGCAACTGTTCACCTTACCTATACCTCTCATAACTTTATGTACCTCTACCAGGTCACCCCTCAGTCTCCATCTTTCTAGGGAGAACAGTCCCAGTTTATTCAATCTTTCCCCATAGCTAATACCCTCCATACAAGGCAACATTCTGGTGAATATTGTCTGCACTCTCGCCAAAGCCTCCACATCATTCTGGTAACGTGGTGACATGAGTTGGACACAGTATTCCAAATGTGGCCTAACCTATATTTTATACAACTGTAACATAATTTGCCAACTTTTACACTTGATGCCCCATTTGATGAAGGCAAGCATACCATATGCTTTCTTCACTACCTTTTCTAGTTGTGCTGCCACTTTTAAGGATCTGTGGACCTGTGGTCCCATGTCTTTCTGTACATCCATGCTCCTGAAGGTTCTACCATTTATTCTTGAAAGTGTCCGGTGCCTCAGGGACAGTTAAATTCTGAATGATAGCAAATACTGAAGCACCACAGTCCATCAGGGGAATTACCCATTGTTTTTCCTCAATGATAATGATGTCTACCTGAAAAAAATAATGATGCAATCCACATATTGGGCCCAGTCCTCAAAGGCAGGGTTGAACGTGTCTATTCTCCCAAATAAAGGCATAATAAAGGCATAAGTATGGTTTACCTCAACTTAGGTCAACTGCTCCAAGCGAGTTCCTTTAGAACAATGTTTCACCTTGTCGGCACTGAAATAACTTCCACAAGGCCAGTATCCTTTCACCAAATCCGACTTTATTTTAAAAAATTAGTAATACTTAGACAGGCACTTCCCAGTATAGAATATACATCCTGTGCGCTGGTAACTCAGACATTCCATATTATATGTCTCTGAAAGGCTCCTGGATTAGATAGCATTAACTACCTCAATCAGGGAGCTCATATTGAAAATCATTACAAGAGTAGTCTGAGCGATTAAGGATTACATTATTTCTGCGGCAATGAATGGTCTAGTGAGAGGAAATCAGGCTGCAGAGACTTTTACAAATAGCATTAAAAAGTTAAACAGGGTTAATACTAGACAGAAGTGTATAGGTTCGTGGTGACAGTTATGAAAAGGTAGCATATATAAATTCAGAGATTCAATTAGCATGTTTTAAATGTAAAGAAATCTTAAGAGGATCTTGACTTCCATTTGGATTGGAATAGCAGACATGCTTATGTCGTAAAGGTAGTGCATTTTTTGAATTTGTTCAGGACATTTTTCTCCAACAATATATCTTAGAACCAACAAGCAGACAGAATAGTAAATAATCAGTCTTAACATAAAAGCAAAATATTGCAGATGCTGGAGATAAAAACAAAGTTCTGGAAAAACTCAGCAGCCCTGGCAGCATCTGTGGAAGGAGAATCACACTTTGAGTCCTTCTTCTTTGGAACTCTTCTTCCAAAAGAAGATTCATATTGGATTCAAAAATTATTTTGCAGCCTCTCAGTGCGGGAACATTTATCTAAAGATATTGGTGACAATTCTCCAGAATTTGGATGAAGTGCCCACTCCAATGAGAAAACAAGTTTTTCCCATTGGCTTTGACAGTGTCCGTCAAGCAGGATTTGTCCGCCAAAAAGTTGCAAATTAGGCCATTTTGGGGAACTTGCCGGACAGCCCTGCTGTTCTGAGATGTAGATACCCTTTATAAGGTTTTTGCACTCAGACAGGCCTCCCTCCCCCCTCAGAAATGAAATGGTGCCCCCCACTGACCAGGGGAACAATTCCTCACCAGAGAAGGGAATTCTATCCCCTACACCCACAAATAGCAGATAACCCACCTTCCTCACAATATGCAGCCTACTGCAACAGGCTGGGAGAATTACACCCTCCCTCCCCACCCCAAATATGTTTTGTCTGAGACAGCAAGAAACAATACTTTTCATTGTACCCCAATACACGTGACAATAATAAATCAAATCAAGTATTGAATGGTGGAGCAGGCACAAAGGGCCAAATGGCCTATTATCGGATGGCACAGTTGCATAGTGGTTAACACTGCTGCCTCACAGCTACAGAGACCTGGGTTCGAATCCCAGCTTGGGTCACTGTCTGTGTGGAATTTACAGATTCTCCCATGTCTGTGTGAGTTTCCTTCGGGTGCTACAGTTTCCTCCCACAGCCCAAAGATGTGCTGGTTAGGTTGACTGGCCCTTTAGTGTCTCAAAATGCATAGGTGAAATAGTGGGGTAAATACGTGGGGTATGGGGATAGGACCTGAATGGGATTGTTGTCACAGCAGACTCGATGGGCTGAATGGCTTCCTTCTGCACTGTAGGGATTCTATGATTCATGCTTATTGTTCTTCTTTTCTTGTGCAATAGATAATCCAACACTGCAGTTCACTGGTCACTCACAGGATCAATAATGACATGCTGTCTTATTTCCTGGAATCTTGTCACGATAATTCATTTTATTCCAGTTGGCACATTCCAAGAATTCTGAGATAAGATGGCAGCTTTTAGGACTGATTGTTAATGGAGTTTGTCTAAATTCATAGAGATATTTGTATTCATGGCCAGAATTCATTTTGCTTTTATTTGTGTATGGCTGAGAGTTGAACCTGAAATTCTGCAATTGCTAAACCAATAATGCTGCTGATGAAAACACTATGGGAAAAGGTTTGCTCTGTGCTCGATGTACACTGATCCTGTAAATCCATTTATGAAGAACATTTTTATAATTTCTACAATTTTTGTGAGTCAATAGAAAATCTTCCTTTATTAAAAGCAGCAATGCCACAATTCAGAATACAATTTTGTTCATTGTCAAGATTGTATTTTATTACCTTGACAGTCAAATACGTTACTCAGAAGGCATTAATTTTGCACACTGTGTGCAGCAATATATGTTACGAAATATAAGAACTTAGCAATAAGATATGGCAATTCATCCCCTTAAGCATATACTATCATTCAATTAGATCATTATAAATCTACCCCTCAGCTCTATTGGACAGCCTTAGCTATATATCTCTTTGCATTCTAACTTAACAACAATCAGTTGATCTTAGTCTTGAAAACTATCCATAATTGTTGGGGCAGAAAAATTTCAAATTTTTACCACAGTTTGGATGAAAATGCGATTTCTGATTGATATTCCAAATAGCCTCGCTCTATATTGATCCAGATTTTGCACTAAGGATAATGTTGAGGCCATCAGCATTCTGTTGTTATACTAAGTAAATCAAACAACTGCTGGTGTCTATATATGCATATGAAAATCCAAAAGATTTGTCCGAATCCTGCAGAAGATTCACTTTAACATTACCTCACCAAGAGATTCAGGATTTGAATTCATGTAAGGATGTGAATTTGTGGTCCTTACATATGAGATACACACTGAACATGCTAGAAAAGGTTAGCAATAAACCATTCAAGTATATGTAAATTTCTAACTGTGTGAAAAATTGTAATTATTGCCCAATAATTCCTCTGAACATACAAACATATGAAAACATGAATTTGGCACAGGAGTACATTATCTGGCACCTCCAGCCTATTTTGTCAATTAATAAGATTGTGGCTGATCTGACTGTAATTTCAACTCCACATTTCCACCTATCCCTACAAGCTTTCCCCCTCCTTGCTCATCAAGAATCTATCCTCCTCCGCCTTAAAGCTACTCAAAGATTTTACTTCCACTTGCACTTTGAGGAGTGGAGTTGCTTAGTACCATTTCCCCAATGTTTGTAATTTTATTTGACTCCATCCATTTCCTGATTTACAGATATTTCTGGGATGTTTACTTGTATCATCCACAGTGAAGACCGACATCAACTATCACGAGTGAAATCTCATTCATTTAGGCATGAATCATTACTGGATGATTTGAAAAAAAAATTCTGGATACTTCCTTAGCTGAGTACTGTATGGTGGTCCACACAGTGAAAAGATTGTTTGAGGCAACCGACGAGGTGTTCCAACAAGTTGCTTGTGGCAGCTATCCTGCCATTTTGATGTGCAGTGTTTGTAAGTCCCAAACCAAAACTTTGAGTTATGTCTTTTGTAGCTGACCTTTGTTGCCAAGTAGCCAACTTTTAACTTGCCACAGTGAATCAAATACACTGAAGGCTATGATAGAATAAAGGAATTGTGATTGCTGACAGAATAATGGACACTTAGCTGAATGATGCAATGACTGTGGTCACACACACTAGTTCTATATTGAGGAACTGGAACCCCTTTCAATTCATGAAATCAGCCAGGTTCAAATTAGGCTTGCAGAAAGCAATGTGTTGGTGCAGCAATGGCACTCTGCACCATGAGAAAACCCGAAATCCTTGCAAAAATCTATTCTCACGCCACCAGCTTGTCTCTGTTCAGTATGGTAAGGAGTCTCATAACACCAGGTTATAGTCCAACAGGTTTATTTGGTATCACGAGCTTTCAAATTGCTGCTTCCTTCAAAAGAATGGAAAATTGGGTTCACAAACTCGGCATATATAGACACAGGCGCAACTGCAAGACAATGGTTGGAATGCAAGTCTTTACAAGTACAGGCAATGTGGGTGGAGAGAGGAATAATCACAGGTTAAAGAGGTGTGAATTGTTTCAAGCCAGGACAGGTGTAGGATTTTGCAAGCCCAGGCCAAATAGTGGAGGTTACATGTAGTCTGACGTGAACCCAAGATCCCAGTTGAGGCCATCTTTATACGTGTGGAACTTGGCTATCAGTTTCTGCTCGGCTATGCTGCATTGTCATGTGTCTTGAAGACAGCCTCGGGTTACCTAAAGATTGGAGGCTGAGTGCCCTTGACTGCTGAAGTGTTCCCCAACAGGAAGGGAACACTCCTGCCTCGTTATTATTGCCCTGTATCCATTCATCCATTATTATAGCGTCTGCATGGTTTCACCGATGTACCACATCTGAGGACATCCTTTTCTGCAACGTATGAGGTAGACAATATTGGCTGAGTCACATGAATATGTATTGGGTACCTTTCGGATGTGTTCTCACGTGTGATGGTGGCATCCGTGTTGATGATCCAGCACATTTTGCAGAGGTTGCTGCGGCAGGATTCTGTGGTGTTGCTGTTCTCTGGAAGGCTGATACTTTGCTGTGAACAATGATCTCTTTGAGGTTGCACGGTTATTTGAAAGCAAGTAGTGGAGGTATTGGAATGGCCTTGGAGAGAAGTTCATCTTTATTGATGACATGTTGAAGGTTCCAAAGAAGATGTCATAGTTTCTCCACTCTGGAGAAACACAGAACAATGAAGTATACTTTGTTAGGCATGTCCCATGTTTGTCTTCTGAGGAGGTTGGTGCAGTTTTTCACTGTGGTGCTGTTCAGTCTGAAATTAGATGTTGTCCTCTCTGTATTATAGACAGCTTCAATGAAACCACCCCAACCCCTGCATATGCAGGAGTGCATTGCAAATTGTGAGATGTTTTTATCTCCACTGGTAGTCTGGAGAGAGCCATATGCATAAATATTAAGGGCCACAGTCTCCTTGATAGCCACAGGAAATGCGTTCCTTGGTCTGCTCTGAGGTTGCATTTATGGCTGGTTTCAGTTCACAACCTCTTTAGTGAAGCAAAGACATCTCAAGGATTAGCATTCATTAGAGATGCGATTAGAGAATTGCTCCCTAAAGACCCTCAGTGGAAATGTCCTCCTTCAAAAGCCCTTATTGCACGCCTCTGCCTCTCTAATTCACATCATAATCTTTCTGTTCTAACGCTATTAGTGATTGTTCACTACATGGGTACAAACCTTTTTACCGAAGTGGCATCTGGAACACTTGCCTTTAAAAATGTTTTTGAATCTTGGATGCCATATTTGAATGTTTGTTGACTGGGGATGACCTTAACAGAATTTGTTGAAGAGTCAGGCTCAGTCAGAAAATTGGTGTGTAGCTCTGCAATTGTACAGATCAGTTTTCTCTCCAGATTTTGAGGGTCTTTAGAGAAAACAATGAATGGATGTGCTTTGCTTGTCAGTCTGGTGGGACGGGGTCTCTTAGAGCCAGCTCCATAAAGATCAGGATCCCATCTTTAAAGGGAAATAAAAAATGAAAATAAACTTCGTCCCACCTATCCACCACAGATGTATTGAGGCCTCACCTGCCTGCTCTCCCCTGCAACCACATTCATTGCTGGCATTTCCAGTATTTTATCTTCAAACTTAATCCCATTGTATGATGATCATTTTTCCCCAGAAGATCTTTTAATATGAGGTTCCTACTCAAACTTGCCTTTTTGCACAATATTAGATTTAAAATAGTTGGTTCCAAAGCACATTGTTCCAAGAAGCTATTGCCAAAGCATTCTATAAACTAATCTTCCAGACTAACACCGCCAATTTGATTTGTGGAACCTATTCTAACAGCAAATTCCTTCACTGTTATTATACTGCTTTTGTTACAGTTTCCATTTATTTCTTGTTCAATGCTCTATCCAATGATATAACCATTATTGGGAGCCTCTAAACTACCAGTTTCCAGACAAGTGTTATTCCTAATCTCCACCCATAATAGTTTTATTTCCTGATCTTATGAGCTAAGGTCTTTTCTTGCTCCTGTCCTTATGTTATATTTCACTGTCAGGGTTACACCTTCTCCTGTGAAATTCTGACTGGCATTTCAAAATGTTGTGTATCCTGGAACACTTATTTCTAAACCTTAGTGCAGGGATCAGCGTGCTCCATAAAATCCATCCAAGGTTTACTATGGTAACTCTAACCCCTCAGGCTAAGTGGTAGAAAGATGTCCACTCAGCAGAAGAGCAACAACCTCACAGCTATTTAACCATTAGTAGACTGGAGGTGAGATTTCCGCCCCTCATGGAATGACATCCTTCCTTACAGAACTGCCAGTCAACCAGATTCCAGCAGCTCTCTAATAACAGCAGCACTGTTAGAAGCAGTGACCATTGCTGAGAGTGTACTCGGGGCTTAAAAGAGGCCTTCAACCATTGATCAGGAAGCTTGTGAGATCTTGCCAGGCCCCAGTGACAGGGTGGGAAGCTGGTTTTGAATCTGGGAGATAACAGCTTGGGTGGGGCATCTAGTGAGCTCAGAGCCAGTTAAGGAGGAACCCTTCTACCTGCCATTATTTTTGTGTGCATTGATTCAATTTTTTAATTTTGCTTAAGACTGAGTGAGACAGCTTTGAAGAATTTATTTGTCCTAAGCATCAGCTCCCATGTTATTATTTTAAATGATTTATTCCTGGCTATCAAATGGAAGGAATCTGATGTTTCACAGACTCATAGTAGAATATGTCTGAGTTCTTTTAAAAAATGGAAATGATTTTTGTATAGAGTATTTGGGGCACTGAAATATAAAGAATACTGCATAAAAAGCCAGTTTATATAAAGGAATTTGTTTCAGTATTATCTTCACAGAAAATGCAGGACCATCAATGTTTGCAGAGGCATTATGACATGCTACTGTCCTGCTTGCTGTCTGTATGAGTTGTTATATTGTGAAAGATACTATATTGTAATATTGGAGCTCATTCAGTTGATATTGTAAGTGAGTGTATGAAGAATCCACTTTCCTAACTCTGTATTTACTCATTATATCTAATCATCTGTAACCAGTCAAATGACATGTTATGTACATCTGCATGCTTTAATTAATCTGGAGGGAATTTAGAGATTATCCAATTATTTTTCCTTGTTTTTCACCTCATCTTACTTGCCCAGTCTGAATTTTCTGTCGCATTGTCTCATTGTTCCTTTAACCATTTTACATTTAAATTTTCAGTCTGACAACAGGAATTAGGAGACAACAAGAGGTATGGTCAAAGAGATTTGTAACAAACACTTTGAAGGTAAAGTGATCTGTAAACAAAATGCTGGAGTCCTGGCTGTGGTGACTGTCAATGGTGGAGTAAAATGAGGGAGTACATAATAGAAAGGAACGTATAATTTCAGTGTATAGTTGTAGGAGCTGGTGGAGTCGAGGAAAAATGGCTGAAGTGTTTTACGGGCAATGATGATGACTTGGAGAAGACATGACAGGAGTATATAGAATAAGGAAAGGGCAGGATTGCATGTCTAGTAAAAGATTAATTAACTTTGACAGTCTGGGGGCAAGCAGAAAATGTATATTTGAATGCAGGAGGAGGAAGTTACATGTTAGCTGGCTTTTCTTTCCAAGAAAATAGTATATCTTGAAATGTGATGCCAATGTGTGCAGTATGTACTGACTCTTTGCACCTTGTAATGGTAGCTGAACAAGTTCTCGGATGACACAGAAATTGTTTCATGTAAAAAGTAAATAGTTTTACATTTAATGCATTGCAAAATATGAATGGTTTTGATCTCGAGGAGGATGAGATGAATTATTTTGATTGTTCTCAATGACTCTGGGTATCTTCGTCTCCTAGCAGATCACAAAGCTGATGGGGAATAGGATATGTCAAATAGGGGGCAGGCTTGATGGACCAGCTGCTCTTTTCCAAGTAATTTTGATATGTTTGTATTTTAAAATCAAGGTGCCGGAGGACAGGAAGTCGATGGCAGTTAGGCTGATTGAGGAGGATAGGTGAGTAGGTGTATGACCGGCAGTGAGAATATTGGAGGAATAAAGCCTTGACATGGCGAAGGTGAGTCTAAGGACTTTAGCAGCAGTGGGACTGTGTTGGGGACAAAGGTGGCCAATATTGTAAAGATGAAAATAGGTCATGGACTAGGTCAGAAGCAAGAAGCTCAGTTAATTTCCAAAATTACGCCAGATGTACCCTCCATAAACACCAAAGTAGGGGATGGAATCCAGAGCCACAATACAGAGTTATTGGAGAGAACTGATGGTTCATTCTTGTTCTCGCTGAAGTCCCTAGCTCCAGTTCAGGCAACATAGCAACAATGGTGGGGATGTAAAGCAACTAGCCATCTGCATCTGAATGGTGCGCATTTCCAGACTGCGTTCTACTCTTAGGTTTTTAACTTCCAGTCTGAATTCACTTACCACTTTCAGTTGCTGAATTATCTTTTTTTTGCAATTTGGTGTGTTATAACTGCCCCAGTAAAACAAAACAAAATTATGGAAAAAAATTGCAAATTCTCTGGTAGCAACCATTTTGACAATTACATTCTAGTAATGGCAAAAATAGATGTTTGCTTCCTTAACCACTAATTAGTTTTCAAAAGATTGTGCTCAGCTGTGGATGGACCACATACAGGCTATAGAATCCTTACAGTGCAGAATGAAGCCATTCTGTCCATCGAGTCTGTACCAACAACAATCCC
This sequence comes from Carcharhinus amblyrhynchos, assembly GCF_965287045.1. NCBI lineage: Eukaryota > Metazoa > Chordata > Chondrichthyes > Carcharhiniformes > Carcharhinidae > Carcharhinus > Carcharhinus amblyrhynchos. The sequence continues at coordinate 36,292,709 of NC_137333.1, read as the reverse complement.
ATCTGGGCCCGACCTCCATAATGCCATATATTTATCCTGCTAATCCCTCTAACCTATGCATCCTGGGACACCAAGGGGAAATTTAGCATGGCCAGTGCACCATAACCTGCACATCTTTGGAGTTCTTCTTTTAGATCAAGATGTTCAACAGGCTCTGTTGGCATTATGATGATGATTCATGGCAATGCTGTCTCCAAAGTATTTGAAGTTGGGTATGTGGAGTGGGATGGAGATGGGGGTAGGGCAGGGCCTTGGTAATACTGGTAAACATGGTACACCCTCTCTGAAAATCATTGAAGCCTTAAGTATCTTAATTGCAAAGCAAATGGATTCCCAGATTTCATCGATAGAGAAATTTTAAAAATGGAGGAATTATCTGAAACATAACATTGTCCCAAAGATATAGGCTGGAATTCTCTGACCTTGCCTGTGTCTGGGATTCCCTGGTTCTACTGCAGTGAATGAAGATTTGGCTGTGCAGAAAGTTCTCCATTCTCACTGGCAGCATTGGTAGAGCATATGGCCATAGTTTTGGATTAGGGATTGGGTCAGTCAGCGACTGTTACTGAGGAAATGTGAGTAATGAGAGTAATGGGGAATATACATTGGGATGATATGAGTAAAAAGGGAAGAGTATGAATAAAGAAAGAAAAGAAATTACAGCACAGGAACAGTCGCTCCAGCCCTCCAAGCCTGCACCAACTCTGCTGCCCATTTAAACTAAAACACCCTACCCTTACAGGAACCATATCCGTCTATTCCAATCCTATTCATAGAATGGTCTAGATGCCCCTTAAAAGTTGCTATCATATCTGCTTCCACTACCTCCCCTGGCAGCAAGTTCTAGGTACCCACCACCCTCTGTAAAATACTTGCCATGTACATCTTCTTTAAAAACTTTGCCCCTCACACTTTAAATTTATGTCCCCTAATAAATGACTCTTCCACCCTGGGAAAAAGCTTCTAACTATCCATTCTGTCCCTGCCCATCATAAACTTGTAGGCTCCTATCAGTTCACCTGTTGTCAATGTTTCTTCAAAAGGAACTCTAAGATGCAGCTAGTGAAAATCCAACAAAACTTACTCCAATTTATATATCAAATAAAAGGTTTAATAAAGAAACATCATTACTCCAAACTTGGGGTCTCACCCTAGGCTGCTCCAAGCTCCCCACAATTCTACATAGTTCCTTATTTATAGTGAATCAGCAGGTCAGCTGACTATTATATCACTCTGTAATTGGTTCCATGGTTTATTGGTCGGCTGACCCTTACATCTTGTTCCCATTGGTCACATTACATCCAATACAAAGTTGTCACCGGTTACAACTTCCATCGTTAGCGAGAACAAAGTTTTTCCAACCTCTTCTTATAACTAATGCTCTCCATACCATGCAACATCCTGATAAATCTTTTCTGATGTTGGAAAAAGGTGAGAAAGCAGATGCCTTAGTCGATTGTTTCGTTTCCATAATCACTGGCAGAAGTGGTGGGATAAGGGACCCAGTTTGCTGGAGAGACAAATAGTTAAGAATTCTCCTTACACTAATTGATGATCTACGAATAGGGAGAAAACTTGAAGAAAGATGAAATGGCTTGGTCCAACGAAAGCAGATTTGACAATGGATAACCAGTAAATCTTACGGCATATCTGTTTCAAGCCTATTTCCTATTCGTCATAAATCTCCTACAGTATTAAAATAAAAATATTGAGCCATGATTAAAAATCCAATTAGCAGGACAGTAAGTAAACCAAGTCAGGAAACATTGGAAAACAAGTCAGAAAAAGATCAGCAAGTAGCATTGACTTCAATGTTTAATCCCCTTGATGTTGCCTTTCATACCAAAAAAAATCTGCCAATTAATTTTCCTGGAAACTCAAGTCTACATTTTGCAATCAAGCTTTGCAACCCCCAGTCTCTACCCTATAGGGTCTGTTTAATTATAATAGCTGGGGCAGGCTCCCAATGATATCAGCCCATTGCATCACCCATTTCAAGTTGTGGATGATAGGAAAATTGTGGCATCAAGAAACTGATGTTGACAATTAAAGAGAAATATGTTTTTTAATTAATCCAATTCCCATAGTACAATCAAATATCCAGAAATCATGGTGTCAATTTCACCCTTCATTACCTTTGTAACACAGTTTGCTGAATGTAAGTGTTCCTGACACTGGGCACTGCTGTGGCATTAACGACAGGAAATAATTCAGATGGTCTATTCCTCCTTTTAACATTTCAAGTAGATGTCAGTGTATTCAGTATATGGTATTTATCCCCGAAAAACCTTTGAATTCATAGAGATTGATTGCCAGCAGAACACCACCCCACTATTTTCTTTGACAAAGAAACTGCCACAAAATGGATATTTAATGTCCATTAAACTAAAACCAGTTAATCCACATTTTAGGAAGGATGTGAAGGCATTAGAAAGGATGCAGAAAAGATTCACTAGAATAGTTCCAGGGATGAAGATCTTCATTTAATACAGATAGATTACAGAAACTGGACTATTTTCCTTAGGGAAGATTAAAATTCAGATTCGATAGAGACATTTAAAATCGTGAGGAATCTGGATATAGTCGGTAGAAAGACTAGAACCATTGGACATCAATTTAACATGTTTGGCAAAAGAAACAATGGTAACATGAAGAAAAATATTTTTAAATGATGAGAGGTTAGGATCTGGAATGTAGTACTTGAGTGATGAAGACAGATTAAATCAAGATTTTTACAAAAGGAATTGATTTATTATTGTCACACATTAACATAGTGAAAAGTATTGTTTATTGTGCACTATACAGATAAAACATACTGTTCATAGAGAAGGAAATGAGAGAGTGCAGAATGTAGTGTTACAGCCATAGTTGGGATCAAGAGAAAGATCAACTGAATACAAGGTAAATCCTTTCAAAAGTCTGACAGCAGCAGGGAAGAAGCTCTTTTTGAGTATTTGGTACGTGACCTCAGACTTTTGTACTTTTTTCCCCCCGAAGGTGGAAGAGTGAATGTCCAAAGTGCATGATGTCCTTAATTATACTAGCTGCTTTGCCAAGGCAGTGGAAAATGTAGACAGAGTCAATGGATGGGAGTTTGGTTTGGGTGATGGATTGGGCTACATTCATGACCTTTTGTAGTTCCTTGCTGTCTTGGGCAGAGCAGGAGCCATAGCAAGCTGTGATACAACCAGAAAGAATGCTTTCTGTGGTGCATCTATAAAAGTTGGAGAGAGAGAGTCGTAGCTGATATGCCAATTTCCTTAGTCATCTGAAAAAGTAGAGGCATTGGTGGACTTTAACTATGGTGTCGGCATGGGGGAAACCAGGACAGGTTGTTGGTGATCTGGACAACTAAAAACTTGAAGCTCTCAACCCTTTCTACTTCATCCCTGTTGATGTAGACAGGGGCATGTTCTCCTTTATGCTTCCTGAAGTCGACGACAATTTCCTTCATTTTGTTGACATTGAGGGAGATTATTGTTGTTGCACCAGTTCACCAGATTCTCTATCTCATTCCTGTACTCTGCCTCATCATTATTTGAGATCTGAATTGGTTAATTACCTGAGGAGGAAAAGAATGCAAGACTATATGGAAAAAAGTTGGGGGGAGTAGAATGAGTGAGTTACTCTTGCAAAGGGCTGCTATGGAAACAACAGGCAGAATGGCCTCTGTCAGTGCTGCAACCAACCTACAGTTTTAGTCTATAAATCCAGCCTTTGGTCTATTTTCTCAGACAGCATAGTTCAACAATTGTGTGTCAGGCACAAATGTTTCTATTACAGATCTCAAGCTATGGTAAAATATTGACTATGCATTTCAACCAATAACATTTTACAAGGTTTCATTGACCTTGAGTGTTTCAATAAACAACTAAATATTTTGGCTTCAGGGATTCAAGCACACTCTTGATCAGTTCTGATACTTCAGGTCATGCTTTTTGCTCTAGCTGTCAATTGCCATCACGATTTATTCAGTATTTATCTCTGGTGGACGCATTCAACTTCTGACAAGTTGGTGATAAGCATAAATGTAATTATTTTAAAGACACATGTGTGTTAGCCAACAGCAAGTATTTGATCAGTGTCATTGAGAAGGATGATCCTATATTCTAAAGTGATCTAAGACGACATATTTTGTTATCTGAACTTTTGCACCATCTTGAAGAACTATTAGTTAAATCTAATGTATCAGTATTGGGTCACTATGGGATAGTTGATTGGATGTCATTGAGAGGTCTACCTGGCAACTTTAAGCACCAGAGTTGTATGTCATGTTAATGGGTTTTCTTGGCAATTCCTCCTTTGGTGCACAATGGGCAAAATTCTGAGCCTCATTTGGTGACTATAGGGTGCCATTCACACATGCCAATCACCCTGTTACCCAGTTACTTAACTGTTTACAAGAGTACACAGTTAATGCACTGGGAGATATTTCACTCCTCCCCACCACCCATATCCCCCACCCCTCCACCTCAGCAATCATACCCCTTTTTCCCCAACAGCTTGCCCGCTGGTCAATTGCTGCCCTATTCCTCACTCAGCTGAGTGCCAGGCACAAGGCTGATTATAAAACTTAAATTTGAATTTAAATATTACTAGTGAGCCTGAGTGGGAGGCTTCACAGTGCCAGTACTGAGGTGAGAAATCAAGCATGAAGTGGTTTTTCGCCTCTCTTGTGGTCTCATCAGGTCACCACGCTGATCAAGCAGCAGGATGAGCCAGTGAGATCACCCCTATGTTCTTCTCCCTTCCAAAATTAACATTTTCCCACATTATACTCCATTTACCAACTTTTTGCCTACTTACTTAACCCAGCAATATATCTTTATAATCTGTTTGTATCCCTCTCACAACTTGCCTTTCTACCCAAGTGTGTGTCATCTGCAAATTTGGCTATTGTAACATTCGCTTCCTTCCTCTTAGTCATTAATACATATTATAAACAGTTTCAGTCCCAGCACCGATCCCTGTGAAAACCCACTGGTTATGGGTCACCTACCTCAGAAATAACCACTTACCCCCACTCGCTGTTTTCTGTCCATTGGCCAATTCTCTATCCATGCCAATATACTAGGCTCTTTTCTTATGACTTAATCCCTTGTGAGGTACCTTGATTATTGTTTTCAGTAAGTCCAAATACAATCCCATGAAAGAATTTAAAATATATTATAGTGAGTAGTACATATATCCATAAAGATATTGGGGAATTTCAGAATGCATCAATTTTTGAAGTTTGAAATGACCTTGGCTAAGCGTGAAATCAATTCCATGCCACCTCGAGGATTACCACATCTGCAACATCCATTTATGTCCAACAGAATGCTCAATTTCACAGATTTTCTTACTGGCCTCCAACACTGTCCTATCTAAACTTTTGTTCATAGAGTTCTCTGCCTATAACCTACCAGACACCATCTTCTAATGTCTTATTTTCCCAATGTCAATTGTTCACACTGGATAATTATTCCGCAAAGTACCTGTTTGCCTTTAACCTCCTACGAATCCGACAAACTTCTTTAGCCTCAAATGCAAGTACTTTCCTCTTCCAAATCTAGCTTGCATTGCACTTAACTACGTTCTTCCATTAATGTGACAGCAGTCAGTCAGTCTCACAAGCACTTTGGAACTCTTTCATTAAACTCTTCACTTTGTTACCTTCATTCCTTTCCATAAAAGCTTTAGTTGATTCTTCCAAAATGTCTCTCACTTCAAATGCACTCTCCACCATATATCTCCTTTTGATATTTTGTTACTTAATTGTCTACTCAAATTGTGAGCAGCTGTTGATTTACAAAGGGATTTCTGTGACCATCTGTTATTTATATGATTATTACTTCATTAATACGCAGATACAAGAAACTCAAGTTTGGTTTAAAAGGAATATTATATTATAGCAATTTTTTGATTCATTTACAAGATGAAGGTATTGCTGGCGAGATCAGCTTTAATTGCTCTCCAGAAGGTGATGGTGAGATGTCTTATTGAATCGCTACAGTCCATATGGTGTGGATAGACCCACTGTGCTGTTAGGGAGGGAATTCCAGGATTTTGACTAACAGTAAAGAAATGCTAATATATTTTCAAGTCAGGATGACAAATGGTTGGTGGTAGAGTAGAGAGTAAAATCATATATGGAAATTAAAATACAGAGACAAAAAGTTGGAATTGAGAAAGAGTAGAAAGAATAAAAAAATTCTACTTAATTTTTAAATTTTGAGTTCTCCAATAATGATTAAAATTTAAAGAAATGAAATTCCTACTTATAAAATATTAATTTTCAATGTCAGAAAGGTTGCTTGACAATCTTTACAACTTAATACTCTGTTAAAACTTCATGTACACTTGAATGAGCACACCTTAACGTTCTCTGGTTATTTAATGATCATCTATCAGGTAAGTTCCTCAGCGTCACACCATTATTCTATTTGAATACCGAGCCACTTAGTGAGATATTGTTATCGTGAAACTTCTAGACATCAGCATCACAGAAAATCTACAGACCACTCAAAACTAAGGAATAGCTGTTTATTGCTTACAGCAAAATCCAGTACAATATCTCCTTTGCCTTAGAGGCAACTTGTGTCTGATTATCTTGAAGCTCAGGGTGTCTTACTATGATAAACGCATAGAAGAATTTCAAGTTGTTAACATATTAGTTGCTATAGTATAATGTTCAATTTTTATAACCAACTCAGATATCAGCTTACTGATTTCCATGTTTAACTACTGAAAATTGCTGTACAATTTACTACATAATAACAGTAAGTGCTGATAAATTCACCATAATTTCTACTGCATAAACCAGACGTAATCAGATGTGTGGTTAGTTTTTAAGGACTATCTTAAAAGGAGAGATTGATGGAGAGGAACTTAGTTTAGGGAGGAACATTCAGAGCCCAGGGCCTACATACTGCCAATGGCAGTGTGAAATAATTGAAGGATGTGCAATAGACAAGAATTGGAAGAACCTTGGCAGGTTATGTGGTTGCAGGGGGTTATCACGATAGAAAGGAATGAGACAAAACAGAAATTTCAGTGTAAGAATGAAAATTTTAAATTCAAGAGATTGGTAGTCTTTGAGTCAATGTAGGCCAGTGAGATCTGGGTGACGTGTGAATGGAGCTTTGTGTTAGAAGAATTTGGACAGCAGATCTTTGGATCTGCTCAAGTTTAGGGATCATGGAAAACAGAAGAATGAAGTGCCTTGGTCAAGTTTGGAGGTGATAAAAGCATGGATGCAGAATTGAACAGCAGAAAGGGTCAGAAGAAGATAGAAACTAAAAACATTGAGGTGGAAGTGGACAGCCTTAGTGATGGAGAGGTAATGGGATTGGAGCATAGTTCAGGATCAAATAGGATTCTCAGGTTATAACTGTTTTGGTCAGTTTCAGAGTGTAATTGATGTGGAGGATAGAATCAACATCTAGAGATCTTAGAAAATCTCATTAATCCTAAATCTAAAAATATGTCATGATGTTTATTTCTCAAACTATTTGTAAAGTTTAAAACATTGTGGGAAATGTAGCTACAGCTTGCAGATTTTAATGAGCTCTGTTTTTTGCTGAGCAACAGTACAATTTATTCCACTGTCTTTTGTGACATGAAATACTTAAGTCATTAAAATAACCTGAATTATTTATCCTAGGTAATGTTATGAACTCTGTTGGTGTTATATGCACGAGTGTCCCAACTTGAAACATTGATTCATAGTGGTGCATAATTGTTTGGATTAATGGGAGGAGCCATGGGCCACCCAATCAGAAAACAGTCCAGTCTTTACGCAAAGAATTAATAAAAAGTATTTCTTAAAGTAAAAGAAAAATACATAATAAGAAATATTATAATACACAATGATATTTAAGTATGTGAATGTTTAAACACACACCATTTCTGAGATTACCTCTCATTCCCAAACTATACCTACCATCCCTAAACTCACTGAGACACCGCTTTTTCCAATATTGTATCACCCAACATTGTAACTCTAAGGCCAGAATTTTACTGTGCACCATGGAAAGGTCAGACCTCAGGCAGGATTTTACAGTTTTGGGATGAGCGAGGCTGTAAAATCCCACACGTGAGTCAAATCAAGCTCATAGTTACCACACATACAGCTTCGATGATCAGGTCTCAAAACAGTCTTTCATGGTTAGTGACGGTACAAATCACTGTCTTGAAGAACATCAGTAATTTGTCTCGGTCTGAATCTTAGATGAAAGATTATCTTCCCTAATCTTTCTAACTGTACGATGGAACAAGCCTCTTAGGGTTGGAGTTGGAAAATTAGCTTCTTGAACTGTTGGATGGTATTAGCCCATCAGACTGCAGATGTAAAAAAACTAGTCTGGTTCCTTCTGAGGGTACTGGCAATTATACCCTTTTAGCTTCTAATTTTTCATTCTGTTGATTTGGTGGCTTGTATCTACTAAATTCATTGACTTTAGAAATTGGCATCTGTACACTTCCACTGACACCTCAGTCATCTAGGGAAGCTGTTTTACTTATAGGATAATTTACACCTGAACTTGTCCTGCTAATCTTGTTACTGGACAAAATCATATCTCATCATGACTTTAGAATGTTGGCTACTGCTGTCACAAGACAGATTTCTACCTGTTGCTGGGCAAATCACATCCTAGCATGCCTTTGTAAATTTTTTGTTACTGATGTTGATGGGCAGGTTCCTGACAACAAAAAAAATCTAATTTCCTTCGTGCAAGTTAAAATTCATAAAAACTATAGATTGGACAATCCAAAAAGTCAAAGTACTATCAAACTACTAAATTAAATAAAATTAATTAACCCTTTATTATTTGTATGGAAAAATAACATTGGAGGTCAGTGAAAGACTGCATGGTCATGTTTTTGTTTGGTATATCTACACATTAGTGATATTTAAAGTGACAAAAATTAATCTAAAAGAAGCACTTTGCAAAACCGTAAGTTTTTGTTTAAAATGGACAGGTTAACTTTTAATTAGAAGTGACACATGACGCCAAACTGTTTTGCAGCCTATGGCATCAAGTTTCAGATAATTCCTGACACGACTGATGTGCATTTTTGAATTATATGCAGAAACTAGACTTGGGGCTTAAAATGAAAAAAATGTGAATTACAGTTGACCTTATTCTCCTGGACAAGGTTGTTGATGAAGCCATTGATATTTTATTTATATTTATCAGAAGGGTGATACTTGGGAAAAGGAGCTCAGTTATCTGGAAAATTGAGAGAAGTTGGGACTTTTCTTAAGCAAGGCTAAGGGGAATTTAATGGTGATGTTCCAAAGTATGAAGAGTTAAAACAGAGCAGTTAGAGACAAACTATTTCCAGTGACAGGAGTTTGATAGCCAGAGGAAGTAGATTTAAGATAATTGCATAAAAAACCCAGAGAGAGGATGAGTTCAAAGCAGGGCAGCATGTTGGCACAGTTGTTAGCACTGCTGCTTCACAATGCAGGATCCAAGTTTAATTCCCAGCTTGGGTCACTGTCTATGTGGAATTTGCATGTTGTCTGCATGGGTTTCCTCCAGGTGCTCTGGTTTCCTCCCATAGTCCAAAAACATGCACCTTAGATGGATTGGCCATGATAAATTGTCTATTAGTGTCAAGGTTTAGCAGGGTAAATATATTGGCTTTCAGGGATAGACCCTGGGTGGGATCGTTATTAGTGAAGGCTTGAAAGGCCAAATGGCCTCCTTCTGCACTGTAGGGATTTTATGAAAGTAGAGAACTATTATGATATGGAGTGGACTTAAAGGATGGTGGAAGCAGATTCAGTACTATTTAAAATGCAGTTGGGTATACACCTGCAGGTTGCAGGATTATGAGGAATGTGCAAAGATTTGGGACTACGTTTACAGAATTTTCAAAAGAGACAAATAGTCTCCATCTGAGCTGTATGATTGGAGCGAGATGTCCAAATCAGTCACAACACATCGTATGCCATAACTGAGGAAAGTACACATTTTATGATTGAGAACAATTTACTTGAAACATGTGATGTGATAATGAAAAAGCTACTTTGATTTGCAAAGTACATATTGCAACCACAATTACAATAATGCTCCTCAGATATAGAAAAGAATCCCAGAGCACTTCATACGCTGGGAGAAAAGAATTTGAATAGACAGAGAAAGAAAAATAGAAATTGAGTGAGGAGAAAACATCATTGAGGAGCTGGGTCTTTTTTTTGAAAAAAAAAGCTATATGCAAGGTTACAAAACAGAAAGCCAGAACTTTTCTTTCTTAACTGCCTCTCACTCATCTTCTTTGAGTGATATCACTATGGCATAACTCCTTATGCACATGCTCACTAGATATTATTAGAGTTAACCATTCTCTACATCTCCCCTTTATTCTTCATCACCATTATTATTATGTACTCATCCTCTTGCATTTCTCCCAACTTGTTTTTAAAAGGTGAAGTCTCCATGGTGGTTTCACCAGTTTCCTTGTAAGAGTGTAGAGTTCATTTTGAGATCTCTGTAGATCTGCTCACTCTGAATCATTTCCTGAAGGTTGCAACTCCTTGTTATTCCTGTTTGTCTTTCTGTCAGCGTGATGTTCTTGGCATATGCAATCCAACCTGCTAATGGCTTTCTGTCTATTGAAATCAAGAAGTGGAGACGCTGGCATTGGACTGGGATAGGCACCGTGAGAAGGGTCTGGGGCAGTGCTCCGAAAGCTTGTGCTACCAAATGAACCTGTTGGAATTTAACCTGGTGTTATGAGACTTCTTGCTATTGAAATCAATGTTCTGTTCCTTTGTATGATGCCTGTTTGTATCTGGACAAGATTTGATCTTGATGTTTTAACTTCTCTATCACCATACTTTCTTGCTGCTAGCCTCTGATCCACACCATCTCTCCCAATTTGATTTGGGGGGGGGGGGTGGGGGAAGGTCTTGTGTTGATGGATGAAAAAAAAAATATTGCTCTGTAATTGTTATTGCCTTTTTTGTGAACTGACCATGGTCTTCTGTGGTAAGATTTGGTATTAATGGGTGGGGAAGGAAAGGAAATTGTGACCTGTCAAAAGCACACATGGGATAAAATCATTCTGAAACAGTGAAGAGCGATAATGAAGCAGCACTAGCTCAAATCCTTCCTTTATTCTTACCAGATCCTTCTCTTTCAGCTCCTCTGTTGGACTGACAGTATTTCTGCACACATGATATGGGTAAATCCATATACACTGCAGAGGATTAGCTCAATGAGAAATACTGATTGTTGAATTGGGGCCACCGTCAGAGATAACAATATCCAGAATTCAGTGTAAAGAGAAAATTGCTTCAAATAGATAATAACAGTTTGAGGTGAGGCCATAAGACTTTTGCACCTCTATCCAGCAGGAACAACAGTCTGCTAATGAGAAATATTTTCTGCTTGGTTTCAAATAAATCCACACCAAGGCATTTTCATGGCCTGGAAAGGATAGAGGTGGTATATTCTGCTCTTCTATGTGAATAGTGCAGGAGATGCAGTTGGTGATGTACTAGATAGTGTGAGGTATCTGACCTCTGTGATCTGCAGTACCATTCATCTGACACTTGCTAATAACAAGATGTCTTCGGTTAATCTTCTATTAATTCTCCAAATGGTAAGTTTGCAGTACCACCATTCACTGATCACAGACCAAGACGCCACCTATGATGCTAATGGGGTGATGTTGTTCAAAGTATTGCTGCAAAATGGATTTATTTGGAATGTACTATGGCCATTCTTCAAGGCAGTATGCACAAATCTGCATACATTTTTCATTTAACTTTCGATCTTCAGTCCCTGTTTTCAGAGGATGGTAATGGTAGAGGGGGCAGAGAATTCTGTGGGAGTGTCAAAATAACTTCTACACCAGTGGGATTCTCCTGGTCAATTGTCCATGTCCAAATGACATAACAGGTATATCTATGTTGAACATCAAGATCCCCATCTGAAAACATTAAAATGCCATAATTGTCCTGCCACGCTAAATTGCCCATTCACCCTCATGCCAATTGAATCATAGTAAGAAGTCTCACAACACCAGGTTAAAGTCCAACAGGTTAGCACAAGCCACTAGTTTTTGAAGCACTGCTCCTTCATCAGGTGAGTCGTTTTCTCTGAAGGAGCAGCACTCTGAAAGCTAGTGGCTTGTGCTACCAAATAAATCTGTTGGACTTTAACCTGGTGTTGTGAGACTTCTTACTATGTTTACCCCAGTCCAACACCAGCATCTCCACATCAATTGAATCATGACAGGCACCCAAGACTTGAGTGGAACCTACTGGAACTATCCCCGTGAATATACCTCCAGGAGGTGAAAGAATCTCATGCCTGGGCAGTACTCTGGCACTGCCCCCCCAGCACTGTTCGCTGGCACTGCCCAGGCAGCCCCAGGGGAGGATGTCCTGTGGCGTCTGAGAGAACTCCAGGGTGAGGTGGGGGAGTTCTATGATAGGACTGGAAGAAAAGAGATGTGGTTGAGGGACGGGGGTTCGATTTTTATTATTTTACATCACAGCACTGTTTAACTGAATAAGTGTGATGTTGTAGGACCCGCCCCTTGCTATTTTTCTCTGAAAGACTCATAATATATGATTGAGAATGACTGCCTCTGATGACAGCTTCGATCCCATTATTCCTGTCGCTGCGCCATTCTGCCAAATAAGCAAGAAATTCCACCCACTATTTTAAAATGATTAATCTTGCCACTCTGCTGGCACTATGTGGTTCAAGGACAGGAAAGCTTTCATCAAGGCTGAGTTTTCAGAAGGAATTAAGAATACATTGCCACACTGCATAAAACCATTTGAGATTTTGCAGGCAATATTGGTCTGATTGTATAAATGCAGATCTAGTTTTCCCTAAACACTATTTGCAATGTTCAACAATAGAGATATCTCACTACAGATGACATCAGTACTGATGAAGTGACTGATCCCAGCTACATTGCACAGGAGGATGACTTTTATTGAAGATGTTAGCAGATTGAACTGACAACTGGCAAGTAACATTTGCTCCTCACAAATGCCAGGCAAAGACTATCTCCAGGAAGAAAGGGTCTACCCATTGCCCTTTGACATTCAATGATATTACCATCAATGAATCCCCCACTATCAACATCCTGAGTGTGACCATTGACCAGAAACTGAACTAGATTAGCTATATAAATAGTGTTGCTACTAGAGCAAATCCTGCGGCTATTAACTTGTCTCGTGATACCCCTAAAGCCTGTCCACCATTTACAAGGCACAAGTCAGGAGTGTGAATGGAATCGGTCCACTATTTGAATGAGTGCAGCTCCAAGAAGCTTGACACCATCCAGGGCAAAGCAGCCCACTTGATTGCTACCCCTTCCACAAATGTTCAATCCCAACGAATAGTGATAGCTGTATGTAGCATCTACAAGATGCACTGCAAAAACTCACCAAGTTTCCTTAGGCGCAGCCTTCCAAACCAAATATTCTCATTCTACCAGGGTATTCATAGCACGCCCACAGTTACATCCTGACTAACATCGGATACTGTGTGGGATGGGCAAAAATTGGCAGGCAGTGCAGTTCAGTTCATGCCATTACATGTAGTATCAGAAGCACAATGAGCACCAAGTTATGGCCAGCAGATATTAAAGCTGCAGTTATTTTTCATTAAGAAATGTGGTTACTGCTGGAGATTAATATATTCATTAGCTTTTAAAAGTTTTTTTTAAGCACTCAGGAGCTTATTGATATTTTGTTGCAGTTTTGTTTATTTTTTGCTCATTGTTCTCTTCCTTTCTTGTTTATCTCATTATTGTTCTCCATAGTTTCTTTCTAGTTTTGCCTATTCATCTGCCTCTGGTTGTACCCTCTCATTTCATGGCTCTTTCATCATTCAATCATTTCACTTCAAAAAAGCAAATGAGATCCTGTGTCAAAATGACTGATGATGAGATGGTGCCTCTGCAAACTGCAGATTCAAGGCCCACAAAAGGCAAATCTGAGCAAAACCACAGATTAAGAACTTATGGAGTCAGAAGTTAAGCATAGAAGGCTTATGTAGATAGTGTGCAATTTTGTTGTGTGGCTTTACTCAAGTTGATTAACCACACAAGGCCAAAGCTTTAAGCAAATACTCTCAAAAGGTAAAACTCTGACATTTCCTATGATGTCCAATAATAATTGAATAAAAACTCAAAATATCAGTCTATATGATTCAGTTTGCATTATATACTTACATTTAATTGGTTACTGCTCTTTAGAAGTACTCGTCCTGTGCCCATCCTACAGTCTCCCAAAAGTATGATGTTTCTTCTTTAAAGAAATTTCTTGACGGATCCACATACTGTTCAGCAATGTGTTGTAGAAAGCAGCACACTTGGAATCAACATTGATTCACAAAAGCAAGAAAGCCTTCGCAACAGAAACATGGAGACATAGGGTGCGATTTGCCAGCCATGCTTGTCCCAAAACTGGATGATCCCACCCCACATCAACCTTTCCATGATTCGCCCCTCACCTGCTACGATTCTTGTGGCAGGCGGAATGAGAACATTCATCTCACGACTTTTTCAGGTGATCAAACTGTGTTTATTCCCGAAAAGTCACATTCAATAGAATAAAAGCAACATACTTAGGATGCTAGAATCTGAAACAAAAACAGAAAATACTGGAGAAACCCAGTGGGCCCTATTTACCATTTTGATGCTAAAGTGCTGGGCAGGCTTGGAAACTGGGAGTGTTTCGGATCTAACTTTTAGATCCATTCTGAGACACCCTGATACGCACTGCCTGAAAAAAAAAATTAGATTCTAAATTGCGCTGCACATGCCTGCAGGCGGGGCTTAACATGCCCGAAACTCTGCAGCTCTGATCAGCGCCTCCAACTGTGCATGCAGAAAAAAAAGATACAATGCTGCTCCTCTGCCACATCCCTTCCAGGCTGGATAATGCCTCCCCGGACTGTCACAGGCATTGCCCCGCCTCCACAACATTACTGACCCCCTTATTCCCCCTACCCAGACCGATCATGGGCCCCTACCCACCCACCCCACCACCAATCTCAGGTAGAGTGGCAGCAGACCCCCTAACTTCCCCTCCACTGATCTCAAGCAGAGTGGCAGTGGATCCAACTGGTCCTCCCCACCGATCTGAGAGAGCTGTCAAATTCACCTCCCACCTCCACCGCCCCTGCCTCCCCCCATCCACCGACCTGAACCAGAGAGTCATTGGTCATTTGGCAGTTAGCTCCTCCCTAACTGGAACACCCAAATTGGATTTGTAATGAGCGTACCTGTTTTGCACTGATTCTGGATGGTAAAGGGGGGAGTGCTGGTAAAGCTGGGCATGCCGCCCATTTAGTCAATTTAAAGTGCATTCAAATGGCCCTCACACCCGTTTTGGATACAGTCCCAATAGTGGCCATTTTCAGACCTTTGTAAAATGGGAACTGGCATGGAGGCAGGTATGGATTGCACTACTCACCCCACACCCGACTTTACCAAGTTTTTGTGCCTGAAAATGGGTGCAATGTGATGGTAAAAATCAGGCCCAGCAGGTCTGACAGCATCTATGGAGAGAGAATAGAATCAACTGAGTTAGGATGACCCTTTGTTCAATAGGAGCTGCGCTGCTTGGCACAAAACAAATCAAACATGACTGCCTTTGCCAGATCTGAATATTCTAAAGTCTTATTGAGAACGTCGTGAAGAACATTCAGTTACCTATAGGTGCTTGAGTTCCAGTCAAAGATTTGGGAGATTATTGATTTTGTATCTGTCTATTCAAAGTGTCGTCTCTTGCTTATTAAATTTAGGGTGGGAATTCTTGTGTGGCAAGTGACAAGGCAATGCTGCGTATAATCTGCACTGTAGGATTCTATAATAATCACACACATGAATGCTTCTCAACAAGGCCCACTCAAGCTTTGTGTGCACTCAAATGCAGGTTTTAAGTGCTACAATTCATTCAAAAACATTGAGGGAATTTTTGGCTGCATTGTAAAATTCCACTTCCTTAATTTCCCCAAAAAGTTGGCTAAAGACTGCAAACACGATCTTGGTGTCTTCATGATGATTCTTTGAGCCTCTCTGCTAAATTATATTGAAGATTGAATATGCTGTGCAATTTCTGTCACTGACAAGTTCATTGTTTCTACTGTTTGCTGAAAGATGCTTTGCTTAATTGCAAACGAGAACAACAGTTTCATCTAAAAGTCCTTGAAGGCCTACTTCAACATTGTTGTATGTTTGTCTTGAGAGAAGGGTCTTGAACCCATCAAAAGTCAATAAAATTCCAT
Source organism: Carcharhinus amblyrhynchos (assembly GCF_965287045.1). NCBI lineage: Eukaryota > Metazoa > Chordata > Chondrichthyes > Carcharhiniformes > Carcharhinidae > Carcharhinus > Carcharhinus amblyrhynchos. Next base: position 36,276,456 of record NC_137333.1, on the reverse strand, counting down.
CTAACACTGATACAAAAGAAAGGAATTGTGTGTTGCTAGCAATTTAGAATTGCCAAGGTCAATAAATTGACAAAAGTCTTTCAGTTTTTCAACACAAGTTATGTAAAGAGTCAGCTTCTGTTTACAGACAATTATGAATAAGCTCCACAACAAATGTCAATGTATAAACAATTGCCTCTGGAAATTACATTGTTAAGATGATTGCATTGTTAATTTCAAGTGATGAATATCACTTGAGCTGAGTCAGTTGGGGGATGGGGGAGAAGGGAAGACGGGAAGAAGGTGGGGGGGTGGGGTCTCTGTTTAGCTGTTCTGAAAATAAAAAAAAACTTTAAGGCAAGTAGTAAGCTCCAGACTTATTCCTTCACCATAAACTATTATTATTGGAAATAACAACCAAATACCAAAGATCGCTTCCTTTTGTTGGGCGGCACCGTAGCATAATGGTTAGCACTGCTGCTTCACAGTTTCAGGGTCCTGGTTTTGATTCCTGGCTTGGGTCACTGTGTGGAGTTTGCACATTCTCTTCATGCCTGTGTGTTTTCTCTCTGGGGGATGCTCCGGTTTCCTCCCACAGTCCAAAGATGTGTGGGTTAGGTTGATTGCCTTTAGTGGCCTGACATGTGTAGGCTAAAGGGATTAGAGGGTAAATATGTAGGGATACGGGGGTAGAGGCTGGGTGGGATTATGGTCGGTGCAGACTCGATGGGCCAAATGGTCTTTTTCTGTACTGTAGGATTTCTATGATTGTTTCTCTTGCAGGTTTTGCCATACATTTTCCCAATGTGTTTAGAACAACCAAAATTTGCATTGGTTTAGTCTGCACAAAGCACAACAAGCTTTTCATTAGAGAATGTTTTTCTCAACCAGTTGATGTAGAAATTCACATTGCATATCAGAAGCTTCACTCGATAGAGGGAAAGAAATTAATATTTTGTGTTTACCCGCTGGTTGGAAGAAAATAGGACACCAGGAACAAGGAAAAGCTTGTGATAATTGCTGTTTGTTGCATCCAACATTTAAAATGGCATACATTAATAAATACTTTGTTTAGACAAATACCACAAAAACATTTTTTTTAAATTAGCAGTTTGGATCTTGTAAATGCAGGTCAATGCTGGCAAAACCACAGTTATTATTAACAGTGAGGAAACAGCAGTGGACTGTCTTTGTCAATTCTTCTAATTGGTATTTTGTCTTGCGTTTGTGGGCTAGATGGGGTTTCTAGAGTATATGCCAGTTAACCCAAGACAGTTATTTGTAAAACGCATTCCTGTTTGTTTACAAATCTAAATACATCTTAGAACCCTCACACAAGCTTGGACTTTTGCTCTTCACCAGATCTCAATCTCTTACCAATGTAACCATTATGTAATGCCATGACTGAGGTGCTCTTGATCTCAATTCTTTACCCTACAGTTGCAATGATTCTGTGATTTTTAAATAGAGGATTTCAGGATACTGAGCAAGTAACAATGGAAGAATGGTAATACATAGCCAAATGAGAAAGTAATGTTCTGATTACATTGCTGTTCTTTTGCATTTTGGTTGTAAAGTTTAAGAAAGAAAATGGTTGTTTAATGAACTGCTGCTTATGATGAGGTGGATCTCAAGTTTGGTGGCAGGGCACGATTGGATAACGGCTTTATCTTGAAAAGTATCAAGTTCTTTGAGTGTTATTGCAGCTGCATCCATCCAGCTGACTGAGGAGTATTCCATCCTACTCTTAATGCGAGCCTTGTGGATGGTAGAGAGGCATTCAGGGGTCACTCAAAAACCTGTCAGAAAATTCAGCTTCCCTGTTCTTGTAATTGCAGTGTTCATATAGTTGACCCAGTCAACTTCTGGCCAGTGGTAGTCCCCAAGATGTTCAGAGAATTGTGGTGCTATTTTGCTTTGGGAGTTGCTGCAAGGCAGCACTGCCATAGACCACCATTGGAGGGGTGGGTGGTTATACTCCTCCACTGAGGGTACAAGGTAGGGGTGAGAATGCTTCCTCATGTCTATGAGGGTCATGTGAATGAGGGGAATTACCCTTGCAGATATGCCCTCCCCTTGCTAAAGGGTGTCCTTTAATTAATCTTTGAGATTGGGAGTTTCCCAGCACTGTTAGCTTTTATAAGTCCTGCCCTTTCAACTATATGAACTCAAGTAAGAAGTCTCATGACACCAGGTTAAAGTCCAAGAAGATTTATTTGGTAGAAAGCTTTGAGCATTGCCCCTTCATCAGGTGAGTGGGAGTTGTGTTCACAAACAGGGCATATATAGACACAAACTCAATTTACAAGATAATGGTTGGAATGTGAATCTTTACAGGCAATCAAGTCTTCAAGATACAGACAATATGAGAGTGGAGAGAGGGTTAAGCAAAGGTTAAAGAGATGTGTATTATCTCCAGCCAGGACAGTTAGTGAGACTTTACAAGTTCAGGCAAGTTGTGGGGGTTACAGATAGTGTGGCATGAACCCAAGATCCTGGTTGAGGCCGTCCACGGGTGTGGAATTTGGCTATCAGTTTCTGCTCAGCAATTCTGCATTGTCACATGTTGTGAAGGCCACCTTGGAGAACACATACCCAAAGATTAGAGGCTGAATGCCCATGATGCTGAAGTGTCCAACAGGAGTCTTGGTTGATTGATGCTGAACATGCCTGGTGATTGTTGAACATTTATCTGTTATTGTAGTGTCTGCATGGTCTCCCTAATGTACCATGTCTCAGGACTTCCTTCCCTGCAGTGTATCAGGTAGACAGCATTGGCAGAGTTGTAAGAGTATGTACTGTGTGCCTGGTGGATGGTGTTCTCGCATGAGATGATGGCATGTGTTGATGATCCGGCAGGTCTTGCAGAGGTTGCTGTGGCAGGGTTGTATGGTGTCGTGGTCACTGTTCTCTTGAAGGCTGGATAGTTTTCTACTGACAATGGTCTGAGGTTGTGCAGTTATTTGAAGACAAGTGGGGTTGTGGGGATTGCCTTAGGAGATGTTCATCTTCATCAATGACATGTTGAAGGCTTCAGAGAAGATGTTGTAGCTTCTCTGCTCCAGACAACTACTGGATGACAAAGAGTACTGTCCTTCGTGTCCCATGTTTGTCTTCTGAGAAGGAGAGTGTGGTTTTTTGCCATGGTGTCAGAACTGTCACTTGATGAGTCAAGTGCCATAGCCTGTTCTTATGACAGCATCTTTCAGCAACTGGAGGTGTCTGTCATGATTCTCCTCATCTGAGCAGATCCTGTGTGTACAGAGGGCTTATCTGTAGGGGATGGCTTCTTTAATGTGTTTAGGGTGGAAGCCAGAGAAGTGGAGCATCATAAGGTTATCTATGGGCTTGCAGTACAGTGAAGTGCTGAGGTGAATGTCCTTAATGGAGATGTGTGTGTCCAAGAATGCAATCCATTCCAGAGAGTAGTCCATGGTGAGTCTGATGGTGGGATGGAATTTGTCAATGTTATCATATAGTTGTTTCAGTGATTGCTCACCATGACTTCAAAAGGGAGAAAATGTCATTGATGTATCTAGTGTATAGCATCAGTTGAATGTCCTGTACAATGAAAAGGTCTTGTTTGAACCTGTGCATGAAGATGTTGGCATATCAAGGTGCAAATTTGGTCCCCAGAGCTGTTCCGTGTGTCTAGATGAAGAACCGGTTGTCGAAGATGAAGATATTGTGGTCCAGGATGAAGCAGGTGAGTTGTAAAATTGCATCTGGAATTTGGCAGTTGTTGGTGTTGAGTACTGAGGCCATGACTGGGACTGTGCCCAAAATAGGCACAACAGCCATTTAAATGCTGCATTTAAATTGACTTAATGGGCTGCATGCCCAACCTTAACAGCACTTCCCCTTTATGACCCTGTTCGCCCATCCAGAATTGGCACGAAACAGGCATGCCTCACAAAAGTGAAATCCGGGTGCTCCAGTTAGTGGGAAGGTGAGTGCCGAGAGTCCAATGGCTCTCTGTTTGAGATCAGTGAGGGGGAGTGGGGGTCCGATGGCTTTCTGCTTCAGATCGGTGTGAGGGAATAAGGGGTCTGTTGCACTCTGCCTGAGTTCAGTGGGGTTGAAGGGGGTCTGCTGTCACTTTGCTTGAGATCAGTAGGGGTGAGGGGGGGGCCTGCTGTCACTCTACCTGAGATTAGTGAGTGGGGAGAAGGTGGGGCTCACGATTGGTCTGGGTGGTGGAGTGAGTGGGGAGGATAACAGGGTCAGAATGCTGGGGGGCAGGGGCAATGTCTGTGGGGGCCAGCAGGAGGCATTATCTGGCTCAGGAGGGATGTGCTAGGAGAGCTGCACTATCACTTTTTTGTGCATGTGCCATTGGAGGCACTGACCAGAGCTTCAGGATTTCAGTGCATTAAGCCCTGGCCACAGACTTGTGCAGCATGATTCGTAATCACTGATTTTTTTTCAAGCTGAGTGTATATGGGGGTGCCTGAGAAGGGGTCCAAAAGTCAGCTCTGAAACACTCCCAGTTTCAAGTCCACCCAGCGCTTAGAATCAAAATGGTAAAATAGGACCTAAAGGGTTTCAAACAGGGAGCTTCATTAGTTACCTGAAACCATGCTGTCACATTACCCAGACCCGAGCTGTCCAAATTCCTTTTATTAATAAGCTGTTGGGAGTTAATCTTCAATTACTGTTTGATCTTCAGAGATAAGAGTAACTCTAGGCAGCAGCTTGCACTGTTTGTCATAAGGGCATAAAAACTAGAAGCAGAAGTAGGTCATTTGGCCCCTTGAGCCTGCTCTGCCATTCAATAAGATCATGGCTGATCTTTTTGTGGACTCAGCTCCACTTAGCTGCCCACTCATGATCACCTTTAATTCCTTTACTGTTCAAACATTTATCTATCCTTGCTTTAAAAAACATTCAATGAGATAGCCTCAATTGCTTCACTGGATAGGGAATTCCATAGATTCACAACCCTTTGTGTGAAGAAGTTCCTCCTCAACTCAGCCTCAAAATGAGGGGGACCAGATTTATGACTATGTCCCCTAGTTCTAGTTTCACCCATCAGTGGAAACAACTTCCCTGCTTCTATATTACCTATTTCTTTCATAACTTCATAGGTTTCTATAAGATCTCCCCTCATTCTTCTGAATTCCAATAAATATAGGTCCAGCCCACACAGTCTCTCCTCATAAGCCAACCCTTTCAATTCTGGAATTAATTTAGTGAATCTCCTCTGCACCCCCTCCAATGCCAATATATCCTTTCTCAATTAAGGAGACCAAAACTGTACAGCACTCCAGGTGTGGCCTCATCCCAGGATCTTATGCAGCTGCAACATAACTTTGCTATACCCTTCTAGCAATAAAGGACAAAACTCCATTTGCTTTCTTAATTATCAGCTGAACCTGTAGACCAACTCATGATTCTTGCACAAGGACACCCACCAAATAGCTAATAGTGGAAAGAGCTCTGCCTGGGCACAATTGCCAAGCCCTCATCTACATTGCAAACTCCTCGAACATTAAAACGGGTGCCTTCTCCCCACATGAAAGTTTTTCCTCATGGAAGTTGGATCACCCGACAAGAATAACAACTTACACTTGGAAGAAATCCTCCATTGGACTTTTAATTCTAGACTCACATAAAACTTGTATTTTATTGTAGTCTGGCCTTGTACCCCTTTCAACCCTTTTTTATTGTATGAATACACAAAGGCGCAGATGTTACAAAACTGTTTTCTGCATTGAGTGCGCAAAATAAATCAAGTCCTAATTTTATCTGATCAAGTTATTCACTGAGGATTGGAACACAACAAATTAAGGATTGGGAAAATAAGCCACCACACTGAACGGCAAAGCAAAAATCAAGAGAACATCTTGTAATCAGAGGAGGCATTGAGTCTGTTTCAATTAACCCCCCTCCTGTCCATACTATTTTGAAATCGAATATAAAATCTTAATTTAAGACTCTTCAGTTTCAGAGTCTTCAATTGTTATTGATGAAAGCCACAGTCACTTGATATGTAAATATAATGCTCTTACCAGAAATGACAGATTGAGACATTTAGAACAGATCCCATTCACTGAGTGATTGTCACTGAAAACATTATGGCAATAGAAAGCTTGCATCCTGCATCAAAAAGGGAAAGAAACTTCAGATTAAAGAAACAGTGCATTTTAAGTGTTTCATCTGCAGATTAATTGGTTGGACCAGCATTTATTGCCCATCTCCAACTACTCTTCATTTCTGAAAACATTTGCGAGTCAACCAGGCAGAGTCATATAGGCTAGGTTTCCTGGTGGGATTTGAACCCAGCTCCCTAACTCCTGCTTTGAGCTACTGGTCCAGTGATAATACCATTACACCACCACCTCCCTTCAAAAGGTGGAGGACTGGCCTTTACACAAAGCAAACATAATTCATTGGTATTTTATTTACAAGTTCTGAGAGTGCAGGCAGGGTTCTTATTGGTACATGTCTCCTACCAGGAACAAATAGACTTTAAAAAGTGTGAATAAAGTTGGAGGGAGAGACATTGATGTTAAGCAATGGAAATTCAGGATAAACATACAAGTTGAAGGGTTGAGAGCAATAGGTGCTACAGAAGTTATTTACAAGATGGGTGAAGAGGATGAAGTGAGGTCTCCCACAGGTTAATATTGGAATTCTTGGTATTAATTACTGTCAATGACTTACATTTAGAAAGTCAATGTTAATGAGGAGCAAGAATGGAATGAGGCACATCAAAAAATAGAAAATGCACTGAACAAAGTATAAAGTGAATAAACATTTGCAGATGATGGCAAGAATTCTTTGGCTATTCATGCCCTGCTACCACTACAAGCAACAGAAAGTTTTACACTTGGCCAAATCTCCATTCCCTGCAGCAGGACCAGAGAATCCCAGCTGTGGGCAAGTTCAGAGGAACTACCCCAATATTTAACACAAATGGAGAAATAATGGACACCACAAGCAATGCACGAATAGTGTTCCGATAGATAAGGTTGAAGCAGGAGAGCTATGGAGTCTTGGTTGATTGATGCTGAACATGTCCAATGATGAGTAACAACCAAAGAAAGGAAGGCAGACTTCTATTTGTGTAACAACTTGCAGAACCTCAGGATGTCACAAAATATCACAGCTCATTAAGTACTTTGAAATGTAGAAATTGTTGTAATGTAGCAAATGCAACAGCCAGTTTGGCATGATAAGCTCCCACATGCAGCAACAGGATAATGACCAGATGATCTTTTTAAGGCCAACTATTTGGATGAAAGACAAACACTACCACAGACACTGGTGAGAATGACTCTGCCCTTTGACTAGTACCACAGGATTTTTTAATGACCAGTGAGAACATATGGGACTTTGATTGCACCTTTGGCAATTCAACATTCCATCAATGCTGTGCTATAAGTATAGCTACAACATCTGGACTGTGGCTCACCATCACTTTCCTCAAGGATAATTAGGTATGGCCAATAACTGCTACCTTTACAGCAATGTCCACATCTTACAAATGAATATAAAAAGGCAGCCATTTGGTTGATTGTGGTTGTGTTGACTCTTTGATAAATGTTATCCAATTAGTGCCATTGCCCTGCTCATTCATTGAAGCCCCAGAATCTTTTCCATTGCAACTATTTTTGAGTCTCAAAGTCCCCACACAGTGGCACATTGTGTAGAAACAGCCTCCTGTTATGCTGTAGTCTGCATGAGCATCTACCAAAAATGTCATTAATTACTAGTTATAGCACTTGAGAGAGCAAAGATTGTGCACTACCATCAGGAAAAGGCCACAAGAAATTTGTACCTTTTGTACTTTGACAATCTGAATCTCCTGAACAGTGTATGTCACAAATACAATAGTAGATGGGATTTTTTTTATTTATGCCAGTGATGTGCTAGAATATGGAAATTATTTAATTTGTAACATCCAATACAGGTAGTTTTGGGAATTCAATTTCACAATGTACACCTTGCAATTTCATAAAGAGTCATTTGTATACTTTATTTCTGCTAAAAGGTCTAGCAATATTACCTTGCCTGGTGAAAGCTTTCCTTGTCATTGTAATAACTCCTTAGAGGCATAAATCCCATCATCAACTTACTTTATTTACACCATACATCTATACACAGCCAGCTGTCCAGTTGCTCCCTGCTGAATGCAAGCTGGGAGACTGACACACCTGCTTTAAATAGGGAGCATGAGGTGCCCTGATTTAACTATCAATTAGGACTCATCAAGTAGTTCTTGTTAGCCAAACGAGCAAAACTAACTCAAATTAACTTAGGGACAAATTAAGAGGGGCAGCCCCCCAAAAAGGACAGGGGGGGGGAAACGGCTCGAACAGAAACCAAAGTCCAAAGGAAACTTAAAACGTTAAATCAAAATGTGGTTGTGAGGGTCTATAACGCACGCCAGCCCCCGCGGTGCCCAGCGGGCGCGGAAGGCGTCGACTGCATCCGTGGACACCGTGTGCTTCCTCTCCAGGGACACCTGGCCGTGAACTTAGCCGCGGTAGAGGGGCAGGCAGTCGGGACGGACGGCCCCGTCGATCGCCCGCTGCCTGGACCTGTTGATGGCACGTCGCGCCAGGCCCAGCAGCAGGTTCACGAGGAGGTCGGCGTCCTGATACGCCCCTCTTGGCACCAGGTGCCCGTAGATTAGGAGTGTGGGACTGAAGTGCAAACAAAACATCAGTGTTTGAGAAAACCAAAAGGGTGTGCAATCTATAACACAGAACGTAGACATGGTCCACGGACTCCTCGAGGCCACAGAAAGGGCAGTCTTGGGACCCCGTGTACCGGAAAAACCTATGGTTGTACAGCACCACTGCGTGCAGCAACCTCCACCCCAAGTCCCTGAGGTAATTGGAGAGACCTCCATCGGGGACCTCTGCCGCCCAGCCACAACAAGGCCCACCAAGGTGTATCCGGGTGACAGGCGAGGGCGTGGTAGTGGAAGGTGTGCAGCAGCAGCCCGTACAGGAAACGCCTCCGCGCGGTGGAAAAGGGCAGGGAGGTCATGCAGTGGGGCGCCTGATCCAGGAGGGGAAGGTCTAGGCTTTGGGCCAATGGGGAATTCCGTCTGAACAGGGGGACGCTTGGACGGGATCCCACCGCACGCCTGCACTGCCTCAAGACCACGTGCGCACTCAGGGCCGAGCACGACTGTCCGAAGGTCTCGGATGGCTTTGGCCACGCACCAGACGGCCACCCGTGTGCGCTCAGCCAGCATGGGGGGGCTCATCCACCCTGCTCCTCTGCCATCCAGCACGTCCCCAATCCTGGTCACTCCAGCGCCCACAGCCCTCCATTCCGCCAGCCACCTGAAGTTGTAAGACTGGAAGTGCGGATTCCTGGGCAGTGGCTCTTGCGTGAGAGCCGTTACTCCTGATGGGGGAGAGCTGTGTCACGAGACAACGGCGTTCCAGGCGGTGAGAAGGTCCTGGTAAAAGATGAGCAACTCCTGCAACGAGGTCGGAATACGCCCCAGAGTGATATGCAGGAGCTGCACATCATAATTGAGGCCGTGCAACTGGCGGAAGAAATATGTTGCCAGGGCACGCCATCATGGAGGAGGCTCGATGTAAAGGTACATCTGCAGGGTCTGGAGGCGGAAGGTCACTACCTTTGTGCGGAGGCACACCAGACCTTGGCTGCCCTCCTCAAATGGAAGATACAGAACCTCGGCAGAGACCCAGTGCAGTTGATTGTCCCAAAAGAACCGCACGAGGGTCTTCTGCATGTTTGTGACAAAGTCAGGGGGAGGGGTCAAAGCGACCAGCCGGTACCAAGCATGGGGGCGACCAGCTGGTTTATGATGAGAACTCACGCACTCAGAGCAGTCCTGTCCAGCGACCCAGGCGGGTGGTGACTTTGGCCTCCAACTCCTGCCAGTTCTCTGGCCAGGATTCCTCGGCTGAGCAGAGCTGGACCCCCAGGTAGAGGAGATTGGTCTTGCTCCAGGTGAAAAGCCTGAGCTCCCCCAGTTGAAGGCTTATACTCCAGCAAGCCAACTTGACCGAAGTCATCACAGTCACATTCTTCCTTAATTGTATACATGTCTACATATTAATAATTGCTACACTTCTCAGTAATTGCATGAAGACATTAAGAAATGTTGATGTTACAAGCAATGTATAATTGTAAGGATTATATCTTTGAATAATAGTTAACATTTATTTGTGAATGTTATAGTTACATATTCAATGCAATAATAAAGGTAAAAGTTATATTTTTACATTCTGTTGCATTCACAACATCTGTTATCTCTAAGCTTAAAAAGTATCCTCTTTGTGGCTTTAGTTTCTTTTAAATTGGACACTGGTTGACATTTATCTTCATCAAAGATGCGATTGGTTTTGTAGATTGCAACTTGAAGCAGTTAACCAAAACAAAAACAAATCAAATTATAGGAAATCAGATCATTATAAAACACAGGAAAGAACTTGCTAAGTACATAAACTTAATAGGATCCTACTGGCATATGATTCATATGTTAATCAATGCATACAAAATTATACCATTAACTTTTGTGTAACTGAATAATGATCACCCAACATCTGTTATTCCTTGGGGAACATACAATTAGATAATTGGACTAAACCAAGTAGAGTAAGGCCACTTTGACTGAGCTGATATGTGATGGTACCAAGTACTGTAACAACAAAATCATTTACCATAATCTTTCACTATATAAGGTCTGAATTCAGGATTCTTCTTTCATTTGTACAATGAGGTATGTCTTAAAACTATGTCCATGACTCAACCCATTAGCCGATCATTTCTCGTGTGTCTTTGTACCCGAGACATTCTCTACTTGCGAGAAGTATAATATGCTGACATAGCTGTCTTGCACTTCAGTTTTGTCCTGAAGAGGCAATCTCAGTAAGGTATCTACATTTGAATCCTGTTCTGATCTCCATTGCTTGATTTCATAATTACGCGCTGATAATATCAATGCCCCCATTCTTTGTATGCAACTTGCGGCTAACAATGGAAATCCCTAGTACAGGTGAAAAATGATTGTCAGCGGCCTGTAGTCAGTCAAAGTATATTGTCTACCGTACAAGTACTGGTGAAGTTGGTAAATTAATATTATGCTGAGTCCCTCTTTCTCAAGTTGTGCATTATTTTGTTCAATGCTTGATAATGTTTAGGATGGGAATGCTATTGGCTGCTTCTCCCCAGTTGCCATCATGTGAGGTAGAGCAGTACCCACCCTGTAGAGTAATATATCACATGTTAGTTGTATTTTCAAATAGGGATTAAAATGGCTGAACACCTTGGATTGCTTGAACATGTCTTACCTAATTTGTAAGTACTTTTGCACTCTTTTGTTTAATTCATTATTTGTTGAATTGCATGAAGTGGCTTTAGTAGTTTTAATCATAGGTTTGAGATGATTTTCCAAAATTATTGATTAGTCCTAAAAATGATTGCAACTGTGGCATGTTCTGTTTTTGGAACTTTTAGGATCACTGTTATATTCTTCATTTTTTTGTGGAGGCCAGCCTTATTTATTGCATGACCTTAATAACTGATGGATGATTTTAAAAGTTCACATTTTTCTTTTTTCACACTGAGGTTGAAAATTTCTAGATACTCCAGTGTTTCCTCTAAGCTGTCTAAACGTTCTTGTTAAGTTTTGCCTGTGATTAGAAATTTGTCCAAATAATACTGGGACAGCATTGTGGCCACTTAGGATTTGGTCCATTGATTTCTGGAGTCTGGTCTATGTTATTCCGAATGGTAGGCGCTAATACCAGAACAACCTCTTGTTGGCTATAATCATAAGCAATGGTTGCAATTTAGTTGCCACCCTCATCTGGAGGGATGCTTGGATAAGTCTACCTTACTGAAGTGTTTATCAGCAGACAATCCAGCGAGTAGGTCCTCAATTAATGATAAGGGGCACTTTTCACAAAGAATTGGATTTATTATCATGTTAAAGTCTTACAGATATGTGCAGAACCATGACCCACAATTTCCATGATGTGGAGATGCTGGCTTTGGACTGGGGTAAACACAGTAAGAAGTGTCACAACACCAGGTTAAAGTCCAACAAGTTTATTTGATAGTGGGTTGACGACCAAATAAACTTGTTGGACTTTATCCTGGTGTTGTGAGACTTCTTACCACAACTTCCAGTCAGGTATGAAAAGCTTTGGGCCACCAGAAATAAAATAATCTTTGTATCAACCCACAAATTTACTAATCCTACCCCCCCACATAGTCATCAATGTCCTTTATTTCAATGAAAAATACTAGGGGACCCAACACAGATCCCTGTGGCACACCACTGGACACTGGCTTCCAGTCACTAAAGCAGCCTTCTGTCATCACCCTCTATCCCCTACAACTGAGCCAATTTTGAATCTACTTCATCAAATTACTCTGTATCCCATGTGAATTTACCTTCTTTACAACTCTCCCATGTGGGACCTTATCAAAGGCTTTGCTGAAGTCCATTTAAATTAAATTGACTGCACTTCCCTCGTCTACACATCTGATCACCTCCTCAAAAAATTTAATCAAATTTGTTAGGCATAAATTCCCTCTGATGAAGCCCTGCTGACTATCCCTGATTAAGCTTTAATTCTCTAACTGGAGATGGATGCGCTCCTTCAGAAGTTTCTCTAATAATTTCCCTACCACTGATGTGAGACTCACTGGCCTGTAGTTCCCTGATTTATCTCTACAACTCTTCTTAAATAGTGGCATCTTCCCCATGGTCCAGCAGAGCTCCTCCCTTCTCAGACTCTTCACATGATTTAAAAAGTTCTCCTGTACACATTTCAAGAAATCCACTCCATCCAAGCCCTTAACGTCACGTATATCCCAGTTAATGTTGGGAAAGTTGAAATCACCTAACATAATAACTCTGTTGTTATTGTTTTTACACACTTCCACAAACTGAGCATATATCTGCTCTTCAATGTCCCTCTGACTGCCTGGGGGTCTATAATAAACACCTAAGCCCTACCCACAAAGCTTCATTTGATGCCCCCTTCAATATATCCTTACTGAAGAACTGACTCCTTAACTAATAATGCAATGCCTCGTCCCCTGTCTCACCTGAAGGTTCTATATCCTGGAATGTTGAGTTGCCAATCATGCGCTTCTTTCAATCATGTCTATGTGATGGCTACTATAGCAAACTTCCATATATCAATCATCGCCTTCAACTCATTGGTTTAAGCAGAGGAAAGGTAATATTTTACAACATTTGTTGCTCATGTTTCATTATGTTTCATTAATATAGAATGCCCTTTGGATGAAGTTCAGCATCTATTGCATTCTAGATGATCGTTTCTTGTCAGACTTTGATGGCCAACTTGATGACCACAAAGTCCTTGTCCATGGAAAGGACAAAGCAGAATACAATCAGTGGTGCTCACTCAACCCGCAGAATACAATCTGAAATTCAACAAGACTAAGTGTACATTAGTGCCATCTGAGAATGACTTGCTTGGGTACAGAATGACAACAACTAAAGTCTACACGTGATAAAGCCAAAGCTATTTCACGCAGTTCCAGCCCTATTGAACTTGTAAGACTTGGTATTGTTCCTTGATACTACCAGCTTTGTCACAAATTGCTTCCCAAGTACGTAGAGGTACCAGATCCTTCATGAAAGCTACTGTATAAACTGCATAATGGGGATGGATAATCACAGAGCAAAAAAGCATTTAACACGTTTAGGCGAACGTACCATCTCCACCAATCGTTGCATATTTCAACCCATTGTCGGAAACATATGTTACAAGAGATGAGTCAGGAAACGTAATTGGATCTGTACACTCTCAGTATTTTGAAGGAAGCAAATGACCACTTACGTATGGGTCACACCCAATGTTCAAAACTGAAAACAAATACTCTACTGGAAAGCATGAAGCACTAGCCTACATCGCTACTTAGTGAACATTGGAACATGTATCTCTACAGTAGAAAGTTCACTCTCCGCACAGATCACTAAATGCTGACTACACTGTTAGCCACATCAGAATGTATTCATCAGCCTACACATATCTACAGAAGATCAGATTGTTTTCATCAGGACACCTTTGTGTTGAAGGTTCAGGTATCTCACAGATTTTACACAACCATTGACATGCTTAACCATACAACTATCACAGACAGTATTAGCAATTACAAAGCAGTTTGCAATAGTGAGGACTATGCAATCGCAGTGATTTCATGTTTTTGTTACTTACATGGCCATTTTTGTTAAATGCTGACCTGCTGGCCAGTTTTTCAGCTTCAGAAGATTTATTATTTCATGGTGTTATTCAAATACAAATATAGATGATTTAACAGTTAAATGGAAAAGTAAAGTTTTCTGTGGATAAAAGAAAGGCAATAATCTCCTGGTCTGTGAATAGCAATGTCAGTACAATAAGCGACACCAAAGGCAAATGTCCCCACAAAATTTAATTATTTACTTCAGTAATGTATCTGTAAATGACATGTTTAATTCTTGTGATGTGAGAAAAACACACCTTTGTAACTTTAATATTGACTAAAAGTGTCAAATAATTCCTTCTCTTTTTCTCATTTCAGTTGAAACTTTGGCAAGAATTGATATGAAGTACAGAGATGGGGTGAACTTTCAAATTATGACTTTGTATCTTCAATATGTCATGACGTTGATGTGATTAAATATGAATTTTATCTTTCATTTGCAGAAAGTTAACAGACTATTCTCCATAAATGTTTCTTGGCCTGAGAGGTAATGACATTTTCTCTTTCCGTGCAGCCTCAAATCCAATAAACTTTTCCTCAACGCATACAGAAGTAAATGCTACAGCCCTTATGGTGGGAAATCACCTCACTTACGTGTTAGTCTGACAACAAAAGTTCTGGAATAAATAACCAGCTTTATAAAAAGGAGCAAATAACAAAGCCTATATATAGGAATCAATAGTACTGAGAAACACCACATTAGTCAATATAGCGAATTGTTTCAAAAACAGTATCAAGTTCAATGCCTGTTTTTCTCAATTGATTATTCTGCTAAATACGTGTCTAACTCACTCTTCAGATTACTGACACTATCAACAGCAGTCACCTACCTGGGCAGCACTTTTCAAACATTCAGCTCCATATGATTTTGCCTTTTAGAGAAAAGTTAAAAAGTTAAAGTTTATTTATTAGTCACAAGTAAGGCTTACATTAACACTGCAATTAAGGTATTGTGAAATTCCCCTGGTCGTCACAGTCCAGTGTCTTTTCAGGTCAATGCACCTAATCATCATGTTTTTCAGCCTGTGGGAGGAAACTAGAGCACCTGGAGGAAACCCATGCAGACATGGGGAGAATGTGCAAACTCTACACAGACAGTGGCCCAAGCCCAGAATCGAACCCAGGTCCCTGGCGCTGCGAGGCAGCAGTGCTAACTATTGTGCCACCATGCAACCCACATAAAAGCATGTAACCACATTGTTTAAGTTTTAAGTTTATTTATTAGTATCAATAGTAGGCTTGCATTAACAGTTCAATGAAGTTACTGTGAAAATCCCCTAATCGCCACATTCCAGTGCCTGTTTGGGTACACTGAGGGAGAATTTAGAATGGCCAATGCACCTAACCAGCACGTCTTTAGACTGTGGGGGGAGACTTGGGGAAACCCATGCAGAATTGGGGAGAATGTGCAGACTCCACACAGGTAGTAACCCAAACTAGAAATCAAACCCAGGTCTGGCACTGTGCTAACCACTATGCCACCATCACATTGCTGCATCTCAAATAAGTCCTGTATTCTAAAGTTAAAACAACTTTTCAGTCAACCATTCTAGCTATTAATACCCTTTGTGGAAGACTACTTCTCTTTTCTTACAAAACTATTTCATTAGTTTTGTGTTAGTGTTAGAATCATTTTGGCTGAGTTTTTGCTATCTGGTCAATTATTGTTTGAGTGTCTGTAATAGAGTTTTTTGAAATTCTCTGTCTACCACACACTCCTACAACTATTGATTCAGAAAACTCTTACATTTGTTTTTACTGACAGAAATAGAATACCGCTGGACCAGAAAAGAAAGGCAAATACTCAATTGTTATTATTATGAATGTTTAAGGAGAACTGAATTATGTTTGGATTCAGAAGGTATTGGAACAATGTGTGCCCAATTACCAAGCCTAAATTAACTGGGGCAAAATACACAAATGGTGGTAATGGGAAATAAGGAAGTGTACTTTATTGCTGCATGAGTACAAAGTGAGCAACGGCAAATTGTCAGCTTGTTTTACAATCCACACAATTCTCTTTGGAAGGTTGAGGAAAGGTTATTCACCTTTCAAAGCTCATCTTTCTGATCTCCAGATGCACATGAAGTGTTCCTAAAGCTTTACTTCCACGATTGGACGGTTTAAGGAGACCAAAAATAGAATGGTAAGATATAAATCAGATATGTTGCCTACAAAACTACCCACTGAATGGCTAGACTTTAAAAGCCAAAATAAATGGCTGTCAAAACATATGGAATATCCTGAAACACACTTTTAAAAATACAATATCTTCTTTCAAATCTTTATGATGTAATATTTAATCAATGGGAATCCTTAAGGACCTTTTTTTAACCTGAGGTTCTCTTAAGGAGAATTGGGCAGACTGCATAATCCAGAAGTCAGATTTCACTCTATTTTTTCTTGTTCTTGTATTTATCTACACATTTCCAGTTTTAAAGATTTTGAAGTTTTTAAAGTTTATTTATTAGTATCAGAAGTAAGGCTTACATTAACACTGCAGTGAAGTTACTGTGAAATTCCCCTAGATGCCACATGCCGGCGCCTGTCCAGGTCAATGAACCGAACCAGCATGTCTTTCAGACTATGGGAGGAAACTGGAGCACCCAGAGGAAACCCACGCAGACATTGGGTTTTGTACATGGAGAGAAGGGAAAGAGGTCTTGCAGAAAATGAGAACTTCAAATTAAATTTTATTCTCATTTAGTTTTAGTTGGAAGAGTATGAAGAAATCTATGTAAAGAAATCCAACCATAATTAGGGGTTATAAGGTGTGTAGAGTTACTAGCTTAAAAAATTAAAAATGGTTTAAAATGCTATTCTCCTTGCATGTGGAAACTTGTCTTTACTTACAGCAATAAGAACACCCTTGATAAAGGAGATATACATTCAAAATTCAGTGGGTGGGGCCTATTCCTGCTGGAGAGGCTGGCAGCATAGCCCTGAGTGGGCCACTATACATGCACTGATCTGTCAGCACCAAGATTGGCACATGCAGAGTGGCCCCGCACTGCCGGCCTCCCAGTTGCAACTTCCACATTGCCATCCATGCGACCACCCCCATGGCCTGACCACTGGCCCCTGAGCATGCCTGGGGCCAGCCTCGATCAATCCTCCGCCCGCAATGCCGGCCTTCTGCCCTCCATGGCCAGATCGTTGGCCTCCCCATGAATGCCTGGGGCCAACCTCAACCACCCCACAACCTCGAACTCCCCCTTGATAGTGTAGAACCCACCCCACAGTGTTGACCACCCCCAACCCACAGACCCATTCCCCCCCCGGCAGACTGTCCCCCAACCCAAGGGCCAGTGCTGATCATTAACCTCCTTCCCTGCCCCTCCAATTCCAACTGCAGAGTAGCAGCAGGATCCCCATCCCCACCAATCGTTCCCGGAGGCTCACCCCATTAGGCCTCGACTGCATTTGGCCATGTCCCTACGGCACTGTTCTATGCCTGGTGGGCAGTGCCAAACTGCCCCCTGAGCATTAGCACTTGGGCATCTCAGAGGCACTGGCTGGCACTGCCAGGGTGCCAATGCCCAGGGGCAGACTCCCCCCCACACCCCCAAACGCTTTGAGGCACCCCAATTGCCCTCTCTTCACTCCAGCAGGGCCGAGCTGCCAGTTCTCCAAATGTAGGGAGCTATAGTAAACCTAGCTGGAATGAAAGACTCCTGGTTTCCCTTGTCAGAGAGGCTAATGGGCCCAGAAACTTCCGTCCTGGCCCTGCTATTTCTATTTAAATTATGTTTAAATAGTGATCTGCATTATTCATGCAGCTTTCCACTGTTTTCTGGCACGGATTTGATGCCACCGGTAATCCAGTTCAAGGAGATGCTATCAGGGCAGGGTGCCCAGCATGGGTCCCATGCATTGGGCACCTTTTGACTTGCTCCCCAGACTTTTAGATCCACTGAACTTATTCCAGCATCTCTCACAGTAAAGTTACATCAATTGAAGTTTAATGATAATTCTCTCCATAATAAGGACAGAGTTATCTCACTAACTCTATTATCTTTATTTGGCAATGAAGGTGAATGCTAGCTTTAATTAATGATGGACCTCCTGTTCAAAATATTTAATGTAAAATTAATTGAATTTTTAAAATGGATTCTCAACTCGAAATAAGATTGTCTTTTCTCTCTTTTCCTTGAACTTTTTAACATCATAATTGACGATTTCACCACATTGTGATTTGCATGTTTGATTCTTTTATAAACAGCTATATAGTTTAGAATTTATATTGTCTCACATAATCTTCCATATCACTATCTCATGAACCCAATTTCCTACCCTCTTTGGTAAGGGTGCACATTACAGAGAAGTTAAAATGCCCAGGATATTATAATCTGATGGTTCAGACCCAGTGAACATTGCCAGAATCAGTCTTTCTTCAACCTAACTAATTTGCTCTGACGAAGGGTCATTCTGACTTGAAACTTTGGCCCTATTCTCTCTCTACAGATTCCATCAGACCTACTGAGTTTCTCCAGCATTTTCTGGTTTTGTTTCAGATTCCAGCATCCGCAGTATTTTGCCTTTAATTGATCTGGGATTGTACCAAAATAACACTTTGATTATAATCCACCACGGAAGTACCACTTAGTTTAGTGTTACGATTCTTTTGGAAATCCATTAGCAGATATTGGCAACTCACACTAGTTCCTGATTCTACCTTTTCTCGCATAGTAGATAATTGTTTCCAATTTAAATTACCTTGTGATGGTACATGAAGTATGGGGTAATTATGTTATATGTATGCATGTGTTGCATTTAATTAAACAAATTTGTGCTAATTATGCAGTCATGCTTCGAATTAAATACAATTAAGCAGGTTTATATAACACTGTGATGAGGAGGTGCCAAAACCATAACATTTAAACACAGAGTCATAGAGCTTTACAGCATGGAAACAGGACCTTCAGCCCAACATTTCTATGCCACCCAGTTTTTACCTCTAAGCTAGTTCCCATTACCCACATTTGGCCCATGTACATCTATACCCATCTTATCCATGTAACTGTCTAAATGCTTTTAACATCTTGCCTGATAAAAATAATAGAAATGCCAAAAAACCCAAGTGCACACAAAACATACTATCGTGTGACAACAACAACTTGAATTTGTATGTTACATTTAATATTCAAAGGCACAAATACAACCGAGGTAATCAGACAGAATTGACACTGGACCAAAGAAAGAGTCATTAGGACAAGTTGGTTAATCCATTAGGCTTTGAGGAAACTCTTCCAGGATTAAAAAAAAGCTGAGAGTTTTAGTGAGAGAATTCCAGAGCTAAAGGTCTAGATGAGTTGGTAGCGATGGAGTAAAGAAAACAATGCATGTGAAAGATGCCAGTATTGGATGCCATCTCAAACAACTTGCTGGTAATTTCTCCATCCACACTCACAGCCTTACTTCCTTTTATGTTGGTCCCTGGGGAAAAAAAAGAAAAAAAGTCCCCAGCTCATTTACAACTGCACTAGCATAAGCCCCAGTGTTCAGCCTTTGGCCCTCAACTCATCACAGCATTTCTGCAGTTGTCAATCTGCTCAACCACACACTAATATCATTTCCTAGTTCCCATTAAAACCAGAATTCACTCTCACATTGGATGTCTCAGTTGATGTAGTTCTCACATTTTCACTCTTGGGTCCAAAGGACACACATTTGAACAGATGTAGTAATCATTTGGTTTAGCCATTCACCACCACACCAGGTTGAACCACATAAAGTGCTTTCAGGTTGTGCTCTAATCTGCCAAAACTGACCTTTATTCTAGAAATTGTAGAATCTTGGAATACTAAGACAACCATGACTTATTTCCTTTTCTGTGAACCATGCTCTTAAGCCCTCCTTTGTCTCCTTCACACTAACCTCCAACAATACCTACAATGATCACATGTTTCCCTCCTTTTCCAGACAGAATGGGACAAAAAAATCCCCAAGGATTTCCCATGGCCTTGGCTCTGAACTGGCATGTTTTTCCAGTTTTTCTATTATCTCCCTTTGTGCTCTCTCTGGTTAATCTTGTCCTTGATACCCACTTCCTGCACTATTGATCCTATTCTCAGTAAACTGCTGGCCAGTCAACTTTCTAGCCTGGCTCCCATGTTAATTCATGGTGCTAACAGCTTTCCCTTCTCAAGTACTGCTCCCCATTCCTTCAAATCTGCCAATAGCACTCTAGTCCTCAAAAATCAAACCCATGAACTCTTTGTGCTTGAACATTGCTGTCCCATCCCCAACCATTCTTCTCAAAAGACCTTGAATGTGTTGTCACCTCCCAAAATCACCCCTATCTTTCCCAGAGCATTATGACTTCATTCTTCCAATTAGTTTCTACCCTGCCACAGGACCAATGCAAATCTTTTCAAAGTCATAAGTGACACCCTAAGGGACTGTGATAAAAGTAAAAGATAACACAAAGAAAGACTTGCATTGATATAGTATATTTCATGGCTACAGCCAATGAAGTACTTTTACATTGCAATCACTATTGTAAAGCCTGAAACACAGCAATATAAGTCACACACAACAACCCTCCATTAATAACAATCTCATAATAACCAAGTAATCTGTTTCTGTGAGTTTGATTGGGGCATAAATATTAGCCTGGACACCAAGGATAACTAACAAAGAACAAAGAACAAAGAACAAAATCAGCCCGGGAAACAGGCCCTTCGGACCAACGAGCCCGCACCGCCATCTCAACACCACCAGTCCCCCTCTCTACCCATGACCCTGATCTAATGTTTTATGGCCATCCAGATTGAGGGAAACTGATTTAGGGACAATTTATTCCTGCCAATCAGCCTAACAGCACATCTTTGGGGTGTGGGAGGAAACTGGAGCACCCGGAGAAAACCCACGCAAGCACGGGGAGAATGCGCAAACTCCCACAGACACTGGCCCAAATCCATGTGTCTGCACAGCAATCAGCGATAGTCACTGAGCTGTCTTCTTGCCCAGTATCTTGTCCAGTTTAGGCACACACTAACGACATGAAGCACTAGGCCAATCTCGAACAACCAAGAGCAGTCCCAGTATGACCCATCGCGTGTATGCCCCTCGTTGGACACGAGGTGGACCGACTTAAAACCTGTGAATGAAAAGAGAAAAACATTATTATCATACCATACCCATTTACATTACCAGGGAAACTCTCCTACTCTTCTTCAGAATATTCCAATTTGAACTTTTATGTCTACTTGAGTGAGAAGATTAGATCTCACTAAGTCTCATTCAAAGGACAGCATGTTGATAGTACAGCACACCTTTAATATTGTACCAGAGTGTCAACCTGAATTTTTTTGCTCAAATCTTGGAGTCGGACTTGACCTCACAAGATTCTGACTTGGAGCATAATTATTACTAATACGCTTGTAAAACAGAAGAGTGTAGAAAGAGGGAGAAGTGGGATCCGCGATAGAATGAAATAGGAACATATAATCTTCTTCAATGTCTTCAGTCCTGCCATTGGTAATCGAAGGAAAGGTATTTGAAGGTGCATTCACTGACATTGACTGGCCATGTGAAATCTCCAAACGTCTTACAACACTTGGGATTTGACAGCTAGCATTAGCTGCTTGCACCAACTTCTAAGTGTCTATCAGCCTGTCTACCTTCTGCACTAAGACCTTCATTGTTGTGTTACACATCTTTGGAATGCTGTCTCTGCCCTGTGGTGTCATTTTTACTCTTCTTCCTGCTCAGATTGTCTTCTGCAAACTACTGCAGCCAAAAGGTAGCTCCCCTTTAAGAGGAAGATACTGGGCAGAATTTTCCCGTCCCACCTACCACGGAAATCGTAGCGGACGGGGGTTGGGGGATGGACAATGCAAAGGTCCATTGACCTCGGGCGGGAATTTCCAGCTTTGGGTTGAGTACGGCCAGAAAATCCTGTCTTTGATGTTGGTGTGAACTTTAGAGGAAATTGAGCCCCCTGCTGATAAAGACAGTGGTTCAGCAGTACATTTGGAGGGCAGATCACGCATCATAATTTCCAAGCTTTATCCAATACTTTCCCCACAAAGCAAAGGAGATTTTGGTTGTTACCACAGGTAGAATCATTCTGTTTGTGGGTTTTGCTTTGCTGGATGGAAATACATTCTCTTCAGTTGCATGGCTAAAATTAATGGGTACCCGGCTCAGAGTGCTTACAACTGACACAGTCCATAATGTTCAGGGAAGGGGATGGCCTAGTAATATTATCGCTAGACTATTAATCCAGAAATTCAGCTAATGTTCTGGAGATCCAGGCTTGAATCCTGCCATGGCAGATGGTGAAATTGAAACTCAATTAAAAAAATCTGGAAATAAGAATCCACAGATGACCATGAAACCATTGTTGATTGTCAGAAAAAGTCCATCCAGTTCACTAATGCCCTTTAGGGAAGAAAATCTGCCGTCATTACCTGGTCTGGCATATATGTGACTCACAACAATGCGACCCACAACAATGTAGTTGACTCTCAACTGCCTTCTTAAATGCCCTAGCAAGCCATTTAGTTCAAGGGTGTTCCTAAGGTAATAAAAGCTGGTCAGCCAGTGATGCCTTTGTCCCACAAATGAATTTTTAAAAATCAGAAATTATTGGGAATACCCAACATGTTGATCAGCAGCACCCAAAAGAGAAAATGCAGAACAAAAACTCTGAGTGAAATCATTCAGGTGAATCGCTTTCCTCATAACACTGGCTTCAATTAGAAAAGTTATCAGATAGTAACAAATTTGGCGTTGAGAATGAGATTGTATTTTGTTGATATTGTAATGACGATTTGATTTGCTAGTTATAAAAATGACAGATGATGGTTGTCCATTATTCCAAGTGTTTAGTATTCTAGATTTATTAACTACTTTGGGAACTTTATCCATGAACTTGTCATCAGGATTTGCCAATAAGTAGAGCCTGCTTACATTTACATGGTATCAATGAGACATGAAAGCAAATTGCTAAACTAATTGATCAATCTTGTTTGTGGCAGAGGTTAGCAGCGAATGTTTGCCTTCTTGGACACACCAGATGTTGGAAAATAGAATTAATTGATGTATTTAGATTCATCAATGAGAACTGTCAAATCTTTTGATAATACAAATGAGTTGACAAAAACGTCAATTATATGTAAATAGGAAAGATTTATTTTCTATTTATTGATTTAATTTAAGTAGTGTTGTATCTTTCAGGAGCCTTGGCTAGTGTTAGGAGATAAGAAAGCCAGGAACTGATTTGAGAGCAAACAAAATATATAAAATGCTGCAATGGTCCAGCGCCATCTGGGTAATGGACATTGTTATATCAGAGAGATAATTATTTGAATACAGTCGGGCTTGAAATTCAATAGTGGAGGCAATATATTATCATAGAAATCACCTTCATTATTACAATATTCTCGACTGTATTTCAGTCAAACAAAGGGGAAATAAATACGCTTTCAAAAATGGAAGGGGCAACTACTGAAATACAATGGTAGACTTATAATGCATCTTCCATTCATTACAAAATTAAAAGATTCTTATTATGGAACAATGGTTCAAAGGTAAAAGTTTGACAATCTGTTGAGAAGTGCCTGCTGCCTTATTTAGTCCTGAAATAAAACCAAATTAGTTTCCTTTCAATATGTGGTCAAACATTGCAATTAATATCGTATTTTTAAACAGTAGCTTTCAATTGATAAATGATCAAAAACATTATTAAATACATTGTTAAACTGCTTTATTTTAATATTAAAATTAATGTATCATGTAAAATTATTTATTGTTTCATTTCTATTTTATGAAGAATAAAACTTTAAACAAACATTTTCTATGGAGATCAAGTAAAGAAATATATCACCTGAAGTGACATTTAGCCACAGTGAATAGCAAGTCCCAATCTTGGTCATTGCAGTGTTGGTCAATCGCACAGTGTGGTTTCTGGAACAAACTATGTGTAATATCATATCACAATCTTTCAAACTGTTAATCAGCATGTAATTCCTTCCACAACATCCCACTTTTCGCCAAGGAAGATATGAAGATGCAAAATCTAAAATTAGGGAGAATAATCCACATTTCCACATATCACAGAAAGTTGCCACTCAAGTGGATAGAGCCATGAAGACGGCCTATAGTGTGTTAGCGTTTATTAATGGTTAAGAGCCGTGGGGTTATGCTGCAACTATACTGGACCTTGGTGAGATCATATTTGGAATAATGTGTGCAGTTCTGGTCACCTCAGTATAAGAAGGATGTGGAAGCATTGGAGAGGATACAGAGAAGATTTACCAGGATGCTGCCTGGTTTGGAGGGTAGGTCTTATAAGGAAAGGTTGAGGGATCTGGGGCTTATCTCTTTAGAGCGGAGGAGGATGAGAGGCGACTTAACAGAGGTTTATAAGATGATGAGAGGGATAGATAGAGTGGGCATTCAGAGACTATTTCCTCAGGTGGATGTAGCTGTTACTAGGGGGCATAACTATAAGGTTCATGATGGGAGATACAGGAGGGATGTCCGAGGTAGGTTCTTTATTCAGAGAGTGGTTCGGGTGTGGAATGAACTGCCTGCTGTAATAATGGAATCGGACACTTTGGGAACTTTCAAGCGGTTATTGGATAGGCACATGGAGCACACCAGAATGATAGGGAGTGGGATAGTTTGATCTTGGTTTGGGACAAAGCTCTGCGCAACATTGAGGGCCGAAGGGCCTGTACTGTGCCGTACTGTTCTATGTTTTATGTTCTAATAAGCTATTCCATCATTTGGAAGTCCTAGTTCTTCTAAGAAACTCTTCAGTTTCAACAAATTATAATATCCCAAATGTTCAATTCTAATTTGCAATAATATGCCATTTGTCCTGTACATTACAAGTGTTTTTTATTATAATTAATAAATATATTAATCTATTTACTGAAGTTACTTCCATTACAAAGTTCTTGACAACTATATCCTTGAGAATTATTGTGCAACTTGATCGGATGAAGAACCTCTTGAATACAACTACTTCTAGGGTCTTTTCCTGAGGTAACACTAACTGAAACCCAAAAATTTCATGAAAATGATTATTATGAATCAATATTCAAAAATCATATGTTCATCTGCTGCTATTTTAATTTTGACAATCAGTCCATCAATACAATGGTTCAGTTTTGCTTATAGTTGTAATCATTATAATTTCCAACAGAGACTTTTAGAATAATTCCAAACAAATTATTCTTAAATTAATGCAACAAATCATTTTATCTTAAAGGTCTTCCGAAACTTAATTTAGATTGTAGAATTTAAATTTAACAAATCAATCTCCCATAGCATGTAGACTAGGGTTAGAGTTTGGAAGGATAATTAGATCATTTTTTAAAAATCCATTTGCTGGAAGTGGGCACCATTGGCTAGCATTTATTGTCTATCCATAATTGCCTTAGAAATGGAAGTGATGAGTTGCCTTCTTGACCTGTTTCAGTCCCAATGGTGTAGGTATACGTGCAGGTAAATAGGAGGGAGTTCCAGATTTTGACCCACTGTCAGTGAAGGATTGATGAAGTATATGACAGGACGGTGAGTGACTTGGAGGGGAGCTTCCAAGTGGTGGTATTCCCATGCATCTGCTGGCTCTTGTCCTTCAAGGTAGTCACGGTCAGTGTGAGGAAGGAGTTGCCTAGGAGCCTTGGTGAGTTCCTGCAGTGTATTATCTAAATGACATCTCTACTGTCACTGTCATTGGTGGTTGTAGAAATGAATGTTTGTGGAAGGGGTGCCAGACAAGTGGACTGCTTTGCCCTGGATGGTGTCCAACTTCTTGAGTATTGTTGGAGTTGCACTCATCCAGGCAAGTGAAAAGTTTTCCATTAAACTCCTGATTCTTTTGTAGATTGTGGACAGGCTTTAAGGAATCAACAGGTGAATTACTCGCAATAGGATTCCCAAACAAAATTTTACCATTTTAAATCTAAGTGCTGGGTGGACTTGAAACTGAGAGATCCGACTTTTAGTCCTTTCTCAGGCACCCCCGTACGCACTCTGCCTGCAAAAATATCAGCGATTGCAAATTGTGCTGCACCAGTCTGTGGGCAGGCTTCACACACCCAAAATCCTGTAGCTTTGATAGGCATCTCCAATGCATACGTGCAAACAAAAATGATAGAATGCGGATTCTCTGCCACGTCGCTCCCGGGCCGAATAATGCCTTCCCCTGGCACCCACAGATATTGTCCCACCCCCTCCTCCCCCAATTTTATTGTCCCCCTTATCCCCCACCCCGCCACCATCCAAACTGATTGTGGACCCCCTCCCCTCGTCCCCCTCACTAATCTCAGCAGAGTGGCAGCAGACCCTCCCTTCACCCTCACTGATCTCAGGCAGAGTGGCAGTGGACCACCCCCTCTCCCACTCACTGATCTCAGGCAATTGGCAGTGGATTCCCCCTTCCCCCTCACTGGTCTCAGGCAAAGTGGCAGTGGACCACCTTTTCCGGCTCATTGGTCTCAGGCAAAGTGGCAGTGAACCACCCTTTCCCCTCACTGATCTCAGGCAAGTGGCAGTGCATCTTCCCTTCCCCCTCACTAATCTCAGGTAAAGTGGCAGTGGACCCCCCCCTTCTACCCACCCCCTAACGATCTCAAGCAGAGAGTTATCGGACCCACCTCCAGCCTGCCACCCCTCCTCCCCCACCACACACCGATCTCAAGCAGAGAGCCATTGGTTCTTACCTCCTCACTAACTGGAGCGCCTGAATTGGACTTTTGTGGAGTATATCTGTTTCACGCCGATTCTGGATGGGCAAATGCAGTGGTAAAGGGATAATTGCCGGTTAGATTGGGCGTACAGCCCATTAAGTCAATTTAAATGCATGCAAATACATTTAAATGGCTGTCGCCCCTCTTTTGGGCCAGTCCCAATCATGGCCATTTTCAGGCCTTGGTAAAGAGGGAACTGACGCGGAGGTGAACGCAAATCACACTACCCACCTCACACCCGACTTTATCAAGTCTTTGCGCCCCTAGTGTCTAGTTCTTGTAGTGGCATTATTTACATGGCTGGTCCAGTTCAGTTTTTGATCAATGCTAACTTCCAGGATGCTGATTGTCAGCGATTCAATGATGGTAATGCCATTGAATGTCAAGAAATCTAAAAGCAATGCAGTCCCAGCTTTTTAGTCATGCATTGGATCCATACTTTTATATAACATTTTAATTTGATTTACTTTATAATTTATAGTTAAAACTGAATAATTCTTTGAAGCATAAAAGCAGATCTGATTAAGCTATCAGCAATACAAACTGCAGAGCAAGGTGATGTCGAACTGTGAATGCAAGAATGGAATTACAGTAGTGCTAATGTGCACAGATAGTTTCCATTAGCCCAGATTTTCCTGCCAGTGCCCGTGCTGAGCAGATTGCAGCTTTCTATGAAGATGTTTGCAAGCTCATCTTTTTGCAATTTTTCAGCAAGGATGTCTGACCCAGGATGAAGCATTGATTGGTCAATACAGTATTCAAGGGAAAACTGTCAGGTGCAAGAAGAGACAGACAAATTGAGAACACACCCCTTGTTACAGAATCACAGAATCCCTGCAGTGCAGAAGGAGGTCATGCAGAACATTGAGTCTGCACCAACAACTATCCTACCTATTTCCATAACCCTACATATTTACCTTGCTAATCTCTCTGATACTAAGTCCCCTAGCCCGCACATTTTTGTATACTAAGGAGCAATTTATCATGGCCAATCAACCTAACCCGCACATCTTTGGATTGTGGGAGGAAACTGGAGCTGCCGGAGGAAATCCACGCAGATACAAGGAGAATGTGCAAACTCCGCACTGATAGTCACCCGAGGCCAGAATTCAACCTGGATCGGTAATAGTGTAAGGTAACACTACTAGCAGCTATGCTTCATGACCGTAGTTGCTGCCCTGCCACCAGAAATGGTTCACTTCAGCAGGGTTTACAAAAGCTCCCCATTTGTGGGAAACTAGTGGTCCGGCCCTGCTGGAGCGAATGTGGCATCATGGAGGCCTTCAGGAGTTCAGGGGTAAAAGGGCTGCTTCTTGGGCATTGCCAGCTTGCCCCCTGGCACTGCCCAGGAGCAAAGTGGCAATGCCCAAGGGGGCACCTTGGCATTGCTCACTGGGCATCAAGAAGTGCCAATGGGGTATGGCCTATAGAGGCAGCACCTATAGGGGGCAGGGCCATTGTGGTTGGGGGGGTGGGTCAGCCTGCTAGGTTGATCAGGACTGCCGGGGCAGGGGGGATTTGGGACTGCAGGGGAGCAGGGACTTGGGGTGGGGGGTGGGAGGGTGGGAGGGGTGTTTAGGGCTACTGGTGGGGTGGGGGGGTGAGTTGTTACTGCCTGAGTGGTGGAGATTGAGGTGGGGAGAGGGCCAGCAATGAGGGGGTTGGGGGATCAGTGAGGCAACATTGCAAGATCACAGCGCTGGACAGTGATCGAGCTGGCCAGTGATTGGAAGGCCAGCAGTGTGGGGCTAGTGCGCATGCACCAATCTTGGCTCTGAGACTGCAAGAACTACAAAAGGTTGTGAATGTAGCCCTATCCATCACACAAACCAACCACCCATCCACTGAGTCTGTCTACACACCTACACTTCCTTCGTTGGGAGAAAGACACAAAAGTCTGGGGACACATACCAACCTACTCAAGAACAGCTTTTTCCCTGTTGCTGTCAGACTTTTGAATGGACTCACCTTGCATTAAGTTGATCTTTCTCTATATCCTAGCTATCACTGTAACATTACATTCTGCATTCTCTCGTTTCCTTCTCTATGAATGGTATGCTTTGTGCAAGAAACAATACTTTTCACTATATATTAATAAATCAAATCAAAGAGAGAACGACACATGCGTAGTGGCCCGTTCAGTGCTATGCTGCCGTCCTCTCTGTGGGATTAGGCCCCACCCACAGATTTTTAATGAGATTCACCCTAGTCTCCTCTGCAGTGCACAGAATGTGGGAATTCATTTTGAAAGTCCCGTTGAAAAAACAGTGGGAATTTCTCCAGTTCTTACGCAAATTCGACACGTAGAATTTTTTGGGGAGAACCCCACCCAACATCCGTATCAGTGAAAATGTTGGAAGTTATTATTTCAGGCATTACAGCAAGGCACTTAGAAAAATTCAAAGTTGTCAGGCAAAGTCAACATGGATTGTGAAAGAGAAATCAGGTCTAACCAATTTATCGAACTTCTTTGATGAGCATGTGCGGTCGATAAAGGGGAACTAGGTGGGGGATGTACTTTACTGAGATTTCCAGAAGACATTCATTAAGGTGCCACATTGAAGAATATGATGAAAGATAAATCTCATGGTGTAGGGGATAACAAATCTCATGGATAGAACATTGGCTTGTTAACAGAAACCAAAGAGCAGGCATAAAAGGGTATTATTCTGGTGGGCAAGCTGTAATGTGTAGGGTGCCACAGGGATCAGTGGTAGGGCCTCAAATTTTTACAATTTATATCAGTGACTTGTAGGAAGGAACCAGAGGTGTGGTTGCTAAATTTGTTGGTGGCATAATGGTAGATAGAAAAGTAAGATGTGAAGAGGAGATAAGAAGGGTGAAAAGAGATGTAAATAGGTTAAGTGAGTGGGCAAAGATCCCAAATGGAATCTCATGTGGGAAAATGTGAAATTGCCCATTTTGGAAGGAAAATAAAAAAGAAGCACATAATTTAAATGATCAGAGATTGCAGAGCCCTGAAGTGCAGGGGTGGCCTAGTGCATGAATAAGAAAAAGTTAATTTGCAGGTACAGCATGTAATTAGGAAAGGTAACATTACTGTTGATTGCAAAGGAATTGAATACAAAAGTAGATAGGTTATGTTTCAGTTATACGGGAAATTGTTTGGAACAATTTCCTGTAAAACTGAAACATAACCTACCTACATCTACAACCCACCTACATCGACCTAGAACACATCTGAAATACTGTTTTCAGTATTGGTCTCCTTTTTTAAGCAAGGATATAATTGCATTGGAAGCAGTTCAGGGAAGGTTAATTAGACTAATACACATAATGGGTGAGTTCTCTTGTGATGAAAGATTAAACAGGCTAGGATTGCATCCATTGGAGTTTAGAAGAGTAAGAGCCAATTTGATTGAAACATAAAAGTTCCCGAGAGGATTTGACAAGGTGGGTGTGAACAGGATGTTTCCTCTTTTGAAAGAATCTGTAAATAGGAGTCATTGTTTAAACATAAGGGGTAGTGCATTTAAGACAGATGAGGAAACATTTGTTTTCTCTTATTGGTTTGTGAGTCATTGGAAACCCCTTCCGCAAAAGACAGTGGCAGGAGACTCTGGATATTTTTAATGCAGAGTAGATAGACTCTTGCCAAGCAAGGGGTGAAAGGTTATCGGACAAGAATGTAGAATTGAAGCTACAGTCAGCTAGGTCACAATCTTGTAAATGGTAGAGCAGGCTTGAGAGACCAATTCACCCACTTCTGCTCCTAATTCTTCTTTTGGTATGTTGAATAGTATTAACCAGTCTATCAATTTCAGGGTAAGTATCTCGGTAAGTCTACTTATCAGGTCCAGCTTCTGACACTAAGGTCATTATCTGAGATATTCATGGAGGAGCACTTGCATTAGAAATCAGCTCCTCAGAAGTTTAAACCTCCCAGAAAATTTCAGCACATGAGTTTGTGTGGCACGACTTGATGTGCATCTTTCAACTTAAGTCTAATCTTTGCTGATACCAATAATGGAAGATTTGGGCCATTGTAATCGTGAATGTGAAAATCTATATTGGAAAACAGTAACTGACCCAGAAATGTGACAACAATATGAGGAAGAGTTTAGTTTAGCTTATTTATTAGTCACAAGTAAGCTTACATTAACACTGCAATGAAGTTGCTGTGAAAATCCCCTAGTCGCCATACTCCGGTGCCTGCTTGGGTACACTGAGGGAGAATTTAGCATGGCCAGTGCACCTAACCAGCACGTCTTTTGGACTATAGGAGGAAACTAGAGCACCCAGGGGAAACACACCCAGATACGGGGAGAATGTACAGACTCAGCACAGACAGTGACCCAAGCCAGGAATTGAACCCAGGTCCCTGGTGCTATGAGGCAGCAGTGCTAACCACTGTGTCACCCAGCCACCCTGTCCACTGTGCCACCCCAACTACTTTGCCACTTTTGCAGACAAGATTCTTTAATATATTATGACTCATCATATTCGATTTCCAAATTTTCCAAAATTTCATTGGATTTCCATACGTTTTGTCAAATGTCTACAAGGCACACAAACTACCCTGCAGCACTTAACATTGGACATCAAAAACCATGTAAGCCTTTGACTGTAGGAAGGTACAAAATTTGCGCAGCAAATAATTTGCATTGGAATGGACTAGAAGACTATCAAATGATCTCCACAGCGAATGTGTACAATCCAAGTAAGTAATAATGAGGACGCAGCAAGAATAACTATAACAACATTTATATCTCACCTTTAATGCAGAGAATGATTCCAAACTGCTTAACAGAGTTAAGATGAAAATGAATGCCAAGTAAAAGGAAAAAAAATAGTAGTGGGAACCAAAAGTGAGGCCAACGAGGTAAATTATTAGCAGGATCATAAAGGAGACAAAGGAGATGGAGAGTCCAATAATGGGATGAAGGGGTAAAAGGAGTAGGAGAATCACAAGAAGCCTGAATTTGAGATATTTGAAAGCTGGGATTAATTGTCTGAGAGAGATTACAGAGAAAGAAAGGCACAAGTTTGTGAAGAGAGTTAAAGTCATGGTCAAAAATTTTATATTGGAGGCACTGAGGTTCCTGGAACTAAAATAGGTCGATGATGACAAGGATAATGGGTGCGCAGAATCTGTTACTAGAAAAAATGAGCAACAAAGTTTTGGATGAGCTGGAAGTTAATGAGATGCAAGACAGAAGGCCAATAAAGAGAGCAATGATTAATCAGATCTGGAAATAATAAACTATTTCCATGCCTGACAGACTGACATCAGAAAAGAGGTGTCTGATGTTCCGGAAAGGAGAATAGATGGTTTTTGTAATGGTGTAATCGTGAAAGTTTTTAGCTGAGTAAAAGCTGATGTGAATGGTCCACATTCAGACAAAAATTTATAAAAATCAATGGAGTGGCAAGAGTATAAAACAGATGAGGTACCAGAAATTATAATGGCCAAAGACTCAGTCTTATTGTTCCCAGAGACTTGATCAAGAAGAGTACTGGAAAATGACAGAATGCTGTTCATTACCTCCGTAGAACCATAGAAACTCTACAGTGCAGAAGGCCATTTGGCCCATTGAGTTTGTACTGACACTCTGAAAGAGCATCTTACCTAGGCTTACCCCACCGTATTCCTGGAACCTCATGCATTTACCATGACCAATCCACCTAATCTGTGCACCTTTGGACACCAAGAGGCAACTTGGCATATCCAATCCACCTAACCTGCACATCTTTGGACTATGGGAGGAAACCAGAGCATTTGGAGAAAACCCATGCAGACATGGACACAACATGCAAACTGCACACAGACAGTGACCTAAGTTGGGAATCAAACCCAGGTACTTGGCACTGTAAGATAGCAGTGCTAACCACAATGCCGCCCTCAGTCTATACATTTGAGGGAAACCTAAAGAAAGTTTATGAGTATAAGAACACTATAAACCAAAATCCAAGCATAAGTTTCAGCCTTCATCACAAAAAAGAGACAACATTTATATAATTCCTTAAATGTAGCAAAGGACCCAAGGCATTTTATAGAAGCATTACATACAAAGAATTGACATGAGCCACACATTCAGTTACATTGAGTACACAGCAGCAAAATGTCATTCAACCCAATTATTCTAAGCTTCCATTCATGTTTCGCACAAGCTTCCTCCTGTCCCTGTTCTTCTAATCCTATCAGCATATTTTTCTATTCCTTTCCCACTTGTTTGTTTTTCATTTATATAGATCTGTGCCATTTGCCTCAACTATGATTTGCTGTAACACATTCAATATTGCTATTACTCTTTGGGTCTGAAATGGGAAGTTTCGAATCAGTTAATAAGGTTTATAAATAGAATACATTAAGACACTGATAGGACTACTAAAGAGTTAAGTGATTCTTGAAACTAGTTAATAAGTTAACAAGAGAATTGTTTACATGTATGTGAATACAGTAGGAGAATTAAACAAGTAATTATGATTTTAAAATATATATACTGATATTTAAATGTATTTTAAGTATTGTATTGTATGAATCATTGTTCACTTCAGCTGAAAACAGGTTATCTCAAGGTATAATGGCAAAGGCAAAGAGTTCAGAGCCAAAGGCCTGGGAACCCCATAGTTAGTGAAATTCATATCAGCAAGTTTCTTACGTGTGGAAACACATGTTGCAACATTTATGAATAGGAGTATTCATTATCTAGACTTAAGTGTGCCTAGATGCAGGATTACATGTCTACCCAGTTTGGCAATGATCTGGTGGGAACATCCACTTTGACCCCTGTAGTAATGTCTAAGGTAACTAGGCAACAGGGAAGTGACTTTAGCCAAGATGAGAGTTAGCATCCAGATTTAATAGATAAACGAGATAGTATGTATATTAAATGTAATTGGTTTTAAGCTAATATAAGGTGGGAATGACTGATAAGAAAAATATAATTGATCCATTTTTTGATTGTATATGTCAAATTCATTGGAAAGGTTCTGTCACTTTATCTTGGAACTACTTGACCCTTTTGGTGGTCTCCTTGCAGCTGCTTGTTTTTCTTTTAAATAAACATTACGTCTTTATACAGAAATGTCTGCCTCATGAGTTTTATATTGTCTAAAGTGAAGACAGTACTGGTCATTTCAATTTGCCGCACTACAGGGTCAAAAAATTTATTCTGTCTTATCTATTGGTATAATTAGTAGCTATCTTATAGCGACGATCTCTCATTTCCCTCAAATGGAAATCATTCCTCCACATTTACCCTATCAAATCCATTCATTATCTGAAAGATCTCTATCAAATCAGCTCTCAACCTTCTCTTTTCAAGAGAAAAGTACCTCAGCCTGTTCAGTCTTTCTGATAACTATAACCTTGCAATTCTTATATCATCCTTGTGAATTTTCTAACCCATATTAATGCAGCTAAATCCTTTGTATCTAAAGAGATATTAAAACAAGTGAAGTTCATCAAGGCAGGAAGAAAGCAGGTCAGCAATTCCACCTGCTTCCATTTTGATAAAAAGTTATTAAAAGAGGTTGTAAAGAAGGGTGGAATTTTAAAGGAAACATAAGGCTGTCATGCTCTGAGTTGTAGACCAGCTGACAGCAGACAGATACAAAGTGATGACCCAGCCAAGTCTTCCTCAAAATATAATCCAAGCCCCATAAGACAGAGACTCAGTGAGGCAAAGCAGGAATTGGAACTTGCAAAGGAGCTGTTCTTAGTATTCTGTAGGAAGCTAAGAGTGTGGTTATCCAATGTTCAGGGAAGAGTTCAAGGAGATTGAAGGTTGGCGATTCATCAAAGCCGGAGAGATGCTATAAACAAAACCATCTGCTCTATTCAGGCCACCGAATTTCTGAAGAAGCACCCGCAGTAGCTGGATTGTTCAGGTGATGCCCAAGAGTTCACTCTCACAAAGTTCTCACATGTTGTGATGGTCCATATTGTATTATTTGTCTCATTGTACTAGCAAGGAATATTTATAGAGTTGATGAGATTAGTTATTGGAACATCACAATATCTTTCTATGATGTATATATGTGACAGCAAGATCATGAGATATTGCATCACTTCCTCTGCTGTCGAACTCCCAGGACCATACCTGGTAGGGCTTGTGTCCATCAGGTGTTAAAGTGCCCCTTTCAATGTAGAAACGTTTTGGGCCTGATTTTACCAAAAATTTGTACCCGTTTTCAGGTACTTTACCGACCCCCGATTTGGGCGCAGATCAGGTCCACGCCCCAATCGGGTGGCCCGATAAAAAACGACTTAAGTGCATCAGCAAGCATTTTAATTGACTTAATGAACCGCGCGCCCAACTCTATCACCAAATTCCACTTTACCGTCTTCGGATCCGTTTTGGTTCTGCGCTGTTATTAACCCGCAGAACAAAAATCCGAAGCTAATTCCTGTTCTGCAGGGGAACCTCCGAAGCCCATCCTCCTCGAACACCCTTCACAGACCCCCCCGCTAACCACGCCGGCAGACCCCCCCCCCACCCTGATCAGACACCCCCTGGGAGGCAGCTCCACCCCCCAGCAGACCACCCCCCCGGATCAGACCCCCCCAGGAGGTAGTTCACCTTCCCCCCTATCCCAGGGGGCAGCCCCCTCCCCCATCACCACAATCAGACCCCCTCGAGAGGCAAGCTCCCCTCAGCAGAGCACACCCTCAACCTCCCTCAATTGCTGCTCTCCCTCCATCATCCTTCTAACCTGCAGTCATTGGACAGCGTGCAGCACCTTCCTGGCCTTCCTCTGGCACCTGCCGGAGGAGAGGGGCGGGCTCAGATGGAACTCTAGTTTGGGGGGGATGGTGGAGAATGGTGGGGGGGGAGGATGGACTTGGGAGAATCTCCACCACCCCCTCCCACCCAACCAGCGATCCATCTGGCAGATGCCAGCGGAAGGCCAGGAAGGTGCTGTAGGCTCTCCAACGAGTCCAGGTCAGAAGAATGGTGGAGGGAAAGCAGCAATTGAGATAGGGTAGGGGTGTGCTCTGCCAGGGGGGCCTAACTCCGGGGGGGGGGGTGGGGTGGCGGTCCAATCGCAGGGGGATTGCTGCCTCCCGGTGGGGGGAGGGGGGATCTGATCCGTGGGGGTGGGGGGCTGCCTCCAAGGGGGGTCTAATACAGGGGGAGGGGTGTCTGCCGTGGGGCCTGCCTTCCAGGGAGGGTCCGATCGCGGCTCATCCCCCCTGCCTCACTCAACAAGGGGGAATGCTGACAGCTAGGGTGGGGGGGTTGCATTTGTGCTATTTAGTTTGCAAGGCAGTGTGGGTGAATTGGGAGGGGAGGAGGCAGCGATGTCCCAGTCATTGGTGATGGGAGTAGAGCAACATCTGGATAATTGGGGAGGTGGGGAGACCAGTGATGTCCAGGTAAGTGGGAATGGGAGTTGAGCGATGTCCGGGCTATTGGGGGTATGAGGAGGCAAGTGATGTCCGGGTAAATGGGGATGGGAGTTGAGCCATGCCTGGGTCACTGGGGGTATGGGGAGGCCACTGACGTTCGTGGGAGGAAAAGGGACGGGTGAGAGGCCAGTAACATCTGTGGGGGATGTGGAGAGTGAGAGGCCAGAGATGTCTGTGAGGGGATGGGGAGCATGAGAAGTGAGCGATGTCCGTAGGGGAGATTGTCTAAGAGGCCAGAGTTATCTGTGGGGGTGGGGAGACATGAGAGACCAGCAATGTCTGTGGGGTAGAAAGTGAGAGACCAGCAATGTCCATGGTAGTGGCGGCCGTGGGGGAGGGGATGGAGGAGGGGGTTGGCGGGAGGAGAGGGTTGAGAGGCCAAAGATTAGACCATCAACGTTTGCAGAGAGTTGAGGCCAGTGATCTTAATGCTGGGAAGTTTTTTTAGCAATCCTCCAGTGATGCGTGGATATGCAGGGTCCCACTGATCGTGTCAATTTTAGCCTCTTCAATGGGAATAGGTCCCGATCCCTGTTTTTAAATGTTAATCACGCTAATTAGTGGCCTCTGCAGTGCACAGAGTGTGAGAGATTCGTTTCGGGAAACACGCTGAGAAAAACCAGCATAGTTTTCACACAAATTTGACATTTTGATTTTTGGGAGAGAATTCTGGCCTGTGTTCCTTTTTAATGTTAACTGCTCTCCTATTTTCATATTCTCTCTTTGTCAGTCCTCTTTTCCTCTTCGCTTTCCCTCCCAAAGTATTGTATTCAGTCTGGTTCTTGCTTGAAGAATTCAGCTGACAGGCATCATACACTCTCTCCCTTGTTTCATCATATCCTCCATCCAAAGGCCCCACACTTTGCTTTGGGGTGCATTTGCGAGAGCATTTTAAA
Source organism: Carcharhinus amblyrhynchos (assembly GCF_965287045.1). NCBI lineage: Eukaryota > Metazoa > Chordata > Chondrichthyes > Carcharhiniformes > Carcharhinidae > Carcharhinus > Carcharhinus amblyrhynchos. The sequence goes on along the minus strand of NC_137333.1, from coordinate 36,239,275 downwards.
GGAGAGATAGTAAAAATTAGAGATGTCTATGGATTGAGATGAACTTCCTATCATTGTGAGACTTCTGCCTCTTGAGATTTTTATCATTTATACATTTACAAGTTACATTACAGGCATTTATAAGAAAATGCCTGTAATGTAACATTATTTAACACTTGTGCATTATTCACATCTCTTGGCAGGATGCTAGTTAGTTACTGGAAATAAGCTAGATAACACCAATTGTTATGCAGGCATGTTTCCCAGCACTTGGATAAACATTAATTTTAAGCAATCAAGCAGTGCTGCCAATACTACATTTCTGTGATCTTTCGAGTGATGCCATGTGGAGAATCAAATTACATGAACTTAATGTGCTTTCTGCTCAACTGCTCAAGTAATCTTTTCACTACTTTCTGCTGATGATCATTCTTACCACACCATCCCTTCAGAGGAACATGATAAAATCGAGAAGGAGGCGACTCTCTCAGAAGGAAGTTCCTTCTTTGTGGATGTTCAGTATGTTAGCTGACCTGTAATGTCCCTTTGTGATGACCCTTGGACGAAGCTCCACATTGGCTTTGTTGACCCTTTCACCGTAGTTTTTGCCCATGCAAAATGACTTGATGTTCAGATCATGCATTCAATGACCTTGTCGGTCACCATAGACAAGCGGTGACAAATTTTCACAATGCATGGCATACCAGAGGGATTGCTTCTGACAATGACACCACTTTCACAGCTGAAGAATTTCAACACTTTATCAAGGTTAATGCTATCCTATATATACAAATAGCCGCATACCACCCTGCTTCCAATGGGTTGACAGAAAGGGCAGCGCAAACCTTCAGAGCATCAATATGGAAACAATCCAACAGACCGTTGTCAATTCAATTTTCTGCTCTCATATAATACAACAGTTCATGCTAGCAAAGCCAGATTGTCAATGGGTTAGAACCCTTGACCTCATTTTCCCAAATCTGATGGGGTGGATGCAGGCAAAGCAAGATTTATGGAAGGGGTACCATGCCTCAATTAAGGGAGACAGGTGATTTGAAGTGAATGACTTAGTTTTTGTTCAAAACTTTGCAAGGATGGTGGTGAGGGTCGGGGAGGTGGGGTGCATCTGGTGTACTCAGGAAGATAATTGCACGTCTCATCCAGTATCATATATCAACGCCCTACGGGGCCACAAACTGTGACAGCACATAGATCACATAAGATGGCAGGAAGCTGCAACCCTCACTGCCAGTCAACTGGAAGTGCCAGGAACTGAGTCGGCACTGGCAGAACCTAACGCTTCCCAAGGAGAATCTCATCAGTCAGCGGAAGCGGAGAAGGAGACCATTATCCCTAGCTCAATATCAGATCTGTCAACCCACTTACCCTTGTGTAGACTCTGATACGTCCAGCTTTGAGAACCCAGTTGCAGAGTTGTGATGCTTCACATAAATCTGAAAGTCCCCAAATTGATTGGCTTTATGAACTTTGCCAAATGGCCACCTTTTGGAGATTCTATTTTGACTGTACATAATTGTATATAAGGGGCTTTTTTTGAATGATTGTAAGGGCACTTAACTGGGGAGGAATGTGATAGCATGGTCCCTTTAAGGGGCAATCGTTTGTGTGTCACATGACTGTCCTGGAGGCCTATCAGAATGGAGTGTGCAAATATTAGCCTATCTGGTGTTAGGGCATGGGTCTGAGTAGGTGGAATCTGCAGAGTGAGCCCGGGAGTCAGTAGAATGAGACCTGTATCTGTACTGAGCATTTCTGCATATAGTTATAACCATCATTCAATCAATCACCATTGTGATTTATGACTTCCTTGGTATATTACTTTGCGTGAAGTATTGAAGTAGAACAATTTCTCCTTATGTCCTAACCAACATTATTATCCACTCCAATCTCTTCAGTGTAGGCCAATGAGTCACTTTACCTCAAGTGGTCGAGTAGTTCAGGGTCAAGGAACCTTTGCTACTCCAAGTAAACTTCTGCTTACTCAATTTACCACTTTCATCCTTAACCTATTGCTATTCAAATACAACTATAAAGCTCAGAGTTAGTTTTGGCTCAAGTCCCATACAATAGGCAGCCCAACTCTTCCTGAGAGCTATACCATTTTTGTGCTAGTGTGGTCCTTAATCCATTGTTGCTACCTTTTGTTCTTTGGGTTCTAATCTACCAATTCTGATGCATTTTCCAAGGGATTTTAGCAGTGACAGAATGAAATGATCAGTATGTAAAACAAAAGACTAAATAATTAAAATGCATTTTCAGTTGTTTAAGTTTAAAGTATAGGTTCATACGTTTCCTGTATAATCATTCTGATTACTGCAATTTTTCTTTTTGCTGCCTATTTCTGTGAGGGACAGAGCTGACAATCGCCATGTCTATAATGCATATGAGATGTAAAAAGCTTGTATCAGGCAGCAGAGAAACTATAAATCATAGTTAAAGCTGAGTATGAACATCAACAGTTCTTTATGCCACTGGATTCTAAGCAGATCTGTCCGACTGCTATCTGGTACTTCTGACCAGACCTACATTATTGATATAGTTTGTATTTTCACTTGGTTCTTACCATTTTCTTTAAATATAAATTCTTTGTCACTCCACCATATAGGAACTGAGGAACAAAAGTAGGTATTTACCCCCCTCAAACTTCTAAAATGAGGTCATGATTAATCTGCAACATAACACCATATACCCGTCTTTGCCATGTAACGTTTAATACCTTTGGTTAGCCAAAAGTCTGCCAATCTTACAGATTCTGGTCCTGGGTTCACAGGATACCCTAAAAGTGATACAGCTTATAAGTGATTTTAAAATAGTTTATTAACTAGTTCATTAAGAAGCATTAGTTTAATATGTTATCATCCATCCAGATTCTATCTGTCCTGCACATATAAATCAGGTATTTTGCAGATGTCAACTGCATTTTAGTAAGTTTATCCCTCTGTACCATCTTCACAAATACTTGGGGTGATAATTCACCATCTTTCATTGCATTTACAAGCATCAACAAACATGGGAATTTTCATTACAAAATGAAAATCATCCAGAAGAAATGTGCTTTTGATATAATCAGACATTTGTTGGGGTATATGGCCTATGTATCTGGCATCACACTGGCACTGTAATTCAATAACACATAATTCATTTATGTGGTAAGTAAAACATCTTTTTGGCTTGAATCCTGTTAGCGGCTATTGCAGAGTAGAAACATGAACCGTCCAGCTTCGCTTGCCACTCAAAGTTTTGAGACAGATCGGGTCTAGATCCAAATGGACTTCATCCTAAGGTTTTGAAAGAAGTAACTAATAACATAGTTTTCCAAAATTGCCTAGTTTTGGGGAAGGTTCCATTAGTTTCTAAGAAGGGACGGAGAGGGAAAAAAGGAAACTTCAGGCCTGTTAGTCTAGTAACTGCATTAGGGAAAATGTTAGAAGCCATTATTAAATATTAAATGTTATAGCAGAGCACTTGGAAAAATTCAAGGCTTTTAGGCAGAGTCAATACGGTTTTGTGAAAAGAAAATCATGTTTGACCAATTCATTGAAGTTCTTTGAAGGAGTCACATATTCTGTGAACAAAGGGGAACTGGACCAGTGGATGTATTTAGTTTTCCAGAAGGCATTTAATGAGTGCCATATCAGAGACTACTGCTGAAAATAAAAGCTCATGGTGTAGGGCTAACATATGGGCATGGATTGAGATTGGCTAGATAACAGGAAACAGAGACTTGGCATAAATGGAATTTTTCTGTTTGTCAGGGTGTAATGAGTAGCATGCCACAGGGATCATTGCTGGGGCCTCAATTTCTTACAATTTATCTAAATGACCTGAATGAATGTGTGGAAGGTGTTGTTGATAAATTTGTTGATAATACAAAGATAGGTAAGAAAGTAAATTGTGAAGAGGCTGTGAGTGGGCAGAAATCTGGCAAATGGAGAATATATGGGAATATATCAAATCGTCCATTTTGGCAGGAAGACTAAAAGACAAGTTTTTCATCTAAATGGTGAGAGATTGGAGAGGTCTGAGCTGCAGATGGGCCTGGGTATCCTAGTGCATGAATCACAAAAGACTAGTATAGAGATACAGCAAATAATTCAGAAAGCTAATAAAATGTTATTGTTTATTGCTGGGGGGACTGATCACAAAACTAAAGAGGTTTATGTTTCAGTTGTAGAGGCATTGGTAAAGTACCAGGAATAGGCATGTTGTCTTGTGAAGAAAGGTTGGAGAGGTCAGGTTTGTATCCACCAGGGTTTAGAAGAGTATGAGGTGACTTGATTGAAACCTTTAAAGGTCCTGAGGCATATTGGCAGGATGGATTGCAAGAGGATGAATCCTCTTGTCAAAAAATCCAGAAGTGTGGGGAGTCACTGTTTAAAAATAAGAATTATTCATTTAAGACAGAAATTAATATATTTTTTCTTTCAGTTGGTTAAAAGTCTCTCCTCAAAATTCAATGGAAGCAACATCTTTGAAGATTTTTATAGTAGAGCTAGAGAGATTCTTGATTAACAAGGGGGTGAAAGGTTGTTAGGGGTAGGCAGGTACATGGGGCTGAAGCCACAATCAGATCAGCCATGATTTCATTGAATGGCAGAGCAGGTTTCAGGAGCCATGTGGTCTATTCAGCTCCTAATTTGTACGGTCATACTTTCTTATTTTTCAGGTCGGAAAGTGCTGGCTTTAAGTCTATTCATGAGTATGTGCAATACATAGTGAGAAATGATCTGACAGAGATATCAATTATCTTGCTGGATCGCTTTGCTGCGTCTTACTTTGACTTCAAGCTTGCACAGTGAGCAAGTGGCTCAGGCCCTATTTACAAGATTACCGATAAGGCCATGATCAGTCTGACTCTTTTGATAGCACCAGTCTGAAATCAAGGCTTCAATTTTGATGTTCATAAATTCCACATCAAAAAGGAAGCGCTATTTGCAGCGTTTGAACTCCAATATTCTCAGCTATCGTGTCACAAATCAGTTTCTAAAGTACCGACCCCTTGGAAATGTATCAAGTTGATCTGGTACACACCTTCTGTGGATTGCAAGGTCTCAAGGACAATAGAGACATAAATATTTTCAAGGGACAGGAATAGTCATCTTTAACAAGTGTGAATACATTGATAAAATGCACACTGTTCTTAAGGCAGAGTCCAAATCTGTATCAATTGGCTTCTCATCCAAGTATGATTGCACAACCCTGCTTGAAAGCAAGTTACAAAAATGTCTGTTAGATTTGTGTAAGGATAATGAGCTGCCCTTTGATGAACATGATAGGATTCATCTTCATGTTTCACTACATTCCCATATGAAAGGGGTATCAAAGATGTTCGAAAATGATTGCCCCCCCCCCATTATTCTCTAACTTATCCATGGCTGGTTCTGCACAACATGAATTGACCAAATGATTGAGTAAATTGCTGTAACCAATTCAGAGTGAGTTTTCTTCATACACGGTGAAGGATTCCTTCACCTACACCAAGACTATATGCAGCCTGCATATTGATAGCAATGCTGTCTCTTATACGCTCATTCAGCATCGCCAGCCTATTCATTAATGTGCCATTCAAGGACGCCACGTCATTTCTGTCACTATGTCGTGGCAATTTAGATGTTCCTGAATCTGTGGTTATTAAACCTATGGTTTCGATGACTGGGTTGTTGAGTTCAGTTTTAATTAAACATTGTCTGCCCAAATAGATAGTATAGCTGTGGAATTCCTTCCAAGCCCATGTAAGGGCGTGATCTATCGACCTTATCCTTCCTGTCTTTCGGCTTGGCAAGATGGTAAGATCAAGGCAAGAGGCGAAAAGTGAGGAATGTGCCCGGTTTTTCCCCCCCTCCTCCTATCGTACTGGCCCTGTTTTGCCAGCAAAGTGATTGGTGGTTCTCCTTTAGTCAGTGAGGTGAGGTGGGGGGGTGTCACCATTTCTGTTTTGGAGTGAGTGCCCTGGTCTCTGAAAAGCCAGGTTGGCTAGTGGGTTTCTTGGGATGCGTTCATTTGCATTTTTCAAGTGGATGAATCTCACCAGACAGACACCGCCAGTGCCAACAGTAAATAGTCTAGTTTCTCCACAGGCATGGGCACTGAGTCTCGATTCGAGAAAATTACACCTCTGAATTCCATGGAATATAACCATATTCTTGCAATCGCTCCTCATAGCTTAAAACATGCAGTTCAGATATCATTCTAGTAAGCTTACGCAGTACTCACTCAGGAGACAAATGTATCCTCCTTTTGGTGCAATGCCTGTATCTGCTCAGTTCATATGGTGTAATCACCATTGTCAACACGTTTACTGCCAATTATCAAAAAATGGAATTTTCAACCATGCTGCCTTGGAGGGTAGGAGGGCACAGACAGTGCAGGTAACTTTGTGACATAAGGAGTAAACATTGTCTCTTCTGCAAAAAGCTGACAACTTCTGAAAAGATTAACACTGTCTATTCTTCTTAGTTTGCTGTGGAACAACAGATAAGCAATACTGGAGTGTCTGCTTAGCAAACTCAGACTTTAATTTGATTTCTTAGCGCTTCGGGAATTTGGAAAGACGTGTTAGTGGATATTGGAAGTACGTGCCAAGCACTGTTGAGGAATACCATTCCTGCTTATTGTCTGCACAAAATCAGGTATCTTAACTTCTAATTTGCAAAAATATTTTAAGTGCCTTTGAAACTAATTTTTAGAAATTAACAGAAGTTACACTGCTTCCAGGACTTGGGTTATAATGCAGTACACAACATACAGTGAAGCTATGCGCAACACATTAATTAGTCATACAGTTACTATTAGTCCTTGTGAAATTTAAAGGGTCTACCTCACTGAAGTGTATAAAATATTCAATGGTATTGAATCAAGTATTATTTTAGAGTAAATTGATAGGATAGAATTTTACGAGATTCTTTTCTAAGTGCTAGTGTGAAAACGAGAGATTCCTGATCTGTTTGCCAGGCGAGTTTTCACACCTAATCATATGCACTCAGTCCTTAAAAATATAAGCTAGACTATTTCGAGCTGCCAGAAACAGTGGGTGGGGCCTAATTCGCCCGATAGCCTGCATCGCAGATCGGAGCCACGAACAGCGCATGCTGACAGAATGCCCCCTCCTCTGGACCAGATATAGCCTCCACCTCCCCCAACATTACTGACTCCCTTACATTCCCCACCACCCCCCATACCTACCACCTGACCTCCTTGCACATGGCCCCCTCATCACCGCCGCCCTCCCCCCCCACCCCCCACCAACAACCCCTCCCCCACCCCCTTGCCCGGCATCAATTGCCGACCGACATGACCTTCTCTCTCCCCTGTTCCTGACCATCCAGAGCCATACATACCCCCTGCCCCGTCAGTACATTTGTAAGTGCTGACTTGGCTTCCCCTTGGTAACAAGGCAAATTGCATTAGGCTCGCAGGAATGCTCTAAATGATGTGTCACTCACCCAAACTGCCTGCAGCTGATTTGCCCTAACAAGGCACAACTCCATTAAAACCCCAAGGATGGACAGATAGGCAAGTAGTGCAGGGAGAAATGGCCTCCATTATTCAGATGCTGATCTGGCCAGGTTGCTGGACACGCTGGAGGCAAGGCGGGACACCCTCTTCCCCCCAGCAGGATGCCATCCCAGAGGAATGCAGCCTGGGAGGTTGTGGAAGCACATGTTAGTGCCAGGGCACTGGCCAGGAGAACCAAGAAGCAGTGCCGCAAAAAATAGGATGACTTAAGCTGGGTAGCGAGGGTGAGAGTTTCACCTCATCTCACATCTTCCCCCAAAATGATCCCCAGATCCCCCCACCCCCCAGCCACCTGCATGCTTTCAGCGCCTGACCCCCAAGCACCTCCTTTCTCCTCCCCAAGAGTATCACAACCCTTTACCTTTGAGGACTACCCCCTGAAACCCTGAAAGACTCATGCCATCAGATTTTACATGGCTCCTGTCCTCACAGGAGAAGAATACCCAGAATCGCTGAGAGAGGGCAAAGACAGGGGCTGGTGTGCCTGAAATCCAGATTCTCATTCCCTTTGAGGAGTAGGCACTGGAACTTGCGGCAGAGGAGGGGATGCGGACCATTAGTAACAGCATGGTTAGGCTGGAGCTCCTGCCAATCCTCCACTTGCTGGAGAAACCTCAAGTAAGTTGCATGCAGCCCAGATTCCTCTCCTTCCCTTGCACTTAACCTTGTGCCCTGTGTTGCAAGACGACACCCCCATGTGTCTGGGCCATCTGCTGTTCCCACTTATCCTGCTCCTGACAGCTCGGAAGTGTTCTTGGAGGAAGCAGATGAAGGGACCTCCGAGGCCCCACCAGTTTTGTGTCAGCTTGCACCTTGAAGCTCACCATCCCAGAGACTTTCACATCAGCAGATCAAGTTAGCTGCGAGGCATCTGGGTTACTCTCTGGTGCGCACAACACATCTACTGATGTATATTGGGTGGACGACAGAACACCCAAGGCCTCTGACACACAGAGGCCTGCCTGGGGCAAGGACTCAGCTGGTCCTAGGCTACATGCTGGGCCTCTGCAATCAGTTCTCCCTCAGCTGCTGGAGATGCAGCACCAGAGCCAAGGAATGCAGGAGGCAATGAATGACTGTGAGGCTCTTGGAGGAGGATTCTCAAAGCTTTCAGGTGGACCAGCAATTGCTTGTCTACATGATTCCCAGGTCAACACTGCAAGGCTAGCGTTCGTGGAGGGAAGTCTGGGACAGGAAATCCTCACCGTGAATGGCAGGTTCCAAACAATGGCCCAGTTACAGTGGGCCACAGTGAGGGCCTCAACAAGCTTCTCGAGATTCTGCAGCCCATGGCTGAGAGACTCGAGAGCTTACAGGAGACCCAGTGGGACAGCACCAAGACGCTGTTGGCCATGGTAGCAGCTTTTGCGAATGTGGCCCAGTCACAGGAGGTCACGGCTGAGGAGCTACAGAGTGTGGCCCAATCTCAGACTGACAGGTGGCCCCCAACTCAGAAGGCTATCACAGAGGACTCGATTACCATGGCAAGAACATAGGTAGTCCTCCAGGGCTGGCAGGACTAGGTGACACCAGATCTTCTGGGGCTCACTGCAGAAACATTGCCATCCCATGGAGTGACCCAAGGGCCCACAGGAACCCCAAGGGAGGAGGAAGGGCTCGTGCCCATGCCAGGGTCTTCCGCTCAGGAGAATGTGACTATGGCTACAACTTCTGCCTCCCCCTTCCTGACACTGGGGCACCTCAGGAACAGTGGGATAAAGAGGGTGCCATGGATATGTGCCTGCCACCTGGAAGCCGGCCAGGGCTCTCAAGTCCAGGCCTTCCAGAGAATGATCACCAAAGGTATCACAGGCCACAGGCACAGTAGGCAGCTGGTCCCCTCTGATGTACACAGACGTAGTGGGAGGCCACATAAAGCTAAGAAGTTGTAGCGGCACTAAGGTGACACGGGTGAAGACCAATACTAGAGAGATAGAATATTTATTCACTTTAAAATCTCACATTCACCTGTTTTTAAATTATCACTTATTTTGAAAGCACTAGTATTTCAACACACACTTACAAAGAACAAAGAACAACCCAGCACGGGAAACAGGCCCTTCGGCCCAATGAACCCGCGCCGCTGCTTCTCCCTACACCTATTCTACCCTGCGTGTCTACGAATGGAACCCCTAACTTAGCCAGATTCGGGGAGAATAGTGTCAATTTGGTTAAACCAATCAGCCTAAGAGCACATGTGTGTGGGAGGAAACCGGAGCGCCCGGAGGAAACCCACGCAACCACAGGGAGAATGCGCAAACTCCCACAGACACAGGCCCAAATCCATGTATCTGCACAGCTAGCAGTGCTAGTCACTGTGTTGTTGCGGCGCCCGTCTATCGGTCCAGGATCAAGCACACACACCGACACGAAGTACTAGGCCACTCCCGGAACCTCCAAGAGCAGCCCACGCACGACCCACCGTGTACATGCCCCTCGTTTGACAACGAGGTGGACCTCCACCTGCGGAATAAAAAGACAAAAATGTTAACTTACAAGTCTGCATTTCCGGTGTCTCCCGAGGCTCTGACCTTATTTAATAGCCCCTACTATAACCCTCCATCCTCGTTTCGCTTGTGACTAACTTGACTCTAATTAGCCTCTAACAGGAAAGTACTTACCCCGATGGTTGCCAGAGGGACCCTGCACATTGATGTCAGTGAGGGAAGCCCCTCAATGTGCTGCTACTGAGAAAATCAAGGCACTCAAATAATTGACTGACTACAGTGGGTTGTATGAGATTCCCTCCCCCAACACTCCACCCACCCCAGGGCCCTACTTGGATGTTTCCTTACTCATCACTCAGACATGGGCCCAGGTGCCAGCGTGCATGCGGTGCACAGGCATCATCACAATGGAGCTTTGCGAGTGGTCATCACCCTCTCGTCTGCCACAGGAACTCACTAACACTGTGTACCCAGGCCCGTCACTCTGATGTGACAATGTTGCAGCAGATTGTAGAACTCCAAAGTGGTGGGGAAGAGGGTGGGGTGGAATAGAACTCACATGTGGCAACATAGGCCCCTAGTGACCAAAGCACATGATGATCAGAGCCTCCCTCGCATTCTTGATCCTTGCTGCCACCAGCCCTCCAAATCTGAGTGGTGGTGTTCATCATCATCGTCCTCCTCCTCCTTCTCCTCCTGCTGGACACCTCCTCCCCAGCTATGCCTGGCTGGTCGATCTCCACATCCTCCTCCTCAAAAAGGTCTCCTCACTGCTAAGCCAGATTGTGTAAGGCACAGCCCACCGCTGCAATGCAGGATGATATAAAGGGGCTATATTGGAGAGCCCCACCAGAGTGGTCCAGACACCTGAACCGCATATTGAGGAGCCCTGTGCACTGTTTCATTATTGAACGGGAGGCAACGTAGACCTTATTATATCAGGTCTCTGCATCAGTCTCAGGCCTCCCCACAGGTGACATCGGCCAAGTCTGAAGCGGATACCTCATGTGCCCCATGAGTCATCCCTCCACACTGGGCTCCCCCTCAAAGAACTCTGGGAATCAAAGCTCCTCAATATGCAGCTGTCTGGCACAGATGTGCGTGCTATTCAACTGATGTTCACACACCAACTGTACATTTATTAAATGGAAGCCCTTTCTGCTCATGAATGTTCCTGGATTCTTCACCGGGACTTAGAGGGAGGTGAGTGCAGTCTATAGCCCCCCGCACATTTGGCATCCCCGCGATGGCCGCAAATCCTGCAGCCCATGTTTCCTGCTGGGCCTGGTCCAGGTTAGATTGAATATGTTGACCAGCCCAGTCGTACAGGGCATCCATGACCTCCTTGATACACTTGTGGGTGGCTGGTTGGGAAATGCCGCAAAGCTCTCCATTGGGAGTCTGGAAGGACCTGCTGGCCATCACTTTCACAGCCACCAGGAATGGATGCTCACCCATGCCTCGAGTTGCAGGTCCTGCAACAAATGGCACAGGTGTCGCATTGTCTCTTTTTGGAGTTGAAGCTGTCAGTGGCATGCCATATCTGATAGTTGCTCAAAGGACACTCACGTGCAGAACTGTGTGGCCAAATTCCCCCCCAATTCAATTCTCAAGTTTGCTAACAACACCAAGAGGGGAGGGGGATGGAGGAAGGGGAGACATAGATGGAGAGATTAACGAACTCTGGTGGACCCACCCCCCCCCCGCCCAGCCCAGCAACACACATCCCACGACCCTCACCAACACATACTCCTGTTATTGGACAACAAATTTTATGAAATTGTGCACACAAAATGGAAGCAGACTAAAGTTACACTCAGAGCCTCTCCACTAAAAATCACTAAGTAACAGACACCGATCAATAGGCAAGAGCATGCTTTTAGAATGCAAATGAGAGCTAGCACATAAGGGAAGCTGGACAAGATGGCACCTACAGGAGCTAAATCTCCACCCCATCAAAATCAGCACCTTTAAAACAGTCAAACAACTCATGGAGACACCTAAAATTAGCATAGTTACGGAAACATTCCTGGCCCCTCAAAACCTCTTCTGAGATCAACGACACACCTATGGTTCAAACCTCGGAGATTCTAGACTATTAAATAACCAATCAGACAAAACAATTAACACACACCTAAAACAATTTCCTCAACACTTGGAAACATCGAGACAGGATGGCTAAGGTCGAGTACTGTAAATATAGTATTAGCATTTGAATCGCGTACTGTGCCGAAGTTCAGGTATAACTATAGCCTGCTGCGAGGGACGGGCAGAGCGCTTTCGGGACAGTCCGATTGTATGTCCTGACTGCGCTCCTTCGTCGACGTAAAAGAAAATAAAGCTGTGCCTTTATTGAACTTCACTCTGAGTCCGTAGTGGTCGTTTCGCCCACTCGCGCTAACACTCCCCATACTGTTCTCTACAGACAGCAGTAGCACACACTCCCCATACTCCTCTGAAGAGGGAAATTATTAACCAGTTGATAAGATTTTAGACAGAATATATAAGGCACTGACAGTACTCCCAACAAGGAGTTAAATGATCCTTGAAACAAAGATAATAAGCTAATGAAACAAATAGTTTACACATATGTGGATGTAGTCACATAATTAATTAAGTAATGATGATTTTAAAACATATATGCTGATATTTTAAATGTATTTTAAGTAGTAAATGAAATTGTTGTTCATTTCACCCAAAGACAAGTTACTGCAAAGTATGATGGTAAAGGCGAAGAATTCACAGTCAAATTCCTGGGAACGTCAGTAGCTAGAGAATTCATATCAGAAATTTTCTGGTGAGGGAACATATTTGCAACTTTATGAATAGGGATATTCATTGTCTAGACAAAGAATAGCTATATTTTTGGACACAGAATTATGTGTCTGTCCAGTTTTGGCAATGAGCCAGTGGAAATATTCACTCCAATCTCTGTGTTGAGTGTCCATAGTTACATAGCAACAGGGAAGTGAGTTCAGCCAAGATGGGAGTCAGTATCCAGATTAAATGGATGAATAATTTATCCTTATGCCTGGTAGTAAAATGCAATTGGCTGAGTTACTTGTCAAGAATTATTATTGATATACGTTTACTGAATGTGGTTGATCTTAACTAATATGAAGCAGGAATGATCGATAAGAAAATCTCTAATTGATCAGTTTTTGATTGTATGTTAGGTTCATTGAAGGGATTCTGCTGCTCTATTCCAGAGCTGTTTAACCTTTTGGTGGTCTCTGTGCAGCTGCTTGTTGTGTTTTTGTTTTAAATAAATGTTATGTCTTCATACAGAAATATCTGCTTCATGAGTTTTATGTTGTCTGTAGTTAAAGACAATACCGGCCATCTCAATTCACCCCACAACACCCCCCCATAGACCTTCACAACACACATTCCCCATACCTGCCCCTGGCAACACACACCCCCATACCCCCCACAGATCCCCAGCAACACACACTCCCCATACCACCCCCCATAATCCCTCTAGAAACACAGATGCCCTATAGCCCCCCAGATACCAGAATGGCAACACAGCCCCCCTATTCCCCCTCAATCACAAATACACACCCAGTACCCATGGAGTAGTGGCCACAGGCAGTGCTGTTTGACAAGTCCTGAGGCTGCAGCACTGCCACTTCAGAGAGTTTCCAGCCCACCTGCAACAGTGCTTGCTGCTGCCTGCACTAGGACCCAGGATCAGCGCTGAGACCCGAGGTCAGCACTCCGACCCGGGTCTGTGTTGAGAGTCAGAGGTTGGACCCCAAGAGCAACAACAACCCCCACCCACCCACCCACACACACACAGTTCCCCCAACCTAAACCACAAACTGGCCACCAAGAAACAACCCCCTCTGAGCAGCATGAAGTAGTTTGAAAGTAGAAACTTACTTCCTCGCTCACCCACATTGATCAAGTGCCTGAATGCGACTTCTATACATGAGATGTTTTCTTGACTGATCTAGCTGCAGTGAATGAGGTGGTCAACGCATGTGAGCTGGGATAATTGGGAGTGAAACTTGCTAATGACATTGTGATGAATACAAAAAATGCAAATTGATGTTCCACCCATTTTGGGCAGAGACCCGATCCCATCAACCTTTTTCTGCTTGATAAAGTAGGAATGGGCTCAAAAATGGCTGCCATCCATTCCTGCTAGTCGCATCGCGCCCGATTTTACAACATTTTCACACTGCAAAACGGGCTCAATGAAGTCATAAAATTCCGCCCATAGGATGAAAATGTGCAACTTTTCACTGATAAATAAATGTAAGTAAATAAATTGAAAATAGAGAAAGCAAAACAGGGACACAAAAAACATGAGGATGTTCCATTGGGAGAGAAAAGCTTCAATGAGCTAAGTGAATGTTATTCATCTTGAACATTTCTTGAGGCGTTTTGCTTTTCAGTTTTGAGAAATTTATAATTTCTGCTTCGAGCAGAAACAACATTTGTTTACTTCAATTACCAATATGAATTAGAACCAGCAAAGAGGCAGGTCATTTTAGATTTAATAATGGGAACAAGCCAGATTTAATTATCAGATTAATGGCACGTGAACATTCATCTAAAATTTAATGAGAAATGAATTCAGTGTTGTGTTTGAAAGAGAGAAACACGAAACAGGTTATACAGATCCTGATTTTCCGATGGGAACGTAGTGGTTTGTCTAATGTACATTAGAATTGCATGGATATGCATGGGAGATTGTCTCAGGCTTTAAACTTCTGAAGCAATTTTTTAAACTGCCTGATTGTCAATGATGTTTTAAAGGGCAACCACTTAAATGATGCCAGCAGTGCAGACTTCAGTCTGGATGTGTCGATGATACAAATGTATCTAGAAGCATTTCCTTAGACTTTTTCATTGATTGTCAAAGAGAAAAGTCAGATAACATGTTCACTGAAAATCAATTATTCACCCCAGAGAGTGCAGTGGCAGAGGATGTCCTATAGCGGAGTTGTATGTCTGGAGGCAAAGCCTCAGGAAGCATAATCTTTCATCTCTGAAATATTGAATGATAACCTCAAAATATCACACTGCCTGAATGCCTTAATGGTGCCAATGGAAGTTTTTTGCTTGTGAGTCATTTAAATCTGGAAAGGGTATCATTGAAACATTTCCCAAAGTGCACGAGCATTCACCAACAACTGAGGCAACATTTTGCAGGGCTTCAGACTTCATTAAATCAACAAGTCCCCTGTGATGATGAAGGAAAGATCCCTCACATTCTGCAGGATTGCTGGACTCCTGAAAGTAATTGAATCAATTAGTTTAATGTGTATTCCACTGAAGGCCCCAATAGATGAGGCTGTTTTTTCCTTCAACAAGAATGAGTTCCATGAGTTATTGAACGTGATGACAGTGATGCCCAAATAAAGATCTTGAATGTAAATGCGGACAACTAGGCAAGTGTACATTTTTCATTCATCCTGATGGGCTCAAGATTGCATCAGGCAATGACCTCATGCAGGGAAGGCAATAGGATAGTGGTATTGTCACTGGACTGTAACCAAAGGCCCAGTGCAAGATCTGAGGACCTGGGTTCAATCCCAACATGGCAGATGGTGAAATTTGAACTCAATAAAAATCTGGAATTAAAAAATCTAATGATAACAACCATGAAACCATTGTCAATGATCAAAAAAACCCATCTGGTTCACTACTACCCTTTAGGGAAACAAATATGCTGTCCTTACCTGGTGTGATGTGCATGTGACTCCAGATCCATAGCAATATAGTTTACTCATAAAAAGCCCTGTGAAATAAAGGGCAGTTAGGGATGGGCAATAAATGCTGTCCCAGCCAACATACCCACAATCTCTAAAACAAGGTCACATCACTGGCAAATGTAGGATGGCTCCTGGGTGATAAGCAATATCATTGTGAACTTGAATTCAATAAAAAATTATCTGGAATTAAAAATCTACTGATGTCCACTAAACCATTGTTGACGGTCAGAAAATCCATCTGGTTCACTAATGTCCTTTAGGGAAGGAAATCTGCCATCCTTACCTGGTCTCGTCTATATGTGAATCCAGAGCCATAGCAATGTTGTTGACTCTCAACTGTCCTTGGGCAACTAGGGATGGGCAATAGATGCTGGGCAGTCAGCGACACCCATGTCCCATAAATGAATAAAAAGATCTAGTTTAGTCTATTTTGCTAAACAACATTACAACATAGAAAAAAAATTTGCCTCTGACTTAGGGCTCTTGTTTAAAAAAAAGCCAGTACTATTTGAAGAAAAGTCCCCCGATGGCTGATAAGGTGACAAAGCCCCCAACAAGGAAAATATTCAGGAATAAGGTCAGCTAACATGCAGGGTTTGTGGATATGCATGGTTACCTGTCAAATGAAAACCTTTGCAACAACAGTCACTGCCATTGCCATAGCAACATTAGTTTGATCACAACAAGGTCATATAGATTTATTTAAAAGGGAATATCTGCCTTAAAGAATGAGCAAATGAGAGTAAAAAAGAACAGAGACAAAGGAATAGAAAGAAAAACACAAACTGTGAAATGGAAGAGAATGAGCGCCAGCAAAAAAGAAACTGAGGGAAACTAAGAGACAAAAATTACCAAATAAGTCCATGGGAAATAAATAGAGACAGTTACAGGAAGGGAAAGATTAGTGCTGTTCTAATTATACCTTTACCACAGTGGAGCCTCTGCCATTGCAACCACAGTCATGAATCTATAATTACCGTGTTAACACACTTACATAGTTAATTTCTATGATAAATGTGGAGCTAGGAATTTACAATGGAAAGATAAAAATAATGTTAGAATTAGACTTTAAAATGGGATTGCTGACATTGGTACACCCTAGTCCAATTATCCTCTGTTTTATTGCTTTTCACCTGAAGGTTATATTTGATTTTAAACTCTCCAGGTATAGTGCCAAATCTGATTTAAGTATACATTAGGATTGGTTTCAAACTGTAATCATGCCTTGTGATGTGGATAATGGCTATAAAAACCTCAAATTCACATCAGCATTTGAACACCTGTTAGGTTACTGCTAGTATTGAGTTCTGGGATTCATTATTCATGGTGCATAACATTCATTAAATTTCTATTTGTTTGACTGAAGATTAATTATTTGTAAATCAGTAGGCATGTAGCAAAGGTCTCCTTCCTCTCCACACCTACTTCACTGTCCACACCTCACCCTTCCATTCTTTCCCTTCCACATCTTTTTCTCTTGCTTTCCCTTCCTCCTCCTCTTTACTCCCTCTCTTCCTCTCACTCACCTAGATGTTCCTCTCCTCATATTCTTGAGTTTTAGTCCCCTCTCCCTCTAATCTTGCTCAACCCGAACACTGTACTTGGTTTTGACACCCCACATGGACTCCCATGAGAGATCAACAAGTTATATATTAAAGTTGACAGGTAGTTGCAACATTCCATTTCAAATTGCATTGAATACTCCTATAACAATCTCTATTCATGGGAAAATCGATTTTAAAAAGTCAATTTTTGGATGAAATATTCATCACACTTGCAGTTACCAGTGTGGCTGGGGATTCCAATGCAATACTATGTTTTGCCGGTGCATTGCTTCAGGCTGCTGGCCATTAGATCCAATTTAATCTAATTTATGGATATTGTAGGTTAGTGGTTATGTTACTGGATTGATAATCCAAACACCTGGACTGAAGACACAGAGACATGAGGTCAAATCCCACAGCATTACGTGGAGATATCAAATGTAGTTAATTTGTTAAATCAACACTAACAAGCTAACAGTGGTCATTAAAATACCAGATTATCATAGAAATCCATTCAATTCACTCTTGCCGTTTAGGGAAGGAAATCTGCCACCACTAGTCTGTCAATCTGCATGGGAATGTCAGGTATAGTTCAGTCAGTAGCACTCTTGCCTCTGTATCACAAGTTGTTGGGTTCAAGACTTACTCTGGGACTAAAACACCAAAATCAAGGGGCAGGATTTTCTGGTCTTACCCGCAATAGGAATCACTACAGATGGGACAAATAATTTGTTGGACCAGACGAAGGTCTATTGATTTTAGGCGGGAATTTCTAGTCCTGGGTCCCATGTGATCTAACCTTACTGAACAGACTACCATACAGTACCTTGTCAAAAGCCTTGCTAAATTCCATGTAGATAATGTCAAACACACTGCCCTCATTTTCTTGGTCACTCCTTCAAAAAATTCCATCAAATATGTAAAACATGATTTCCCACAGAAAACCATGCTCAGTATCCCTAATCGATCCATACCTTTCCAAATGCATGCTGTCTTTTTTAAATAACGGCACAACATTTGCCTCCCTCCAGTCTTCCAGCACCTCACCTATGGCTGTTGATGACACCAATATCTCTGCTATGGGCCCCGGAATTTCTTCCCTTGCTTCCCACAATGTCCTGGGGTACCCTTGATCAGCTCGGGGATTTATCTACTTTTATTTGGACTAATCCAATTTTCTATTTATAACTCAACAGAAAACTTGGGATAAGGTAATATCAGAGAGTTAGTTCATTTTACCCAAACTCAAAATGCAAAAAGAATGTTCACAATGTGCCCTCCTTTTTGCATTTGCACAATAAAAGGGAGATAAGGGAAAGAAAGAAGTTGAGGACAAATAACACAGACAAAATAATAATTATTGTATCACATGGGTCCTGAATCAAAAGTCCAATGGTGCATTTCTTTGGAGAGGTTAACAGCTGAAGCTGATGTGGAGGTAATCCATGTTTCCAATAGCGCTGACTTCTACAATGGCAGAAGTTCCAGTTGAAACAGTGTATATGAAAGTCAGGCAATCTAAACCTGCGCAGATCTCTGATTGTACCGTGTTTGGTTGACACAAGATGGTTTGGACAAAGGTTGTATATTCATGGTTTGGGTTCTTGAGATGGTTATGTTTCATCCATTAATAAGCGTTGTCTTCACTGACAGATTGTCTGTGTTGACCAGGGCTTTGCCTCAGAAATATAAAGAGGCCTTTGTGCATTTCTTTGGAATTTGTATTCTGCCTTCACATGGGTATTTTGCAATATTAGAGATGACGAGGTCACTGTGGTTTTCTGAAGGTTAGAAGTTTCTTTCATGCGAGTCATAACCTGTCATGGCTTCAATTAGTGTAAAGCCTTTCTCCATTATATTTAAAAAATAATACTAACAATTTTTACAGTTGTATATATTTTATACAATGATATGTATATTCTTTTCCTTCACGTCTTATTAACGTTGCATCATCTTTCTCCATCTTGTTTCTACCTTTCTGGATTAACTGATAGACAGTTTGAACACAATTTTAATAATAAAATAGACACAAAATTTTCACATGCCAAATATCGAAATCAGCTTCAAAAATTGCAAGATGATAACATTATTTATAATGGAAAAAAAAAATCCATCCACACGATCCTTATTCTGTACGCTTGGTGACCCAGTAACATTACATTTTCCAGGTCAGAGATTTTTTCTTATTGACAGAATTGCATGATTCTCAAAGAAATGATTGTATGTTGTTCGAACAGTTTGGAAGAGTAATGGAAAATTGAGATTCAAGTCTTGTGAGTCCAAGAAAGCATGATTTAGCAAGTTCAGATCGAAATGTGATCTTGACTTGATTTTCCAGTTCTTCTGGTGTGCAATTTAATTACTTCCAAGGCAATCAGGAGTTGAACATTCTGAAAGAATAAGAGAAGTTGGGCATTTTTTTAGATATATTATTTCATGGGCTGAGGATGTTATTGGCAAAGCAGCATTTGTTACTCATCCTTAATTGCCCTTGAACTGGGTGGATTGCCACATCATTTCGAGGGCAGTTAAGAGTCAAAAGAATTGCCGTGGGTCTGGAGTCACCCTTATGCCAGACTAAGTAAGAGTGACAGTTTTCTGTCCTTCAAGGATATTAGTGAACCAGATGGGTTTTTACAGTAATCAGTGATAGTTTTATGGTCACCGTTATTGAGACTAATTTTTCAATTCCGGATTTCATTAAAGGAATTCAAATTACACCAGTTGTTGTGGTGGGATTTCAACCTATGTACCCAAAGCATGAGCCTGGATCTCTGGATTACTAATCCAGTGACATTACTACAATGCCACTTTCCTACCCCCGACCCTTCCCTCCCCACTACCCCTTCCCACCAGTTCCTATAGTAAATATCTCCTCCCATTAATTAAAATCAACAGCGAGATCTTGGAAAATGTCGAACATTTTCCATATCTTTGGAGCCTCCTCTTGATGAAAGCAAACATGACGAATGAAGTTCATCATCGCATCATCTCAAAACCCAACAAACCAGAGTGGAGGCAAATCATTCTCAATCCTAAGAGACTGCCCAAGAAGTAGACCATCTAATAAAACTTAAAATTATAAATAGTAATTGGTGCAATTATTAAGTGCAATAGTAATTTTGATCTATTTGACCCCTTGCTGCATATCCTTAAGCCTAAAGTTTTGAAAATTGAATCATTCTTTGAAGAATTTTTAAGCTGGAACAAAGTAAAACATCATAAAATTCCAGACTGTAACAGCACCAAAACGTACAATTGAACCGATCTCATCTATGCCAATTTTATTCTTTACATTTATCCCCACGTAACAGCTTGATTTCTATGTTCCCTAATATTAGTCCTAATATTAGCAACTATTCAATTCTTTCTCATAAAATGAATTCTGATGCATTAATGATTTGTAAGAGAAAACTCTAGGTTCTAACAATTCTTTAATCTTTGTGTAATCGACTTAGGCTGAGTTGGTGTACTTGGTGACCGCCTTGGTGCCCTCAGCGCGTTTGGCTAGTTCGTCCAGTAGCATGAGGCAGACTTCGTTCTGGATCTCCTGTGCTGAGATGGTATACCACTTGTTGTAGTGGATAAGGTGCGATGCCTCAGAGGCGATGCGCTCGAAGATGTCGATCGCGAAAGAGTTTTAAGGTGGAGGGGTGGACCTGGGTCAGCACCCGGTACACGTAAGTGGAGTAGCTCTGCTGGCAGGATTTCCTCTGTTTCTTGGCCAGCTTCTTGGTGACTTTAGTCGGCGACTGCTTGGACGCCTTGTGGGACACACTGCCCTTAGCCACAACCTCAGACATTCTAACTCCACTTCATCCGACTCGAGTGGAAAACAACTATTTCTTATTATATTTTCTTTGGCTTTTTTTATATTTACCTTGAAATTGAACTTTCTTGTCTTTGCTTGGAACACCAGTTGAAATAATCAATCACCACTTATCTTTATAATCTTAAACTACTCTGTCAGTTTAAACCTTGGCCTTCTCAGTTGTTTGAAAAATATTCTACTTTCTTGACTGTCCCTCCATAACTGTAACCATAATTTAGATTTGCTTAAAATATTCAGAGAAGGTTCATTTAAGATATTATTAGGTTTGACGTTCCAATGTACCACATGTACTGTGGCCAATGGATTAAGTTTGTTGACATGTTAGAAACATGCATGGAAATCAGCTTTCATATGAGGCACTGGATAATGCCATGGATATTTACTGAAAGTTATCTCTATGAAATTAGCAAGTGCTTCTAACAGAAACACTCAGTTTTTGGCTCTCCTCTTGCTTGTGATAAATAAAGATTTCTATCCAGCTGGTAGAAACAGCTGGTACCGATCTCCCACTATCTGTTTCTGAAATGAAAAAGCCATTATCACATATGTCAGGCAACTAATCTCATATATTCCAGAGCAGAGCCTCAATTGGCAAACCTTTGGGATCACATTCAGTGTGATTGATTCGGTCCAAACTGACTGCAATCTCAGTAGACTGCAATAAATGAATGTTAAATTCAATAAAGTTGCTTTGCATGCTATTCATTTTCCTTCCAATTATTTTATAATTGCCGAGCAGACTTTTGCAAAGTATTTAAAAGATACCATCTTTGCATAAACTTTAAGCAACATAATTATTACAATTCCAGCCTCACATCTCTGTTTCATATCAAACAGCAGCCCAAAATCTTGCATTTTTCCAAAATGATATTTTTCCCATGGTCACACATTTTCCCAATTGCAGAGAAAACAGATTGAAAGAACTCTCCATTATTTTGCAATTGTATTAGTGGATGAAGTTATAGTAATAAAATCCCAAACAGTCACATCAGATAGGACAGTGCTCATTAATTTACAAATGAGATAATCAAGCCTGCATATTTTTCTTGTACAGCAAATTGGAGAAGGGAGGCTCATTAACTGAGATTGCTCTGAATTCCTCTGGGCAAATTCCTCACCTGAGTGACTCAATCTCAACAAAAGAATAAATGACCTCAAATCAAGATTTCAATCCATCATCTTGAGTTCCTTTCAAAAAACAATCTAAATAATAAAATGGAAAATAGAAGCTTTTTGGTCTATAAATCACCATTAACGATGATCTTGCAACAAATGTAATTAACTGAGTGAAAGAATATTAGGAGGCATTTCATTTCACAAAAATTAGTGAGTAATTTATTGTACAAGAAACTGGTGGCACAGCAGTTAGCACTGCTGTCTCATAGTGCCAGGGACACGGCTTCAGTTCTGGATTTGGGTGACTGTGTATGTGGAGTTTGCATGTTCTCCCCGTGTGTGCATGGGTTTCCTCCAGGTGCTCTGGTTTCCTCCCGCAGTCCAAAGATATGCGAGTTAGATGGATTAGCCATGCTAAATTGTCCCTTAGTGTCAAAACATGTATAGATTAGGTGGATTAGCCATAGTAAATGCACTGTGTTACAGGGATAGGGCTGGGGGAGTAGGCCTTGGTAAGATACTCTGTCAGAGAGTCAATTAAAGCTCAATGGCCAGATGGCCTCCTTCTGCACTGTAGGGATTCCATGGGGGCAATTCTCACAGCCCGCTGCACTGCTTTTGTACAACAGCGGGCTGGAAGACTCAAGCAGAGGCTATTTCATGGGTTCCCTGCTAGGCGCCATGGTCTCTGCACATCTCCGGCAGCCAGCTTTCCGGTGCCATCAGCTCCGTACCAGATATCAGCATGGAGCTGCATAATTTATTTAAATGAGAATTTCCCTACAATTTTCATCTGATTAGTGGGCCTGGGACTGAAGTCTCCAAGCCTGCTAGCATCTCCCTCCCCATCAGGAGTGTTTCACTCCAGTGGGATTTACAAGTGGGGAGCTGGTGGCTTGACTGTGCCCAAGTGAATGGGAGCAATTGAGGCCCACAGGAGGTGGTGGGGGTTAAGAGGAAGAAAGCTAATCCTGGGTATTGTCACCTTGGCAGTGCCTGCCTGGGCCCCCTTGCACTGCCCAAGGGGCAAAGTGGTATTGCCCACCAGGCATTGGGCAGAGCTAAGGGGGCGGGACCTCTGGTGGGAGTAGAGAGTCCCGCCGCCACTCTGCAGTCAGGCTGAGTGACAGAGGGAGGGAGGCCAACGATTAGGGCTGGGTATCAGGGTGGAGCACAATGCTGGCCTGCCGGAGAGATCGGCGTTGCAGTGGGGAGTGGGGTGGGGGGCTGGGGACTATGGGCGGGAAGGAGCAATCAGGAAATCAGGGGGTGGGAGAACAGATTTGGGAAATCTGAACTGCGTGAGGAAGGGGGAGATCGAGGTGGGCCACGAGGGTAAATTGGGAAGGAGTTTGAGGCTGGCCTGGACACATCCGGGCATCAGCGATCGGGCTGTGTGGGAGTTGGAAGGTCAGGATGCGGGGTTGTGGGGCTGACCACCAGTCGAGCTGGCCAACAACTGGGAGATCGGCAACGTGGAGATACTGCGCATGTGCCAATCTCAGCACTGACAGATTGGTGCGTACACAATGGCCTGCTCAGCACTATAATGCCAGCTTCTTCAGCGGAAACAGGCTCTGCCCACTGATTTTTCCTGAGATTCATACTATAGTGTACAGAGTGTGGGAGATTCATTTTGAAAATCCTACTGAAAAAAATAGTTTTTATATGAATTCAGCACATAGAATTTTTTGGGGAGAATCAAAGATGTATAGATAAGGTGGATTAGCCATGATCTCCTATGATTTGAACAAGCAGTAAACCACTAAATTCCTTCAAATGTAAGCTAGACCTGTTTCTGGCTGGGCAAAGGTCATGTCAGGCCACTACTGCTGATTGCGTTAAAGAACCAGAAAGGAATTTTCCAAACGCTTTCTGAATTGGCCTGGATTTAATTCTCTTTTTTCACTTCACACAGGAGATTGCATGGCTTCTGGCTGATGTAGGGAGAGTATATATTGTGATGCACAAAGCGTTTCAATGCCATGGGCCGGGCTGTATTCCTGTTTGTCATTGTTATACGATTCCAACTATGAATTCCACTTACTTTTAACTTTCTGTAAGTTAGGCCAATATCCCCCACTCTACCATTACCATCAAACTGGAGGATCAACCCTGAAAAACATGGTTCTAAATATCTTATCATTTTCAATTAAATCATCTGAATGATAATGAAGTAAGTGAAACAGCATGATTATCATTATGATGTTACAAAACTTTGTTTTTTTTTGCGAGCCACCTTGATAGATTGGATGGACTTTAGCATTTAGGCCCACCCGTACTGAGGGAGGCCAACAATGGTATAGGAACCCAAAATGTAATGGAGTAGGCTTTGCCATTGCTTTGTACGATATACCAAATGCTCATCCAGATACCTTTTAAAGGATGTGAGGCAGATCATGGGGCAGCTCTTCCAATTTTGGCAAAAGTCCCCGAATGTTGGCAAGGAGGACTTTGCACAGTTGACAGGACTGGGTGCGTCATTGTTGTTTCTGGTGTCTAGGTCAAGTGGTCCCTCCAGTTATATTTCTTTTAGACTTGATAGCAGTTTATACTTTTATAGCTGAGTGGCTTACTAGGCCATTACAGAGGACATTGAAGAATCACACAAATTTCTGTGGGTATGGAATCACATGTAGGCTAGACCAGATAAGGACAGCTGATTTCCTTTCCTAGAAGACATTCGTGAACCAGATGGGTTTTTACATCAATCAACAAGAGTTTCATGGTCACCATTAGCCTAGCTTTTAATTCCAGATTTATCAATTAAGCACATGTCCACAGCACTAGCCTGGGTCTCTGGATTGCTAGTCCAGTAACAATACAACTCCAGAACTCTGTTCAACATTCCAGCTTCTATTGCCAACATTCACACTCTAAAAGTCCCAATATTTTTATCCACAATATTCCTCAGCCTTTCAGTTCAACACATTCCTCTCTCCTGAGACATCTTCTCATATCAGTATCTGAACAGCCAGCATTATTGCCATTTCACACTTATATCCCATTGGCACTCTCCTTAAATCTTATTCTTTTATCCTCTGAAAATATTCAATTTCTCATGCTCATTATCCTCTTCTTACACTTGAGAACATAGGTATCAAGGGTGAAAACTAGGGTGACCTTCCAATAATTGCTATCCTGACCACTGTAGAGAAATAGGTGATGGGTATCAGCAGAATGATGGTGTGCATGCCCATTGATGAGGGAGAGATGAGGGTCTCCCAGACACTTGGTGACATAATTCAATATCACACTGCTGCGTAACAATCACTCATGAACTGAGGTCACCAGAGACTGAAGGATTATCAAGTGCACAACTTTGAACCTTTTTCCATTGTCATCTCTAATTCATGTCTCCCATTGGTCCTTCAGGTGTCATTCAAGAGCTGGTGCAGCCTGAGACCAAGGAGTCCACAGAGGAGGTTGTGTATGAGTTATAACTCACGTTCCACTATCTTGCATGCACGCACTCAGTGGGGCCTCCAAGGCAGGTAGCTACATTGTTACATGGTGAACATCACACCACAAGTGAGAAGGAGCAGGTACTGGGGATGGGCACAATACTGAAGAGGGTGCTTTCGAAGGTCCAGGACATTCCAAATTCTGCTCAATTGGACACAAAAGCTGGGCCTCAGTGGTCATCCTCATATAGGACTATTGGAGAAGGAGCAGAAGTTGTATGACCCATCGCACTTCACTGGAGGGAGGTTTTTACTCTTCCACAAGGTGTGAGCATTGTTAGCTTATTCCTAATTGTGCTTGAGAAGGTAATGGTGGGTAGCATTCTTGATGGCTGTATTCAATGTGATGTAGTTACACAAAGAATGTGTTATGGGAATTTCAGGATTTTGGAGCAAGGGTGAAGGAATCCCACTCACGATAATATTTAACTTGCCAGGGAACTTGAATGTTAGAATTATGATGGTAAAACAGTGAAATAGTTCTAAATTATGATGGCTTGTGATTTGAGGGGAACCTGCAAGTGTTGATGTTGCCCTGCCCCTACTGTCTTCATTCTTACAAGAGGTAAAGATTATGGTTTCAAAAGGTATTGCCAAAGAAACCTTGGCAAGGAATTTTATTGTACCTTGTAAATAGATAATATTGTAGTCATGCTGTGCCTATAGTGGAAAGAGTGAGTGTTTAATGTGGTGAATTGGGTCACAAATCAATGGGCTGCTTGTTCTGGATAGTTTTACACTCCCTGAGTGTTGTTGGAGCTGCACATATTCATGCAAATTGCAAAGTATTCCATAACACATGACTGGTTCAGTTAAGATTTTGGTTATGGTGATTTGCAAGATGTTAGAAATATAAACGTATGGAAAACTATGATCTAATTGATTTGAGGTAAGATGATACCCCAAAATGTGCCAAGTATCTTTCTCTCGATAGACAGCAGTGAAACAAATAGAATATTTATCATATCCTACATATTCTAATACAAAATCTGGGACAACTGTCCCTGTGAATTTTCTATCTTGTGTAAGTGGTGAACTGAACACCAGAGGACCAATTGGATGCTCTTCAAATGACCGGAGTTGAAAGGAATGGAGAGACATGGTTCGTCCCACTATAGACCATATTTCTGACCTCCCACTGACTTTAAACCATTCATCTCCTTTGATGCTAAAAGATGGACACATGCAAATCTTAACAGCTGACAATAATTTCAAGTTCCTGGAGTATCAGGATTAAATTGTAAAGCCAGTGAATCCAAAGGCTTAGAGAGTCTGAATAGTGGCTTACCCTCGGGTTACAGAGTGTTTTCCAGTCCTGCTCTTCTCAAAGATTCAGACATGTGATCAATAAATCAACATTTATGATAGCTAAACATATTGTCACATTTTGGAGTACTTTCCAATTTTTATGAGTATTAACACTTACAGCTGACACTGTTATATCAGCAGCATGACATCATGAGCTGGGAGTCCCATGGTTTCTGGTTTTTCAATCACCTGTAGCTTATCAATATCCAGATCTCTGGCGAACACCACATATTTTGCTGTGATAAAGGCAAAATGCTGTGGATGCTGGAATCTTAAATAAGAACAGAAAATGCTGGAAAATCTCACAGGTCTGATATCTGTGGAGAGAGAATAGGGCCAATGTTTTGAGTCAGGATGTCTTCAACAGAGCTGAAGACTAGGAAAATAGGACAAGATTTATACTGTGAGGATGAGGGAGGTAGGGGAAGAAGGCTGCTATTGATAGGGATGGCATAAACAAAAAGACAAATGGAAAGTAAATTGTGATGATAAAGGCTGAATTGGTGCTGTTAGCAACAAAATAAATAAAGTAAAGTTTATTTATTAGTCACAAGTAAGGCTTACATTAACACTGCAATGAAGTTACTGTGAAATTCCCCTAGTCGCCACACTCCAGTGTTTGTTGGGCCATTGCAGCTAACAGCATGTCTTTCAGAATGTGGGAGGAAACCTGATCACCCATAGGAAACCCATGCAGACACA
This sequence comes from Carcharhinus amblyrhynchos, assembly GCF_965287045.1. NCBI lineage: Eukaryota > Metazoa > Chordata > Chondrichthyes > Carcharhiniformes > Carcharhinidae > Carcharhinus > Carcharhinus amblyrhynchos. Next base: position 36,211,621 of record NC_137333.1, on the reverse strand, counting down.
GGGAGAACATGCCACATAGATAGTGACCCAAGCTGGGAATTAAACCCAGTCCCTGGCACTGCGAAGCAGCAGTGCTAACCATTGTGCTACCATGCAGCCTGGGACTCCTAATATACGCTAACAGCACCATTCCTAGACTTTATCATCACTATTTATATTCCTTTTGTCTTTTTGTCAATGCCATCCCTATCAATCACAGCTCCCACCCCCACACATCTTGCTGGAATTTGTGTTAGTCTTGGTTCAGTGATTACTCACTCAGCTCTTAGTCAGAACGCTAAGGCACAAGATTTAGGCTGATACACCAGTACAGTATTGATGTAGTGCTAAACTAATGTCATCTTTCAGATCAGATATTAATTCATGTTCCATCCACTCTCTCAGTTCACATTACACAATTTGCAGAACAGCACAGGATTTCTCCACTGTGTTTTGGTCAATATTTATTCCTCAATCATACACTAAAAGAAATTGCCTGGTTATTAGCAAGTGGCTGTTTGGTGACCCACATTGTGCACAAACTGGCTGCCATGTTTGCTACATCACAACAGCGAGTACACTTCAAAAGTTACTTAATTTGTGGTAAAACTTTTTACGGTGTCCCAAAGCTATGAGAAGCATATACTGATGTAACTTATATTGCTTCCAGTATCAACTGAATAGGATTGTAATCATCTATTTAATAGTCAGAGTACTGCCTACTTCAACAACATTCGAGAAGCTCAATACTAGAATAAACCTGTTCACCTGATTGACACCCCGTCCACCATCTTAAACGTTTACTTTTTTCACCACCGATGCACATTGGCAGTAGTATGTACCACATATAAGATGCATTGCAACAACTCATCAAGGCTCCTTAGACAGCACCTTCCAAACCCACAACCTCTACCATCCACAAGAGCAGCAGATACCTGGGAACAAAGGCACCTGCAAATTTCCCTCCAAATCACATACCATTCTGGCTTGGAACTATATTACTGTTCCTTTATTGTCACTGAGTCAAAATCCTGGAACTCCCTCCAATGGTTAACAAATGCTGATCTCGCACCAAAGTTCACATCCCATAAAATAATAAAAGAAAACCTTGTTCAATCGGAACACTGGCCACATCAACTTATATTTCATCAATATCTAGCATTAGTCCCAAAGGACCAAAAGCATCTCTCTACTTTACAGATTTTGACAACTCGTAGCTTAAGGGGTACAACACTGCAAGTGTGGGGCAAGGTCTCCGTACATTATTACAGCCAGCATGAGCATTGAACCCCGCTACCTTCATTCATAACACAATCTAGCCATCTAATCTTACTGACCTACCCTCCCCGATAACTTGCAATGTTCCAAAGCGTCTCAAAGAGAACGACACATAACTAAGTATAGAAGAAATGAGCAAAAATCTAATGATATAGTTGGGGTTTGAAGAAGTTTTTAAAAGAGCGGCAGAGTTGAGAAGCTGAGGGGATCAGACAGAAATTGCAGAGTAGGACTCAACTGCCAAGGGTGGGAATGCACAAGAGATTATAGTCAGAGAACAAGTTGTACAAGATAGTAATACAGGACTAGGAGATTTAGCAGCGATGCAGTGAAATAATGCCATGGAGGAGTTTTAAAGGCAAGTAAAAAAGGTTACATTTAAGGCATCAGAGAAAAAAATGGTCCAAGTCACTACAGACAGTAGTATTGGACAAGTATGTGATATATGCAGTGAACTTACGGCAAAGTGGACTCTATTGAGCAGGGACTGGATGGTTGGTACGTTGGGTGCTTGCATTGTTGACCAGGATTTTACCTTTGCAAATGAAGATTGCTGTCATCCTGCACATGTATCAAATCCGATGTGATAACAATAAGCCACAAACTGAATGTCAACACACCAGTTTCTCATGATACAGTAGGTGACTGGATGTGAAATCTGCCTGCCATTTTGAAAAAACAATCATTAACGGATGATTGAATTTGTTAACACGTCAATTGGCCTGAATCTTACACTGTCCATGCCATAATGTGGTTGGCATGGGCAGGCAGGAATGGAGATTCTACTTTTCACTATCTGAGGTGAAATGCAGAAAGGAAAGGAGGGTAAAATCTTTGTTGGTTGGGGGGGGCGGGGGTGTGGGGGGAGGTGGTGCCCTGTAGGAATAATGATGGCCCACTTCATTGGGCATCAAAAATCCATCCCCCAACCTCCTCCAGCCTCCCCTATCACCCACCTGTCATATGTTACACAATCCCTCCTGGCCAAAAAACCCTGTCCTCTGGGGTCCATTGCCCTCTCCTTTAGGGGCCTGCATACAGTCCCAGCAGCGCCCAATACGGAGCTGTTGAGGGTGGGATTTATTCCCACTGTGGTATAAAAATCCCTCTCCCTGCTTTGTTAGGCTACATAGCACTGCAGAGCAGCCCTTTCTTAAGGCAATTGGTTTGTAACCAACTGTTGTAACTGTGGTGAGGTGTCGAGCAATATGCCTCTTCATAAAATTCAACCCCTTGAGTCTGAAAATAACAAAGATTTTTATTGAGATTTCTTTGACCAAAGCTAGGGTAAATTGGCACAATTTCCGCTGCCCACTGCGCTGCTTAAGTAATTCAGCAGGTCAGGAAATGTCAGCTAGAGGGCTGTAGTTGGATTGAGACTGGTGTCCAGCTAATTGCAACTTTCCTGGACCATATTTTTATGGCATAACCAGCCTCGTGCTAGGAAACAGTGTGAGGCTGATTACAATATTTAAGTTCAAATTTTAATATCATTAGTGAGCCCGGGACAATACCGTACGGGCTTGCTAATGCTTCCCACCCCACCGGGAAAGATTAATGTTGAACTAGGCTAGATGGCCTCGCTGGTGGGGGCAGAAGATATACAGGACACCCAGCCTCCCATCTAGTGACTCTGTCTACACTTCCTACTGCCCCGGCAAAACAGCCAGCATAATTAAAGACCCCATGCACTCCGGACATAGTCTCTTCCACTTTCTTCTGTCGGGAAAAAAGACAAAATTCTGAGGTCACGTACCAACCGACTCACGAACAGCTTCTTCCCTGCTGCCATCAGACTCTTGAATGGACCTACCTCGCATTAAGTTGATCTTTCTCTACACCCCAGCTATGATTGTAACACTGCATTCTGCGCTCTTTTATTTCCTTCCTTATAAATGGTATGTTTTGTCTGATGTGGGTATGTCGCACTGTCTGTAACTCCCGTGACTTGCCTGGGTTTGCAAAACCTCACTTACTGTACTGTCTGGAGACAATACACATCTCTTTAACCTGTGATCAGTGCTCCTTCCACTCACATTGTCAGCCACTTCAGGTCTTGAACAGCAGGTTAGGTGTAAGGATTCGCATTCTAATCAGTAATCTCTAAACTGTCTGTGCTTTATATGCTCTGTCTGAGGCCAGAACTCTCCATTCACCTGACGAAGGGACTAACCCCAAAAGCTTGTGCGTTTACTATCAAATAAATCGGTTGGACTAAAACCTGGTGTTGTCAGACTTTTTACTATGTTTTGTCTGTACAGGGTGCAAGAAACAATACTTTTCATTGTGTATTAATACGTCTGACAATATGAAATCAAATCAAAATAATCAGTGATGATGCATGGAAGAATGGAGGCTGGGCAGCATGAGAATAAGGAGCAACGAATAAGGAAATGTCATTGGAGTAACCACAGCAATATCAATATTACAGACAAAGACGGATTGCAAATGGAATAAGTTTGAAGACTGGAATTGAATGATTTTTAAATTTTAATTTATTCATACATGCAAAAGGTATTTTGTAAGAGGATCTCCAGGCTGTGAGGTGGGACACAAATTTAGTTCAATTTATAATCTGCTATTGTAACAAAGCAAATCTGTTTGGTTGATGTCGGGCAATATTGTTGCATACTGAAATGGCTCAAATTCAGGTAAGAATTGCCACATGCTGCATTGGTCTGTTAGCAATAAACATTGCCCCATTGTTTAACATTGGTCAAACAATCATAAGTTATTTATGAGGACAATTGAAAGAGATGCTCTGGTCATAGGAATGAAATTTGGTTTATGATAAGAAGATTTAATAAGGCACATTCTTGGCAGACAGATCAAACACAGTGATGGGAATGACCAGTAATCAGGGATTCGAATTGGCGTTAACTTTCTACCTAAGGGTTTGTACCAGGACTTTGCTATAGGACTGGAGTGAAATGTTAGAATTCTATTACTGTGAACATAAATCAACAGCAAATATGCCCCTCCAAAACTACCATAGATTATTCCTTCAGTAAACAAAGAAGATTACCAGCCCGCAATGTTTCAAATCTTCGCCCCGGGAGAAGAAGGTGTGTCAAAGAATGCTCAAAATCTTAAGATCTAAGTACATGCTACTTTTGGAGTTATATCTTTTCAAGAATGTGTGTATATCTCTATGAGTGTAAGAGCATGTAGTTGTGTATAATCAAGTGTTGAACAATAAACTTAAACTTACTTCGAAAATAAATGAGAAAATCTTTTGTTATGGAGCGTTGTTCTGAGTACAGAGTGTTCTAATAAACCTGTCTCCGATGTAATTATTTTATTGACATTGAGGGTTCAGAACATGTGTGGACTTTGGTGGGCTTTTCAGTCTGCAAAAGGGTGATGTGCAAGCATGACCTGTTTTACTAATGCTCCTGTTTTCATACTTATTGCTGTTATTGCTGTTCTGCTGAGTTACTATTAAACTTCATTAGTTATTTATATGAAGAAGACCACACTTCTAAACACCACATTTGACTATCTTATTTTGTAGTGTCAAGTCATTTGTCATTTGCTGAAAATTACAGTACTCAATGGTCAAATCATGTTCTGAGAACATACTGTCTTCAGTCGATCGAGGGATGTGAGAAAGGGATCTATCTCCATCATCACACCCCTGTCCATAACAACTGAAATAATGCTTAGTACTTCATGAATGTTATCAAATGCTGATCTTGATCAGATTTGGCACAAAAGGATCCTTCAGCATTTCTCAGAATATCGTTCTGGAAAAGCTTCAATAAGTGTGAGAGTTTTTGTCTAATCCAGTGTATCTGACCTTCCAAATCTATAGTGCCAAGGTTGATCGATATGTGATTGAAGTCAAGCTTTATGCTGTCCGAGAGTTGTTTCTTCTAGCCACATAAAATTCAGAAGAAGCTTGCCAACATCAACCTATTTTCAGACCAGTGTAGTTCAACAATTGTTTCTTCAACTTTTTTTAATGCAGTGATTGAATGTGAATTTTGTATTTGGAGTACAGTATCGTTTTGAAATGCAAAACTTTATTTTGATAAAGGTGTGTTTACACTAAAAATTTAATTTAAAAAATGCACCACTGTAGGAGATACATTTCTTCGAAGGCGATGTGTTTCTTTCTTCTCCCCTGATTGAGGTGAGATCAAGTGGAAGTCACCAATTGACCCTGGGCGCTCCAGTTAATGAGGAGGTAGGTGCCTAACATCCAATGACTCTGTGAGAGATCGGTGGTGAGGGGAAGGGGTCCAATGCCAATCTGCCTGAGATCAGTGGGGGGAAGGCGGGGGTTCTGTTGCTGTCTGCCTGAGATCAGTGGGAGTGGGGGAAGAGGGTCCAGAATCAGTCTGAGTGGCAGTGGGGTGGGACAATAAGGGGGTTAGTAATGTTGAGGAGATGAGGCAATGTCTGTGAGGGCCGGGGGAGGCATTAGCTGGCCCAGGAGGGATGTGGCAAGGGAGCCGCATTCTATCATTTTTTTCTGCACAGTTGGAGGTGTTGATCGGGGCTGTAGGAATTTGGGCGTGTTAAGCCCCACCCACAGGCTTGTGCAGTGTGATTCAGAATCGCTGATATTTTTGCAGGCAGAGTGTGTATGGGGGTGCCTGAGAACGTGACCAAAAGTCAGATCTGAAACACTCCCAGTTTCAAGACCGCCCAGCACTTCGAATCAAAATGGTAAAATAGGGCCCTAAAGATCACTTCTGAATGCTAATGATCACTTCCAGACATTTACCAAAGGCTCTGGTGGCTTTTAAATAATTCTGAGAGGTCCAATAGTTCCTGAAGTAATCAGGAGCAACCTAAGGAATCAGGATGATGGCTTTTGATAGCAACCGATGATGTTCCTGCCATAAAACTTGTAAATTATACCTTTGAATGCCAAATGATGTTATTACATGTTCTAAGCACATTTGGGTGTAAATTGATGTTCAAAATTTGCAGTAGGGGGATTGTTGAATATATTCAAGATTGGTTTAGAAAGTTTTTTGATTGACCAGAGCATCAAGCGTTCTGGGGGCAGGCAGAAAAATGGAATTAAGACCACAATAATATCAATCATGGGAACCAAATGGCCTACACCTGCTCCTATTTTTTATATGTGTTCAGATGAGAGTGCCATTGCAGCGTTCAGAGCCTGGATAGCTATCCCCACTAACCATGCTGGAGCCTGAATATTCTCCGAGTGCTTTGCCAATGCTTCACACACCTCTATTTGTACATCTAACTTCTGCCACCTCACAGACAGCTTCAGGAACCTGCCATATGCCTTGAGTTTAGCATTTTCCTGGTTTCCCATACTTCCAGGTGTCAGTCCAGCCAACTGTCACAGCCTCTGGCAGCTGATCCGGCGCTTCTGTCATGTTCAAACCAGAAGGTGCAACCATCTGAACCCACAATTGTAAACCCACCAAGTACCATTATCAATCCTGGAGCTAGGAGTGGAATGAGGATGGCCAAGTGCAACTTCTGAGTTCCTCTCCTCTTCCTGAGAAGATAACACCAGACCCTCAAGGTCAATGCCTGTGCTGGCTGCTGAGGGATATTGCTGAAGGAATTAGAGAGGTGTGTCAACAATGAGGAGGAAAACTGAGTAAAAGATACATAAAGGATATGAAGCATGGTACAAATATGGTCATTTTCACCAATTGCAGCACACATACACCCATCTTTCATCTCTGCTGGATCCCATTACTGCCATTACTGAGAGAGGATCAATATAAAACTCATCACCCCACTTCCAACTTCATCCTCTCCTTTTCCATTCAATCAGATCACTGAATGGTCAGATCCAGGACATCCTCCTCCATCTTACCAATTTCAGTCATCAACCTTTTGTTGGCATTTTGTAACCTCTTTTCCTGTGAATGCAATAAAACAATGATGAATTCCAAATTTGATGCAGAGATTGCCTTCCTGGTAACCATGGGATGGGACTTGATTTGCCAGGATCTTGTTTATTGGTAGCCTGCCACATCTAGCAAAATATTCAGTCAACCACTTATGTTCCAAACTGCAAATACTGCCCACTTCTGGCTCCCATTTCTATATCCACCACTGCAATTCATTTCACTGATGTTAAATTCCACCCACAACTCTGTTTCTCTCTCCACTGAAGCTGCCAGACCAGCTAAGCGTTCTTTTGTTTTTATTTCAGATTTCACAGCCCCTACAGTATTTGGCTTTTGAGTATAATGTGTTATTATTATGGTTGCCAATGAGCAGTAAAATTAATTCAAACATGGTTTTGAAATGGTTGAAGTATTTCCATATTACTGGTTTATTTAAATTTGCCTTGCTTTTTCTGCAGTTAACTGTGATGCTCCAAGTTGAATACAAGGACGTGGGAAGGTCAACCTCAATTTTAATACCATGTTCTGCTGTGAGATGAAGTTGAACTCTAGTATTTTCAATGGACTTTATATATCTTTTGAGATACAACTGACAAGTCACATGGAAGGATGCCTGGGTGGGTGCCAAGATCATTTAAATCAAGTAGTTCTTCTGGATGCATCTCATGGAGCAACTGTGAGCATGATTCAGTGATACCCAAGGTTATTAGCTCAATACTGCATTGTTCAGAAGGACACTTGTATTGACTTTGCAGTTACCTGCATTAACAACAGAGAAGCAAAGAACCATTTTTTTTTTGCTTTTACTCTTTTTGTACTATGCAGATCCTGCCTTATAGGTCATGAAAAGAACCCAGACAAATGATCATGAATAGGGAAATTGGCTACAATTTACTATGGCAGCTTTACAATAGTCATCTTTGTCAATTCATAAGGTGCAGTTAATGCAAGCTCAATTGCCCCACAGATAGAGCATGACTCAAACTTTTGAATAACAGCACCAAAATTTGGCATTGTCATGAAAAATTAAGAAATTAATGTTGGCGGCTTCGCACATCCTCAACTAGTCTCACTTTGATCAGTCCAAAGGTTAAATCCAGATTGGGGAGCTGCAGGATCATGACTACTGTGGATTCAGGGGGCACTCCTCCTGACTCCACAACAAAAATCTTGTAAAAACTTACATGAAAATAGTTTATTTTACTTGGTGGCAAAAGAGGCCACTGAGAAACCCTGAGCTATGTCAGTCCCATATTATGTGTATTTGTGCACGTGTGTCTCATACACCACCCTTTGTCAATGAATTCATCAAATAAGCTTATTATTTGTTCATTATGCAGTTGTCAGTGTAAGTTGTGGATGTCAATTGATTTATTTCAGGAAGCCATCAAACCATACACAGCTGTATTGCATCATTCTGAAATATAGAAACACAGTTCCTGTCCTTTAAAAAAGAATAGAACTAGGGTATGGTAAAGTGAAGAAGCATCTTCCTCTGTCATGCATTAACGTTTTCTTCGTTATTGCACACTGGAATACAGTCTTGAGAAACTCTAGGTGTGATTTTCCAGCCCCACTCACTGCCAGGATTGTCTGGTCCCACAGAGGTCAATGGCTGGCCTACTGGATCACCCACTACAGTGGAGGCGGAAAATCCCACCCTCTGCCTATGTCTTATAATTCTCTAATACACTTTGATACACACAGATCACGTACAACATTTTATCAGCCCAATATCTTAGCAAATCCCTTCAAGTAAACCAATTCCAAAATCATCCATTCTTCCAGTATTAATTAAAAATAAATTTGAGGAACAAAGTAGTCCATGAAATTACACTGATGTCACCATAGTCCCAGATGACCATAGGCACAGATTGGTAGTGATCTAACCTGAAGATCACCACACCATCTCTCTGTCTCTGTCTCTCTCTCTCTCTCTCCCCCCCACCCCCCCACCCATGCAAGGGACGAAGTTGACCCATTGCAAATAACTTTGGCCAATTTGGGAATTGAGCTCACACTATTGGGGTCAATCTGCATCACAAACAGTTGTTCAGCCAACTGAAGTAAACCAACTCCCAAAAGATAAAGTTGCCATAATCTCAGACGACCATAGGCTGCTCTCCTCTTTGAGAGCAAAGAGCTGACTGGTGATTTAACCTGATGATTACCACACCTCAGAAGAGGGACAAGCTTGAGAAGACAGGGGCCCAGTTTAGCTCAGTTCACTGGATGGCTGGTTAGTGATGCAGAGCAACTCCAACAGCATGGGTTCAATTCCTGCACTGGCTGGTGTTCAATTTAACAGTGATATTGTTTGTAATGGAAGTTTTTCTCAATTGCATTAAGGCAAACAACCAAGTAATATGGAAGAGCAGTGCTCCAAAAGCTTGTGCTGCCAAATAAACCTGTTGGACTTTAACCTGGTGTTGTGAGACTTCTTACTGTGCTTACCCCAGTCCAATGCTAGCATCTCCATATCATGGTAGAGTATCACCTACAACATATTTTCTCTCCAAGGAGATTGAAGTACAATCAAAAGTTTGTTGGCCATATATTGACTTAACTTACATTTCTCTTAAGATTAAAGAATTAGTACTGTGGTGACTGTCCCTTTAAGGGCAACACAGCAGAGTAAAGTTCACTTGGCTTGGGAACCAACTGGGACTCAGAGTTAGTAATCACCCCAAGGATGGAGTCCTCTCAGAGAGATGATATGTTGGGAAATCAGAGCAGCCATGTGGCTACTGCTGTACAGTTTTTTTTTCTGATTAATAAGTACCTTTTGTGTTTTGAATGAAATCTGTGAAAATATATCATTATAAGTACCAAATCATTTGCTTTTTCTTCTTCAATGGGTTTCTTCATTATCCACAAAGAGAATCAAATTTTAGTTGCATCAAGTTGAAATAAATGTGTGCACTTAAATCATTTTGCTAACTTCCACTGAGTATCAGCAAAAATTACAGACCAGACACTGCACAAATTAAATGTAGAATGAAGTTCCTGCTAGTCAGTTGTGACAGTACTGCCTGAGTATAATTGTTCCCTCCACTGCACCATAATGTTTTGCCCACTCAGCAAATTAAATTGATCAATCATGAGAAATTAACCAAGATTCATGTCCAAGTTTACTTCAGGAAATCAATGTGACTATAAATGAACTTTTGAAATAAGCTGCACTTTGAAAGAAAATTATTCTTACAAAGATACAGACAATATGGATTGACTTAATCTGTATGTTAACCAGGGAAAATAGTTGAAGTTCACTTATCACTTAATAGAAAAGTTTTGTTAAATTTAACCAATTGTCTTGATAATAGCACTCCTGTTATAAATCTGTTCTCAGGACTGCAATGGTTCCACCAAGTCTGAATCTGTCCACTTGTCCCTTCCAAATGTTAATATCAAAATTATTGCTGAAGTAAATCTCATTCACTCACCTGCCAGATGATGACAAGCCCTGAATTGTCCTCCATCAACGCACCATTTTTGTGATAATGATAATCATCAAACAGAATGAGGACATTTCTTTCTGTGATAATAGACTATTCATTAACCCAGGATGGGAAGGTGATCAAATCATGACGGTACAATCAAAGGGAAGGAGTATAGTGTCAATCATTGTCACAGATGTGATTTTTGTATTAAAAGTTTTCTGTTTAGGAACAAAGCTCAGCAAAGAAGCTATGAGGTGGATTTGATAATTCACACAAATGGGAACATTCTTCTGAGTGATAGAACACAGAACATTACAGCGCAGTACAGGCCCTTCGGCCCTCAATGTTGCGCTGACCAGTGGAACCAATCTAATGACCCTCTAACCTAAACTATTCCAATGTTATCCATATACCTATCCACTGACCATTTGAACGCCCTTAAAGTTGGCGAGTCCACAACTGCTGCAGGCAGGGCATTCCATGCCCTTACTACTCTCTGAGTAAAGAACCTACCTCTGACATCCGTCCTATAATTACCACCCCTTAATTTAAAGCTATGTCCCCTTGTGTTAGCCATCACCATCCGAGGTAAAAGGCTCTCACTGTCCACCCTATCCAATCCTTTGATCATCTTGTATGCCTCAATTAGGTCACCTCGTAACCTTCTTGTCTCCAATGAAAATAACCTCAAGTCCCTCAGCCTTTCCTCATAAGACCTTCCCAAAATACCAGGCAACATCCTGGTAAGCCTCTTCTGCACCCTTTCCAATGCCTCCACATCTTTCTTATAATGCGGATCATCAGGATGAGCAGTGTTTGAAATTAAGGACAGTATTTGAGTACTGTTTGAAATCAAGAGGAGTTAGAGGGAACTGTGTCGCGGATACAGTTTGAAATTAAAGAATCAAGTATATGTATGTAAGTTAAAGGGAACAATGTATTGTTGTTTGGATGTTATCTGTGATACAATAAAAAGTTAAAGGAATACTGAACCCTGTTATGCTATGTGCCTTGACCATTTTTCTCCAACCAAGCAGACTTAGGTCAGCCTCTTGTGTGGCTGTATCAATCCTCTTGCCTATATCAATCATTCCACATTGGGAAAAGGTAACAATTATTTTGATAGTTTAGAACAGAGGGCTCATGTACACAAAGCATAGTTTTCTAACATCATAATATAGAGGAGTTTGATAAACTTAAATTGTTAAGGACTTGACCCATTTGATCCAATCACTGAAAGGGTTAAAAATTTAACTCAACTAAAAACACAGTTAAAAATCCTTTGCTAAAATCAGAAACAGACAGTACTAATTTCACACACACATGCAGAGACACAAGCCTTGAAAAAGGTTTTTCCAGTGGCACACAAATGATAATGCTGCAGCTGTGCTTCAGAAAAACATGTCTTTTTTTGGGATTTTCTTTGCTCCTCAACAAATAATCAAATGAAAGGGTCAAGCTGTAAGACAGACAATGGTTAGTCATTCGAAATGTGACAGGCTTTCTTTAAATAAGAAGCTTAGGTAAACAATTTTCGTTTTTATTCCAGTTCAATCCAATCAAAGCCAATTCAGAGTCTCAACAAGTTGGGACATTCCTGATCCAAGCTGACAAGACAGGGCTTTCACCTCCTGTCTTGGGCTTGATCTACATGATCCTAGCTGATTGGAGTAGGTGTAGCTCCTTCTCCAAGGATTGATCTTATTTGCGTCTTAGCCAAAAGGCCAAGATGTCGCTTTAAAAAATTGCTTCAAATTAAGCTAAAATGTAACCTAATGACTTCAACCAAATACAGCATGTCGATACTACACTTGATCTTAGCTAAAAGGCTGAGAAGCGACTTAGGCAAACAATTTAGTCAGTTTTGTATGATTTTCGGAGAGTCAGGAGAGTCAAGTTTTCTCCCAAGCTGAGACAAAGACAGCAGAAAACTACACTTTGTACTTTTGCTTGTGAGACTAAAAAAATAGTAATTATTTGTCTGAACATCCTATTTTTATTTTCAAAGTGGATTTAAATCTTTAATTTATTTTTAACTAAATATGAATTTTATTTAAACATAGATTGATTATCTTGCATTTACACCCTGTAGTATTTAAAGCATTATTAGAATGCAATCATGATGATTTAAGCATATCATGAGGCACTATTAATTAACCACTATAACAAATTGTAAGCTCACTCTGTCAACTTTGTGGACCCTAACTCTTCTTGGATTCTTTAACAGTGAACTTTAACATTCTGGGAAAGATAACATTGCTGCTATCACTCTATAATAATATCTGCTAAGTGTATGTTTTATTCTGAGATTTTTTTAAAATCTAAATACTCCTGCGAGAGAGCATACTTTATCTCATGACAAATTCAATTTTTAGCATAGCTGATGTAAGCTCCGTTGATACTTTAAAACTTCTGTTCCCACCGAATTAAACTGACAGTAATTTTGACTGAATACATTTACCTTGCCAGGGTAAAGATAGCAGGACCCTAACAAAATTCAAAAGGCCCAACATTTCACATTGTGTGGTGTGTATAATTTGCAACAAATAGACTGGAATTATACCTGTGCTGCTTTCCTCGGCTAAAGCCAATAAAATATGTGCCATCAGCTTGGTTAAATGTAGATTGACTGTTCTCTATTAATAATTCTCTATAAAGCAGCTGCTGGAGATGCTTCAAAATCCAAGGGCAGACTTCAAAGCATCCCTAAACTGCAGAAGGTGATCATTTGGCACCAAGCTCAATCCCTTCCAGGCTCTAACTCCACATATTCACCCTTCTTGGTCCCCTGACACTAAGGAGCAATTTAGCATGGCCAAACCATTTAACCCGCACACCTTTGGAGTGTGGGAGGAAGCCAGAGCACCTGGAGGAAACCCACACAGACATGGGGAGAAAGTGCAAACTCCACACAGACAGTGATCCGAGGTTGGAATTGAACAGGGCCCCTGAAGCTGTGAGATAGCAGTGCTGCCTTACAGACTTAATAAAGTCCCTTCTGGCTGAAGAGCAGAATAGAAGGCGAGGGGAATGGGAATGTGTTTACCTCACTCAGTTGACTATCAGGTAGCTAGTGGGCAGCTTATATGTGATTTTGTGTTACTTATCCAAAGAATCTTCCACTGGAGATTTTGGTACAGGCAGTAGAAAAAAGGAACAAAGGCAAGGGGAGAAAAAGATGAGCTTACAATTTGGGTGAGATCAGTCTTTAAACTCACCTTGACGGGTTTGAGCAGAAGAGAATACGACATTCTATCTCCAAAGGAGAAAGTATCAAAAAAAATGTGCCCTGTGTTCAATGGAAAAAGGTAGCACTGGTTAACTCACTTCCAACATTGTAGATCAGTAAATTCTTCAGCTTTAAAATTAACATCTGCCATGACTGTGCCTCGAATGTGACAAAACTAAAAATGTCAAAGCCTCCAGCATTTTAAAAAGTATTTCACAGGATATGAGTTCCAGTAACGAGATTATCAGTTGTGGACAGACTAAAGAACACATCATCCTGCAAATAGGAAACATCATAGTTAGATGATTGAAACCCTCAAAGGGAGGCAAACATATGGTAATCTTTTAGAACGAGAGAAGCTGAAAGGACAGATAGCAAATATACAGAGAGAACCGTCAAAGGAAAAAATATGGGAAAATTGTTATCCTTTTATGCAAGCTTAGAAACAGCCTGCAAGCCAGTTCTAGCTAACAGACCAGAAGCAAGAGTGCAGAAACCTTCATGGAAGCAGTTAATCCATATCTTAGCTGAACAAAGAAGTGAAATTTCACTGAACAACTCCCAAATTTTATGCAGTATAGTAACAATAAGCTAACCTTTACTTATAGACCTGTTAAATGTGATGTTGTCTTGAAAGAGGGAAGTCTGGTAAAGACTTCAGATCTCATAAATGTACTTTGAATCAAAAAGGATAATTTCTACATAACTTGTGTGGATGTGCTTAATCATTCTTGCACTGTTACCTTTCAAGTTCCCAAAGGGCTTATTCTATTTGCCTTCCTATTTTTCATCTTTTTTTCTATGAGATCTCCATGATGCCTCTCATGATGCAACATTTAAAATAAGATGTAAACTTCAACATGTACATTGATGACACTCACCACCACTTGTGTCAATCCCTATCCTGTCTGTTTGTTGTCAGATTCCAATTGTGCTATTTTCTCCAGTTAAGCATTTAAAGAGTGAAGCCACTGTCTTTAGCTATCTGCCAAATACTATGTTGCTTCACCATTGATTGAATCCCCTTCCACAACCATTATCCTCAAAAGAACTAGATTATTTGCAAGTTCTACATCCTATTTGACCTGAAACCAAGTTCTTGACCCAATAACCTTCAGATTTCCTCTAGAAAGATCACCAACCTAAATGTACATAATATAACCAGCTTCTGTTTCAGTGTAACTGCTGATGAAACTCTCATTTACACTTTTGTATCTCCAGACTTGAATAGTCCAATGTTCTCCATGGCTAACCTTCCATCTCCCATGCTTCTCAAATTTGAGATGGCAAAAATGCATAGCACCCATCATCTTCTCCCCAACATTGGCAACCATATCTCAAGCTACATTAGCCTTTTAATACTGGAATTTTCTCCATATATCTTTCCACTTCTCTCCTTTAAAACACACCTTAAAACCAATCTTTTTAGTTTAAGTCATCCATCCTAATTTGGCTTTAATTTGGGTTGATGTCAATTTATGTCAAACACTGCTCCTATGAATCCTTGACACATTTTTCCAAGTTATAAATACTTTTTAAATGCAAGTAATTATTGTTGTAATTGTCACTGTATATTCTCTTGCCACATACAAAAATGAGAAACTGCAATGACTGAATAAAATATACATTAGTATACAATTTTCTTGATTAAAGTAGTTTTTAAAGCCTTCAAAGCAACAGAGATGTGCATAAAAGAATTAATAGCTTAAAAAAAAGATATAAAGCAGGAATTAGTCTTTAACTGCATAGAAAATCTAGAACCATTTTAAACAAATTCCCAAAACCCATAAATAATGCCAGGTCAAAATATTCATCCTTCAGAGGAAGGAAAATGACATTACTTCATCTACAGTGCTCATTCATATGGTCACTGTAAATAGATATGATTGCCACTGCCCTTCTTATCATTTAACCATGTTAGTGACTCTTTCCTTCACACATCTAATGCAATTGCAGGTTTTTTAAAAGAAAGCTGACACTAAATCAGAATTGCTGTCTTCTAACTTATCTTACCTCCAGGATCTGAAATAACATGGCTAACCAATTCCCTTCACATTCTCTTTCAAGCATATCTCTTGGAGTACAGCTGTAGTGCATTACAAATTTGTCAGGTATACTGATGTAAAGTGAGATTGCTAATAAAGTATGTGAAATATGAATATGTAATGAATTCAATTGATTTTAACTGGAAAATAGAATAACAGAGACAGTATGGAAGTGGTAACATTGCAGAGGGATCACTCTGCAAGGGCAAAATATCTCAAAAGATTGCAGTTTCATGTTGCTATGATGCAGTAGTAATACAGCTGGGATTTTCCATTATCAGGACGCTGCCATCAAGACAAAAAGACCACACAAATGAATAATGTGGTATATGAATTTCAGTGTCAATGCAATATCAGGTATTTAGGCTGTATATCCCAATAACTGGTAGGCTGTTTCAGACAACGTGTCACAATAGACAGTGTACAGACTGTACTGAACCAGCCTGTGCTTGCAAAATTCAGAATATAATGGGGTGAATCTTTCATGATGAGGCAAGCATTGTCAGATGGCCATTCTGCTCTTGTTTTTTATACTAAGATGGAGATCCGTATTTCCGGTCCAGACTTCCAAACCTGGCCTCTTCAGAAATATGGAGCGTCCCTGTTTTCAAAGCCTTTCCTTGCAGTGCAGGATCATTGGTGGATGCCAAATCATGCCACATTTTAAAAGATACAGGTGTGTAGCTGGGTGGGGCGGCATGATGGGTAGGGTATCACAATGTTAGGTAGCTGTGTGGATAAGATGGCAGGGTGAGTAAAATGGCAATATGGTAGGTGGCAGCTTGGGTAGGAAGGTGGGTTTGCGTCAGTTGTTGGGGGGGAGGGGGGTGCTGGTAATTGAAGACACACAGGGAATATACCAAGACATAGTCGGAGGTTGGAGGGAGTAGAGGATGTCTCAGCACTCTACACCAGCATCCCCCACAATGGTGGCATTGCTGCAACTGCCTCAATACTCAACGCCGACAACTGCCAGTCTCCGGATGCAATTTTACAACTCATCCGCTTCATCCTGGACCACAATATCTTCACCTTCAACAACCAGTGCTTCATCCAGACACACAGAACAGCCATGGGGACCAAACTCGCACCTCAATATGCCAACATCTTTATGCATACGTTCGAACAAGAACTCTTCACTGCACAGGACCTTGAACTGATACTACATACTAGATACAGTTGTACAGTTACCCAGGAACCAAACATTACTTTTTTTCTCTTGGTCTATTCTCTTTAGTTTTCAAACGATAATACCTTTATGAATGACTTGTTTCAAACAATTTTCCTGAATAAAATATAATAAAGTCTCAAAGAAGAGGAAGTTAAAGTTGAAGTTTATTTATTTGTCACACGTAAGGCTTACATTAACACTGCAATGAAGTTATTGTGAAATTCCCCTAGTTGCCACACTCTGGCACCTGTTCAGGTCAATGCACCTAACCAGCATGTCTTTCAGAATGTGGGAGGTAACCAGAGTAAACCACGCAGACACAGTGACCCAAGCCAGGAATCGAACCCAGGTCCCTGGCACTGTAAGGCAGCAGAGTTAACCACTGTGTCACCCAAGCTCATCCATAAAATAATTTTGATTTAAAAAATAAAAAATGTTTTTAAATATTCTGATGTGTTTCTCCCAGAAATTCTGATTTTGGCTGCACTTCATTGTAGGAAGGCATACTGTTTGATTAGACCTAACTTAATTATAACATTCTTGCTTAAAGGTGACTCCCAAGGCCATTTAGTCTTGTACTTTGGTGTGATCCTGACAAAGTGCTGCACTGTCAGGATTTCCACATTTCTGGTGAGATATTAAATCAAGGACTTGCCTATCCTCTGAAGTGGACATAAGAAATCCCATGACAGTGTTCAAGGAAGGCTAGATGAGTTCTACTAGTCAATTGGCTAGTATTTATCCATCATTCAAAATTACCAAAAATAACTTATCTGGCTATATCATTGCTGGTTGTGGGATCTCACTGTGTACAAATTGCCTGGTGCATTTCCCTACATTAATTACATTTCAAAAGTACTTACGCGACTGCAAAGCATTTGCAACATCCTGAGGTTATGAAAGATGCTCATCTATATTCATGATTACAAGGATTTCCCTGAAACTCTTGGATTTACTTCCAAGAATCAGTTGGCACTGTAAGCTATACAAGAAGACCCATTAACCACAAAGTTATTCATTGAGAAACAGCAATCGTTTGTGCTTCTGCTTTCAGACATGTCGCAAATTATGCAAAATCTTGAAATTAGAACCAAATGATGAGTTCACCTATATTAAAAAATCTAAATTCACTGTCAACGCTGAATTAACAGGACATTAATTCACTTTTAATACACTAAAGACTTCTCTGCTGGCTCTTCATATCAACGTCAACCTGTCAATGTTATATTACCTTCTGCCTGAAGTAAATTTATAATTACATTCCCTCTCCTTTACAACTCTTTGTTAGGAAATTGGGGAGGTTTATAAAACTCATTATCTTGCACAGTGTAAAGTCAAGCAGAACCAGGTCAACACAACCTCCTACACAGAATAATTAAACAACCCTATTGGATACTAAGGATATGGCTGAATATTTCATTTACTTTTACATGTAAGTTTTAGGTAACACCCTTAAAAGCTAAGTTCTTGCAGGTGTAACGATTTAGCACAGAAAGCCCAGATCCACTTGACTAGAGAAAATAATGACCTGCCAAACCTTTTTCATGTTTGCTATCTCATTAATAATAATCATCTTCCTCACTGGTCAACTATTATCAAAGCTCCTGTGACTGCCCTTTATTTCACTGGCTTGTTCCGTACCGGCCTCTGTTACAGCTCAGAGGTTTGAGACACCATTTGCTAACTCCACAATTAGATAATATAGCTTTTCCCCTCCTCCAAACATTCATTTGTCCAAGGCTGCTGGCACAGAGGTATCCAGGTTAATTGTAGCAACGTGTCGAACAGTCACAGCTAGTATCATCTGTTGTGATTGATATATCAGGTTTTATCAATTGGCCAAACAAAGCTGACCAAAATTTATTGCTGTCATTTGTTGGATTTGCCCTTTCCCATTTAATATTCAGAAGACTTTGCACTTGAAGTAGTCAGAAACGTAAAATTCAAATAGCATGGTGCCCTCTACAGGATGCCTGGGACTCTGTGTGACGAGAGCAAAGGACCATACATCCTTAACAAAGCAGACTGAAAGATTGTGAATTAACAGTATAGAATCTGAATCAGGGAATACAAGTTAAAATGGTGAATCCAAATTTAAATCAGTAACAAAGAGAACAGAGAAAAATAAAGATTGCATTAGAAGAGATGCAAGGAAGAAAACCAAAAACACGTTTATTTTAAATCTGCAGCAAGTGAAGTTTGAAGGAATGAAGTTCCACACATATAACTATTAGTTTTCAGGGCCAGAGAGGTGGGTTTGAGAGTAATTAAGACTTATTATATTTTTATGAATAATATTTAGACTGAAGTGGTAAGCTATTTTGCATCTACCATGGAAGTACAGGTAAATCTTACAATTCAATATATTTGAGTGTTGAGGGATACAATGAGATGCCATTTTGCTGTTTAATAAAACAGTTCCATTGACTCCAGTTTTGCTAGGGCTCCTCGATGCTGCGCTTAAAGTTTATTTATTATTGTCACAAGTAGGCTTACCCTAACACTGCAATCAAGTTACTGTGAAAATCCCCTCATCGACATACTCCAGTACCTGTTCAGGTGCACTGAGGGAGAACTTAGCATGGCCAATGACCTAAACAGCACTTCTATCGGACTGTGGGAAGGAACCAAAGAACCTGGAGGAAACCCACACAGACACAGGGAGAACATGCAGATTCCACACAGACAGTGACTCAAGTCGGGAATCAAACCCAGGTCTCTGGCACTGTAAGGCAACAGTACTAATCACTGTGCCACCATGCTATCCTTGGCCAAAGGCTGCCTTGATTTGAAGTGCAGTCATCCTCACCTCACTTCTGTTCTGATCTTTTGGCCTTTTTTGACCAAGACTGGAATGAGGTCAGGAGTTGAGTGACCCTGGTGGAACTCAAATTAAGCATCAGTGAGCAGGTTATTGCTTAGCAAGTACCACTTGATTGTACAGTTGATGACCACATCCATCAATTTACTAATGACTGAAGTAAACTGATGGGGTGATAATTGGTTTTGCATTTGTACAGGACATACCAAGAAATTTTCTACATTGCCAGGTAGATACCAGTGCTGTAGCTGTTCTGGAATGGCTTGACTAGGGGTGCAGCAAGTTATGGAGTACTAACCATAAGGTCTATTGTTCGAATACTGCCTCAGTCCATAGTCTTTGCCTTATCCAAATTCTGCAACTGTTATTTGAAATCACATGTAGTAATTCAAATTGGCTGAACACTGTGATGCTGGGGACCTCTATAGGAGGCTGAGAAGGACCACAGACTCAGCACTTCTGGTTGAAGATGTTTACAAATGCCTTACCTTTTGTACTGATGTGCTGTGTTCTTGCATCTTTGACAAAGGGGTATTTGTGGAGCCTTCTACTCCAATGAGTTGTTTAATTGTCCACCACCATTCACAGCTGGATGTAACAGGAATGCAGAGCTTCAATCTGATTGGTTGGTTATGGAATTGCTTAGCTCCGCCTATTACTTGCTGCTTTTGCTGTTTGACAAGCAATTATTCCTGTAATGTAGCTTTATTAGGTTGACACCTCATTTTTAGGTATGCCTGATGCTACCCCTGGCACATTCTTCATTCAACCGGGGTTAAATCCCTGGCTTGGTTGTAATGTTAGATTGGGGGATATGCTGGGCCATGAGGTTACAAATTGGGGTAGAATACAACTCTGCTGCTGCTAATAGGCCACAGTTCCTTATGGATGCACAGTTTTGAGTAGCTAGAACTATTCCAAGCTGATTCCAATTCACACAGTGGTGGTGCGACACAACACAATAGAGGGTATCAAGATGGGATTTGGTCTTCGCAAAGACTGTACGGTGGTCACTCCAACCGGTGTGTCATGGACAGATGCATCTCTGGCAGGAAGATTGGTGAGATTTGTGTTGGTTCCCTCAACACCTGTCAAAGGCCTAGTCTACAAGCTCTGTCTTTTATTGCTCAGCCAAGTCAGCCTGTTTTATGACTACCAAGCCATGCTTGGTAATGAGCATCAAAATCCCCCAATCCAAGTAAATTCTGTGTCCTTGCCATCCAAGTACTGCTCAACATGGAGGAGCACTAGTTCATCAGCTAAGAGAGGGAGTGGGAGGAGGGGGGAAGCAGGACATGATAAACTGCAGGAGGTTTCTTTGCCCATGTTTGATGAGATGCCATGAGACTTCATGGAATCCACAGTCAATGTTGAGGACCCCGAGGGAACTCCATCCTGACTGTATATCACTGGGCCACCATCTCTGCTGGGTCTGTTCTGCCAGTGGTTTTGTTCCCTTTTATATATTTGATACAGCTGTGTGGCTTGCTAGGTCATTTCAGAGGCACTTAAGAGTGAACCACATTGCTGTGGATCTGGATTCACATGTAGGTCAGATCAGGTAAGAATGGGAGATTTTATTCCCTAAAGGACATTAGTGGATTTTTAATGACAAA
This sequence comes from Carcharhinus amblyrhynchos, assembly GCF_965287045.1. Lineage (NCBI taxonomy): Eukaryota > Metazoa > Chordata > Chondrichthyes > Carcharhiniformes > Carcharhinidae > Carcharhinus > Carcharhinus amblyrhynchos. The sequence continues at coordinate 36,190,193 of NC_137333.1, read as the reverse complement.
ATAACATTGGACATTTAATTCCAGAAGTTTATTAAATTAAGATTTCCCATCTGCCATGGTGAACTTTGAACCCAAGTCCAGAGCATTACACTGAGTCTCTGGCCCCGTGACAATACCAGATGTCACCACCAAAGCACAGTGGCAGCAATGTGTACCATCTACAAGATGCACTGTAGGAACTCACCAAGGCTGTGGTACCTTCCAAACCCATGACCACTGAAGCCTAGAAGGGCAAAGGCAGCAGACTTAGGAACAGCACTACCTGATGGTGCCCCTCCAAGCCACTCATCATCCTGACTTGGAAATATGTCACCATTCCTTTATTACCACTGGGTCAAAATCCTGGATCCCTCACTCTAAAGCACTGTAGGTGTACCTACAGTAAAAAGTCTGACAACACCAGGTTTTAGTCCAACCTATTTATTTGATAATATACTCACAAGCTTTCGAGGGGACTGCCTCTTCGTCAGGTGAATGGAGAGTTCTGGCCTCAGACAGAGCATATAAAGCACAGACAGTTACCTACACTCATGTTCAGTGGTTCAAGAAGGAAGCTCACCATCACCTTCTCAAGGGCAAATAGTGGTGAGCAGTAAATGCTTGCCTGGCCAGTGATGCCCACATCCCAAAAATGAATGCAAGCTTGATGAAACAGGACACATCAAAGCCATCCTGCAGGAGGCTATCCTTATCAGATCATAGCTCATTGTATATTATGGAAGCTTATGAATGGGCCTGAGGCTACCACTTCAAGTCGTGAAAAGTGCCCCGTCTACCTCAGATTCCCTGAAGGGTAAAGTATCTCAAAATTTTGAACAATTGGTAAAACCAACCATTTCATGCCGTTATGTAGTAACACGAGTTATATTCTCTGTGAACAGGATGCTGTCATCAAGCCAAAAGGCTGTTGTGCCTATCAGACAAATGAGTAATATGGTGCATAAATTTTGGTGTTGGTGTGATGCTGGAGTTGTAGACACAACATCCTAGAAATGGGTTGATCCTATCTATGAAACAGAATGTCCCTTTGGCTGTATGTAACAAGCAAGGTACTAACTGTACCCAACACCCAATGCTTGCAAAACTTAAAAATAGTGTTCAACATTAAATGTGATGCCACAACCGGACAATATTTACTAAACAATCCTGAGTGTGCTAAGAATTATGCTGACAACCAAGTTAAGCTTATTAATCAGGCTCGTAATATGGCGCACTGACACGTGAAAAAGTGGCATATGTTAATACACAGGTCCCAATTCTTTGCTGACAGAAAGAATATGTACGTACATTGTGCATGTTTCAAATAAACAAAATAGTTGTGATGGCCTTAAAACTACCAGATTAATCTTTTTGGTACGTTAATGCCCTCTGGCAGGGAAATTTGCCAATCTTACTCAGACTGGCCTACATGTGACTCCAGACCCACAGCAATCTCGTTTGCTCTTAACCTCCCTCTGAAATAGCCTAGCAAACTACTCAGTAATCTTAAATTGTTATGATCAAGTCTAATGAGAATAAAACCAGATGTTTACCAAGGCACCAGGTATAACAAAGGCATACCAGTCCAATAAACCACACAAAGTCCTCCCTACTCGCATCTAGGGATTTGTGCCAAATTTGGGGCAGCTTTCAGATGAATTAGACAAGCAACACAATCTGACATTATCAGCAATTGCCCTGCATCAGATAATGAATTAGTCCTCCTCCCATGTTGAATACCAATTGGAAGAAGTACTATGGATAGCAAGGACACATAATGTAGTCTGGATGACTGTAATTCAGTGCTGATCAAACTGAGTAGATTGGTAACATTACATGTGTTCAAGTCCTGATGGACATAGCTGTCAGTCTTGGTCTGTGGTGGCAGAACAAACATGAAGAAATTTGTACTTGTACAAATTTGTACAAAGAAATTTGTAGATTAATCTATATTAATCTACTTGTCACAGATGCACCTATCCATGACATTATCAGTTGGAGTGAGCATCTTAAACACACACTCTCTTCACCACATGTAAACTGCAGCAGTGGTGTTTGCCAACTACAAGATGCACTGCAGCAACCTGCCAAGCTTCCTTTGACAGCACATTCCACAGTGTGATCTCCACTGCCTAGAAGGACTTGTGCGGCAGACGCCACCTAGAATTTCCTCCTCAAATCACACCCCATGCTGACCTGGAAATAAGCCATTATTTCTTTATGGTTGTTGGGTAAAAGCCTTGGAACTCCCTACTTAGTACCTACACTACTCCGCAATGGTTCAAGAAGGCAACGGCTCATCACTTTTTCAAGGGCAGTTAAGGGTGGGGAATAAATGCTGGTCTAGACTGTGCTACCCATGAACAAATAAAAAATTGCAATACACAATAGATATTGGGTGGAATTAATTGGAAATCTGTGGCATGTTCTTTGTGATGGGAGGCTGACTGCCGTTGTCCAGTGGCAGGATCTTCTGGTCCTATTGTTATCAATAGCGTTTCCTATTGATTCCACCATCCACTGCCAAGAAACCCATGATGGGGGTCATCATTAAAATTTATTTATTAGTTTCATAAGTAGGCTTACATTAACACTGCAATGAAGTTATTGTGAAAAGCTCTAGTCGCTACACTCCGACGCTTTTTCAGATACACCGAGGGAGAATTTAGCATGGTCAATGCATCTAACCAGCATGTCTTTTGTACTGTGGAAGAAACCAGAGCACCCAGAGGAAACTCACGCAGACACAGGGAGAACGTGCAGGCTCTGCATAGACAGCAATCCAAGCCAAGCATTGATCCTAGGTCCTTGACACTGGGAGGCAGCAGTGCTAACCACTGTGTCACCATGCCACCCTTTGACAGGATCAGCAGATTCCGCTAGTGGGTAGAACTGAAAAATTACCTCCATTGTCATTGTAATTTAGTTTACCTCATGCAATAGAAAATCATATCAACAAAAGACTTTAAGTTGAACTTCTGGCTATAACTGTTGTTTTAAATTATAGCACAGAAAAGATTATCCTGAAATACAGAGTTTCTGTTCACTGTATTCTTCCAGGGAATGTTGACGTGAAAATGGCACATGCTGTATGAAATTGTATGCTTTATCTTTTATATAACACTCTTTGAGCAAAATGTATACTTTTCACACTTAATGTTTGGAAAATTTGCCTTCATTGCAATGAGAGTCACTGACTTATAGTGATCAAAAGAAGTCAAAATCTGTGTAATTAGACAGGATTCTGAATATTTTTTAATCATTGAATTATGGATCTTTACTTGAATCATTAGCAAGTTAATTAGGCAAGACACTCCAAGATAAAAGTGACCTTACAGCAAGTGGAGTTAAAATAATAATGCTAAAATGTGCCAAATTATTGGGATAGACATACAGAAGGAAAGAACATGCTATTTGTATTGAGGACCAAATGCCCTGTTTTCAAACTAAATGTTCAGTATTTGTTTATTGACTTGAGTAGATCCAATGGAAGAAGGCCTAACAATCTTCAATTAATCAATCTATGTCCAGTTAATGATACAAAACAGCAATTTGCAAAGTAGCTGAGATTTGAAGATGCTGTAGGTTTCATATGCAGCAGTATTCTGTAGTTTATGGATCAACCAGACAGCTGTTCATTGCTGGAATTAGCTTTTAAAATAATCATGGGCAGGATCACTAACTTAATTGGCAATCCCATGGCAACCACAGGAACAGCAAATGCAAATGTGGTGTCTCTTGCATTAATTGAATGCTAGAAGGTGAATGGAATAAGCTGCCAAAGTAAAGCTACAGTGCTTTTTAGTCTCTAAAGAGGAAAACCCGGGTATCATTAAAATCTTAGCCAGCAAAACAAGCTGAGCACATAATGTTCAGTAGTGATGTGCAGGTGAACTGCCCTCCAAGAAGTTTGAAACCACCTGTCAAGCAGTGAAAGTGCACGTTCTGGTGAAATACTGTTAACACCAGCTAGGACAGGCTACAACTGTTCAGCTTCACTGTGTGAAAGTTTTCCAGTCTATCAGTTTCAATGCTCAGTGGCACCTGAAAGTGCTCTCATCTTTTTGTGCTGGTGAATTTCATGCTGTTTGTGGAACTCAAACTCTAAATACTAAAATCAGACATTGGATTAAAACAAGAATTAATTGCTGACTTGATGTTTTTTTAAAAAGACAGTATGCTGGGGGTTCCTTGCTTGTTCCCAATCCTGATCAGCTGAAACTGCAAATAGACTTGACGATGTCATGCTTCCAACCCAACACCATTTTTCAAGGCATTAACCTTCTGCCTGAAACCAACCACCATTTCTTACCCCCCCCCCTCCACCTTTCCTACCCCTGAACAAGTAGAATTCTCACAAACCAGCCTCACATCCATTGGCTCTGTCTACACTTCCCGCTATCTCGGCAACGCAGCCAGTATAATTACGGACCCCACGCACCACAGATATTCTCTCTTCCACCTTCTTCTGTCGGGAAAAAGATACAAAACTCTGAGGTCACGTACCAATCAACTCAAGAACAGTTTCTTCCCTGCTGCTGTCAGACTTTTGAATGGAACCGGCTCATGTTAAGTTGATATTTCTGTACACCCTAGCTATGATTGTAACACTATATTCTGCACTCTCATTCCCTTCTCTATGATGTGTAGGTTAGGTTGATTGGCCATGATAAAATTGCCCCTTAGTGTCCTGAGATGTGTAGGTTAGAGCGATTAGCGGGTACATGTATAGGGATATGGGGGTAGGGTCTGGATGGGGTTGAGGTCGGTGCAGACTCGATGGGCCGAAGGGCCTCTGTCTGCACTGTAGGGTCTATGACTCTATGAATGGTATTCTCTGTCTGTATAGTGCGCAAACTTCTTGGACTCTTTTCACTGTATGCTAATACATGTGACAGTAATAAATCAAACCAACCATTTTGTTTGCTTATAATCAGGTGCAATAAACCCTTTGGGTCTTAGCTGCAAATTATTTGAATACGCTTCCATTCAACAGCAATGTGTTTTGATTAACAGTTAGTGAGCAGTGATACAAAGTATCAAATTAATTTTTAAATAATGATAACATTCTGAAAAAGCAATTCGTAACAGAAATGCTTAATATATTCCGCAGCCTTTGAAATCAACCATCTGTATGGGGTTACAATCAGCACTGATCTTACTCTACCAACAAGTGGAAAAGTACAAGATTTGACTCAAATTCTGTGATAACCAGTACCCCGCCGTTGGATAAATTGATATTGCTGTATTTTAATCCTTCTCCAAACAACAGGTAGAACACACCACATGTTTCCTTGATTTTAGAATTGTTTCTGTAAGTGGACTTCATGTGAGAATGTACCTCTGACTTATATCTAATTAAAATATAGCATGAGCTGGGACTTAAAACTTTAGGATCCTAACATAAGAAACAACATACCAGAAATGTGACACACGGCACCAAGAGAATTCCTCTTTCTTCACAGGTGACTGAAAAGCCTTTTATCAAGATGAGCCACAATAATTGGTTTATTTTGCACAAAATAATGAATAATCTTCATCGCATGAGGATTTGAGGACTGGAATAAAGATGTCTTCCTTCAATTGTTTCAAACCTTTTTTAGGCTGCATCTGGAGTATTGTGTACAGTTTTGGTTTCCCTACTTAAGCAAGGAAATACTTGTCAAAGAGGGAGTGCAGCAGAAGTTCAGCAGACTAATTCCTAGGATGGGGAATGTTCCATGAGGCGAGATTGAAGTGACTGAGCCTGTATTCGCTGGAATTTCGAGGAATGAGAAGTGATTTCATTGAAATTTACAACATTCTTAAGGGCTAAACAGAGCAGATGCAAAATGGATACTTCCTCTAACTGGGGGAGGCGGGGTAGATATGATGATGCGGGGAGGGGTGCCTAGAACCAGGATTACAATCTCAGAATAATGAACAAGTCATTTAGGAAGAGGATGAGAAGAAATTTCTTCACTCAGAGTGTTGTGAATCTTTGGAATTCTCCATCCCAAAGAGCTGTGGGAGCTCAGTCACTGAATATGTACAAGACAGAGATCAATAGATTTCTAGATACTATTAACATCAGTGGATGTGGGGATAGCTGAGGAAAATAGCATTGAGATACGTGAGCAGCCATGAGCCAGTTGAATAGTAGAGTAGACTCAAGGGGCCAAATGGCCTATTGCTACTCTGATATTCCTAAATCCCCAGTCTCTTTGAACAGACCTGATACTAATACACAGCTATGATACAGAGAGCTGAAAATCTATGATATGAAATCCGTGAATATCCACATTTAGAATACTCCTTCTATTTCTTACAAGCAACAAAACCTGGCACTTAATGGATCCGAATACAAATTGCAGTTTCCACAACTAAAATAAACCAATTACCCTACATGTCTCAAAGATGAAAAATGGAAGTTACTGCATCATTCAAAGCAATATCAATTGCGATTATTTTGACATGCCCTAAACTTCCAACTAGTTGCTAGTCTCATGGATCACTCAGTCCAGAAGCATAAAAGAGAAAGTTAGAGCAAATGGCACGGTGGCAAAGTTGTTAGCATTGCTGCCAGAAGCGCCAGGGACTCAGGTTTGATTCTGGCCTTGGGTGATTGTGTGGAGTTTGAACGTTTTCATGTGTTTCCTCTGGGTGCTCCAGTTTTCTCCCACAGTCCAAACATATACAGGTTAGGTAGATAGGCTATGCTAGATTGCCCTTAGTGTTCAAAGATGTGTAGGTTAGATAGATTAGCCATGGTAAATGCACAGTGTTATGGGCATGAGGCGAAAGGGAGGGCATGGTTAGAGGGTTGATGCAGACTCAATGGGCTGAATTACCTCTTTTTGCACTGTATGGATTCCAGGGGCGGGATTTTACAGCCTCACTCATCCCAAAAGCGTAACATCCTGCCCGAGGTCAACGGACCTTCTCATGCTCCACCCCTTACCCGCTCCGATTCCTGTGGCAGGTGGGGCAGCCTATGGTTCTTAAATTCTCTGTGAAGGCAATAAAATCTTTCATTTTAAAATTACACCTTAATGACTAATTTACCAATAATGAATTAAATGGATAGTTGTCTTCATTGATGGCCTAAAATATGTGTGTGTGTGCACGTGCGTGCTCTTGAATGCATGTGTGAGAGAGTTGAGGCATTTTTATTATTTCCTTTACAAACCTTACAAGAAAACATGTCCTTGCACATATTTTCAGTTGCAACACTTAAATCGTCAAACATTTACTGAATTGATAATGATCTTATTTTTTAAAAACCTGTTGTGATCAGTTGAGGAGCATAAGGAGGAAGGGGAGCCATTCTACCACTTCTCACCTGACCATGACGGATGATATTGCCATTTTTGATTTTATTAATTCAAACAACACAAGGAAGGATCAGTTAGAAAACCACTGCTCTCATCATTGAAGAAAGGCCAAGCTGATGAGATTGGCAGGAACTTACCACATTCAGAAGCTTGTTGTTTTGCCAGATGTTCCATCTTTCCCCTCCCCTCCACTGTTCTGCTGATGTCACGTACACCTTCTCTGGGTTTAACTTTTGATTCTATACTTGTGTCATTGTTACCCCCTTTTTCCTTTCACCAACTTCACTCCTGTTGTTTCATCAGTCCAGCTTTCCCTCCACCGTATTGCAGGCCTCCCCTTTAGCTCCTTCCCTGCTGCCCTTTTCTTGACCTCAAAACCTGCTCAATAGCTGTTCATAAGGTAAAAAGACCCAAAATGATTTGTCCATTTCTCTTTCCAAGATTCCACTTGACCTCAAACTGTTTCCAGCATTTTCTTTTTTCATTTCTTGTCCAGGGAGTAACCGTTTCGTTGTAAGAGTTGTGGGAATATAGAATGTATTGCCGCAGGCCAGACATTGATTTAAATTGGTAGGAGATGAGAGGCTGAGTTCCCACGATTTTCCAATCAACTCCCATTGTGACTGTCACTCTTTTTTGGTGGATCTACACACCAACAGACTTAAGAATGTGTCTTGTTAATGCTCAAAGTCCTCCTGAGGGGATATTTTGAAACAGCTATATTTAAATTTCTTTAAATTCAGCTCACACATTCTTTGATTCTACGATTCCATGAATGTTGCATGCTCAATCAGATTGTGAGGTGGGTAGTGGGTGGGGTGGAGTGGGGGCTGGGGTGGGTACACAGAATCTGAGTGCAGAGCTCTGACAGCATGACATTGGGCCTGCATTTTAGCAGCAGCAGGAAGCTTCAAGGTCGTTTTGCTTTTACAATTTAACTAGAAGCCAATTGTGCTCATTATAGAAGTAATTAATGAGCATTGCAGTGTGGCCAAATGTGATTGAATGTAGGGCTCCAAATTCAATGACCTTTGAACTGGGATCCACAGCTTCAAAAAGCTGGCAGCATCCAAGCATAGCCTCAAATATTCCTGTGAAAGTCAGCCATATTGAACCTGTTTTCAGTGCACTTTGCATTGTTGCAAGAGATGAGATAGAAGGCCATTGCCTCAGTGAGCAAGCTCGGTGCTAAGGGGCAAGAGCCTGTTGGGTCAGCTCCAAGGAACTGAAGGGCTAAGCTTTGACGTGCTGAAGTTTCCAATTTAAACTTGTGGCCCATCAGCAGAGCGTGCAGTGGTGCTGTGTTACAGACTCCAGTGTGACTGACAATGTCAGGGGAACTTTACTGCAATTCATGATAAATGGAGATAGCAGTGGGCATGAGACTCATCCACCCAGTCTTCCTGGGCCATTGTGCAGAGGAGGAATGGCACAGAGGTAGGGAGAATTGGGTACCAGGAACTGTTGTGCATTAGCAAGAGGGTAAGCCTCTGGCTTGGCAAGCAGAAAATGGAATGGAGAGTAGATTGAACAGCAGGGACCAAGCCACAGCCCCTGGTCTTTTTGAACCACTTGTCAGAGAAATAGTGCCAATGAAGACTATGGCTGTCAAGGGAGGACATCACTGACCTACATTTGATGCTGCAGAACAAGCTGTAACCCAGGAGCCTCAATGATTCAGTGCCCTAGAAGATAATCATTGTGTTAAATTTCCAAGGATCAGGTTCCTTCCAGGATGCACTGGGGACTTGTGATGGATTTCCCAGACAGCCGCTCGTCACTGTATTAAAAAGGTCGCCAATACATTATTTAGGAGGAACAGTGTTTGTGTGCTGCTGGTGGACCTTGACAACCAGGCAGAGAGTTCATAAGTATGTGGGCCACTATATAATTTCCCCAAATGCAAGTTATAATAGGTTGCACACATGTCGCTATCAAAGGCTGCCTCCAACCAGTCTGTAGCCTTTATTAAGTGCAACATGTTCTACTTGATTAACATTCAAGTGGTCTGCAACCTCTGAAAGCAAATCCTGCAGGTTTGTGCTCTGGAAGTACTCATGGTGTATACGCACTTCATCATTCCTAGGTTAAATCCCCAGGCAAACTTTCAGAGATAGATTTTTCAGAACAAGTGGTACCTACTCAGAACAAGGCTGCTGGTACCAATGAGGAGCCCACAATGCAAAGAACAAAGAAAATTACAGTACAGGAGGAGGGCCTTTGGCCCTCCAAGCCTGCAGTGACCATGGTGCCCAACTGAACTAAAATCTCCGACTCTTCATGGGCCCATATCCTTCCATTCCCATCCTACTCATGCATTTGTCAAGACACCCCTTAAAAGTCACTATCTGCTTCCACTACCTCCCCCAGCACGCCAAGCACTCACCACCCTCTGTGTAAAAAAAACTCACCTCGTATATTTCCTTTAAATATTGCCCTTCACACCTTAAACTTGTGACCCCTAGTAATTGACTTTTCCACCTTGGGGAAAAAGCTTCTGACTATCCATCCTGTCCATTCCTCTCATAAGCTTGTAGATTTCTATCAGGTCGCCCCTCAACCTCCATTGTTCCAACCTCTCCTCATAGCTAATGCCCTCCATGCCAGGCAACATCCTGGTAAATCTTTTCTGTACCCTCTCCAAAGCCTCCACATTCTTCTGGTAGTGTGGTGATCAGAATTGAACACTACATTCCAAGTGCAACCTATCTAAGGTTCTGTAAAGGTGCAACATGACTTGCTAATTTTTAAGCTCAAAGTCCCAGCCAATGAAGACAAGCATGTCTTCTTGACTATCTTCTCCACCTACATTGCCACTCTCAGTGACCTGTGTATCTGTACACCCAGGTCCCTCTGCCTATCAACACCCTTAAAGATTCTGCTATTTTCTGTATATTTCCGATTTGTATTAGACCTTCCAAAATGCATTACCTCACATTTGTTCAGATTAAACTCCATCTGCCATCTCTCCACCCAAGTCTCCAACTGATCTATATCCTACTGTATCCTCTGATGGTCCTTATCGCTAATCCACCAACCTTTGTGTCACCCACAAACTTACTAATCAAACCAGTTACATTTTCCTCCAAATTATTTATATATATTACTAACAGCAAAGGTCCCAGCACTGATCCCTGGGGAACATCACTTGTCACAGCCCTCCATTCAGAAATGCACGCTTCCACTGCTACCCTCTATCTTCTATGACCAAGCCAGTTTTGTATCCAACTTGCCACTCACTTCTGATCCCATGCAACTTCACCTTCTGCACCAGTCTGCCATGAAGGATCTTGTCAAAGGCCTTACTGAAGTCCACGTAGACAACATTCACTGCCCTACCCTATCAAACATCTTTGTCACTTCACCGAAAAACTCGATCAAGTTAGTGGGGCACGACCTCTCCTTCAACAAAACGACAACAAAACCATGTTGCCTCTTGCTAATATGTCCACTTATTTCAAAGTGGGAGTAAATCCTGTCTTGAAGAATCTTCTCCAATAATTTCCCTACCACTGATGTAAGGCTGACCAGCCTGTAATTGCCTGGATTATTCTTGCTACCCTTCTTAAACAAAGGAACAACACTGGCTATTCTCCAATCTTTTGGGACCTCCCCTGTTGCCAGTGAGGATGCAAAGATTTCTCTCAAGACCCCAACAATTTCCTCCCTCGCCTCTCTCAGTATTCTGGGGTATATTCCATCAGGCCCTGGGGACTTGTCTACCTAATGTTTCTCAAGAACCCTAATACCTCCTCCTTTTTGATCTCAACATGGCTCAAACTATCTACATACCCTTTCCCAGACTCATCATTCACCAAGTCCTTCTCTTTGGTGAATATTGATGCAAAGTAATCATTCAATACCTCGCCCATTCCTCTGGGTTCATGCATAGATTCCCTCCCCTGTCCTTGAGGTGGCCAACCCGCTCCCTGGCTACCCTCTGGCTCTTTATATATGTATAAAATGCCTTGGGATTTTCCTTAATCCTGCTGGCCAATGACTTTCCATGAACCATTTTAGCTCTCCTTACTCCTTGCTTAAGTTTCTTCCTAGTTTCCTTGTGTTCCATACTTGCTTCATGTGTTCTCAGCCTCCTAGCTTTGACAAATGCTTCCTTTTTCTCTTTGACTAGGAATATTAAAATGCCTATGGTTCAATGCCATTGACGTCCTAAAGGTGAGATTCCCTAGTTAAACAAATCCAGTGGAATACTGCAGTGTGCCTCAGCAACTGTTTCCTGAATCAATGTTTACTGCTGTGCACTGCACAACTTCGCACTACAGAGGGGCGACCTTGCAACTGAAGCACTTCGATGAGCATAACTCCTCATCTGATAAGGATATGAAGGAGGGGACAGAATTGACTGGAGCTAATGATGATTCCCTGAATACAAAGCAAGAACAATTGAGAAAGGAGCAAGGGCAGCATGGGAGAATCAAATTCACGTTAGCTAATCATGATATCCTTGAGGTGCGTACGTCATGTTGATAGCACATCAGCTTTCGTCTATTTCTTGCCATTGCCTAGCCTTTCCACAGACAAAATCCATTCACTGCATTCGCGACTCACATCTCAAATTATAATGCTAATTTATTGAGATAACAATTTCAATCCTTAACATGTAGAAAAGCTTCACACACATGATCCCCGGTGCGTCTAAGTGATCTGCTGAATTCACTTATGAGCAATTCTGTGTGGTGCAATGCCTGTACTTGCAGAGTTGGCAGGTGCAGACTGCTGCCTTCTGGCCAGTGATGATTTTGGCAAACATCCTCTGGCTACCCGAGATTTCCTGTATTGCCACCCTACTGGAGGCAAACGGTCACACATAGAGGGGTTGAAGAGTTCCTATGCACGTTCAAGAGTGCCCTGCCAACCGAGATAGCAATGTGGGGACAATAGCAAGAGCTTTCATGTGTATTTAGAAAGATGGATAGCAAGTAAACTGAGTGTTGGTTCTTTAGAGTTAATAATAAATTAAAAGGGAATGGTGGTAGAAATGATCTAATATTTTTCTTCTGTCTTCATTATAGAGTATCCAAAAAACACTCCAGTGATAGCTTTTATACAGGTATTAGTGAGACAGCATCTTGAACACTGTGTGCCGTTTTAGCCTTTTTATTTAAAGAAGGCTGTAATTGACTTGAAGGTGGTTTACTGGATTGGTACTGGGAATGATGGGTTTACCTTATGAGGATAGGTTGGGCTGGCTGGGTTCGTTCCCACTGGAGTTTAGAGGAGTGAGGGATGACTTAATTGAAACATATATGATTCTGAATGTTATTCACAAGGGGGATATGGAACAGATGTTTCCTCTTGTGGATGAGTCTAGAACAAGGGACACAGTTTTAAAATTAAGGGGTCACCCTTTTAGAACAGAGATGTGGAAAAATATTTTCTTGCAAAAGATTGTGTAACTTTGGAAGGTGGTTGAAGTGGGCCATTGAATATTTTTAAGGTGGAAGTAGATATATATTCTTGCTAGGCAGGGGAATCAAAGTTTATTGGGGTAGCTGGAAATTTGGAACTCAGGATGATTAGCTGTGATCTTATTGAATTGTGGAGCAGGCGTGAGGTGACAAATGGCCTACTTCTGTTCCTATTTTGCATCCTGGTATGTAAATCTTTTGAGGAACCTTGGTGATTACAGGACTAGCTCCTTAGGGACCAGGGATACTCCCAGACTTTGTTGATGATGCCCATTCACTGCTTGCATAGTGCTGCTGAAGAGGGATATAATGCTGCATATACCACAATGGAGTCCTTGACAGAATAGATAACAGGCCTCCTGAAGATACATTTCCGATGTTTGGACTGTGAGCAGGGCTCTTCAGTACAGAGAGTTTCCCGGATTGCTGCACCCTGCACTGCAAAACGAAAATGTGTTGTCTGAGGGATAAATAAAGGAGCAAGATATTTCCTCAAATGAGCAGGACATTGATGGGAATACATCTGACAAGGAATATAGTTGAACTGAAGAGGTCATCGCACAGTATAATGTGGCAGATGTGCCCATCATAACCTGGTAAAAGATTCAGTGAAATTTCAGTACTTGTTGTCTGCTCTCTTTGTGGGTTCAGGCTTTGAAGGCTTAAACCACAGTTAACTGATTAATCTCGGCAACATATGACTGCTTTGGAGCTGGAACCCAACTCCCTTCTTGCATGACGAAAGGCAATTCCACACAGTATATAACTTTCACCATGGCCTCACCAAATCATTATAAACAGAAATCCAAAGTACAAGGGGTGCATTAATTTCAATCTGACACCTGTTCAATAAGGTGGCCTGGCCACACATGTCACTCTTTCAGATTTTATGGATGGATGGCTCAACAAGGAGCAGAATCCCATAGGCATCTCTTCTAATGCAAAACATTGAGCATCACCATTCACACATCATGAAGTAGTAACCATTAAAATTGCACTCATTCAATAAGCTTTCAAGCTTTGTTTGCATTGTCCTTACTCAGAGTGATTCACCAGGACTGGAATGTAACCACTCAGGACATTGCAATCATCAGAAACCTGACAAATTTCTGTTCTGGATGATTAAGCTCTGCACCCACATCCCTGGCACTAATACTATTAACAGCTTCCCTCCAAACTTGGTGGGCCTTGCCAGCTTGAACACTTTGAAGTTCCATTGTGCCTTTTTCTGCACTTTCTATAGCAAGGGCAATTTTTATTGCCTTCTTTAGGGTTATTTCTATTTCTGCCAACACTTCCTTTTCTATAGCAGTTCTTCTGTTCAAGCAGCTCGCTGCATTTTCCAGACCCACTCTCACCGTGATGGGGCTGAAAAATTCCACCCAGTGTTTTCAGTGTTCAGATTTGGTTCCCTGCCATACAGTGAAAAAGCTATCACCATCGCCATCTATCACCAAAAGCTATCTGTTTGTAATTTTCATAAATGACCTGGATGAGGAAGGGGAGGGATGGGTTGGTAAGTTTGCCGACGACACGAAGGTTGGTGGTGTTGTGGATAGACTAAAGGAATGTCAGAAGTTGCAGCATGACATAGATAGGATGCAAGACTGGGTGGAGAAGTGGCAGATGGACTTCAACCCGGATAAATGTGTAGTGGTCCATTTTGGCAGGTTCAATGGGATGAAGGAGTATAATGTCAAGGGTAAGACTCTTAGTTGTGTAAAGGATCAGAAGGACCTTAGGGCCCGGGTCCATAGGACTCTTAAATCGGCCTCACAGGTGGGGGATGTGGTCAAGAAGGCATATGCTGTACTGGCCTTCATCAATCAAGGGATTGAGTTTAGGAGTCAGGAGATAATGCTGCAGCTTTGTAAGACCCTTATCAGACCCCGCTTACAGTACTGAGCTCAGTTCTGGTCACCTTATTACAAGAAAGATGTGGAAGCTATTGAAAGGGTGCAGAGGAGGTTTACAAGGATGTTGCCTGGATTGGGTGGCATGCCTTATGAGGATAGGTTGAGGGAGCTCAGTCTTTTCTCCCTGGAGAGACGAAGGATGAGAGGTGATCTGATAGAGGTTTATAAGATGTTGAGAGGTATAGATCGGGTGGATTCTCAGAAGCTATTTCCCAAGGCTGAAATGGTCGCTATGAGAGGACACAGGTTTAAGGTACTGGGGAGTAGGTACAGAGGAGATGTCAGGGGTAAGTTTTTCTCTCAGAGGGTGATGGGTGAGTGGAATTGGCTGCCGTCGATAGTGGTGGAGGCGAACTCGTTGGGGTCTTTTAAGACACTTCTGGATGAGTACACGGGATTTAATAGGATTGAGGGTTATAGGTAGGCCTAGTAGGTAGGGATATGATCAGCACAACTTGTGGGCTGAAGGGCCTGTTTGTGCTGTAGTTTTTCTATGTTCTATGTCCTATGTACAACTAACAGTGCAATTAACTGCTTTTGATCAATGACAGTGACACACACCAAACTATTTCAAAAGTTGAATCAGATGGGTTCCTTTTTTATTGCCTAACTTACAAATAACATTTACCCACTGAGAAATAACTTTGTTACCACCTGCTTACTGTGCACAATAATACTTTTCAGTGATCTATTTGTCACTCCTGACAGTAATGATGGCACTTGATTATCTTTTAATCGTCTAACTAAATGAGGACACTCAGTCTTTTCTGGGCTCCCATGTCACTTAAAAGGATTAATTAGTACTTTTCATTACATATTGTACATCCATAGTGTAGGAGGGGCAACACGTTTATTTTAACCTCGGACAGAAATTTTCATCTTTTGAAAATTTATTTGAGGTTCAAAAGAATAAGAGATGAGGCAATTGATGGAACATAATTGTCAAAAGAAAAGAAAGGTTCCAAACTACACATTGGGGAGACTTCCTGGCCTCACTGCATCTGGCACAGATCACAGCAATCCCAGAAAATAGCATGCAGACCGAAAAATGTGTGTTGTGCCATAGCCAAATGATTTGCAATAATCCTGATCCCTTTTTATTGGCACTAACCAGATCTTGCCCAGAAAGGTGTGAAGCTGATTAGCATATTCAAAGAAACATTTGAATAAGCTCAGTACATTCGATACTAGATTATCATGGCTTCTGGGTTTTTCTGACCCTCGGGCATGCTGCAAGCCCAGTGAGAATCACTACTGGCCTCCATCAGCAGAGACCAGGGGTAATGGTTATATTGGGCGGCTCGCAGGCCATTAAAGCTCCTGGGTGATCAGGAACATAACTGAGCAGGGCCCATGTGGCAGTGCCCACCTGGCATCCTGTCAGTGACAGTTGGGCACTGCCAGTATGCTAGGGCCAATACCAAAGATGTGGGATATGAATGGGATTGGGGCCTGAGTTGGAGTGGGGCCTGTGAGGTTATGTTGGCGGAACTATGAAAGAGAGGTTATAAAGGGGTGGGCAAAAGGGTACATAAGAAGGCATTTTGGTGTCATGAAGGGATCCCATTGAGAGGTCTCTAATGCCAGTGATTCATGTTGGGGAGGGGGTAGGGAAACATGTTGCCAACGAGAGGGTGGTGTCCCAATATGTGGGGGAGGGATGGGTCTCCCAGTGTCTGTGAGATTGGGACTCCATTTCAAAATGACTCCTGTTCACTTTGTAGCCGGGATCACCAGTGTGGTTAGGCCCTGCCCCTCTCAGAACCGGCATGCAATTCATCATCTCCTAAAAAAATGACTACATGCGAATGATTCCAGTCCAGTCCATACCAAACAAACTGGCATGGATCGCTTCACTTTTCTTGCCATTATAATATTCATTTTTTGGGAAAATTTTGCCCATAATGTATTTTTTGAGAAAAGGAAGACTTCCATTTTTATGATGCTTTACAAGATGTCTTGAAGCCAAGGAAGCACTTATAAAGTCACTGTTGGAAGATAGGAATTGCAGCAGTCAATGGGTGCACAGGAAGATCCTACAAACACTAATGTGATAATGACAAGGTAATTGGTTTCAGTAACATTGAGTGATGAATAAGTATTGACCAGTGCATCAGAAAGAACTCCCTAATCTTCTTCAAAATACAACCATGAGGTTTTTCTATCTATCTGACAGGGTTGGCGAGGCCTCAGTTTAATATCTCACAGGAAAGATGGCCCCTCAAATGAAAAATAAAAGCCAATGAGAAGACTTTGGGCATTGCCCCATTTCAGGCAGCTCTTTAACTTTTGTAGCCCTCTCAGAACCAAAATCTTACCAATTAGGAACATAGGAGCGGGAACACACCATTCAGTTCCTCCTGTCTACTGAACCATCCAGTTCGATAATGGCAGATTCCTACTGTAACTCCATTTGCCCTGATTTGAACTGGGTTATTATAGGGTTTTCCAAATTTGTCAACTTCTGATTCAAAATGGGGATGTTAGTCATCATTAAGTAATTATTTAACTGAACAAATAGGTGAGTGGTCACAAGTCTACCTATTGTCCGAAAATGTTAATTGTTTCACTTCTGGGTAGCTCTGTTTCACCCTAAGTGTTTGACTCTTAATGCATGCCTGTCAAGCCAATCATTTTGCCAATAATCATTTAGATGGACTTTCCATCTTTGAATGGACTATAAATGTTGCCTAGCTTTCCACCTCCTGTAAACCCAAAGCAGTGGCACCACAAAAACTCCAGATGTTTTACAAAATTGTCATTTGTCCTGATATGACTGGTAAATTCTCATGATAGAAACAGAATTGAGTCTCTCAATCTAAATCTGCTTTCTGACTTTGGATCCTTTGATATATTCAACCTTTCTCCATCTGGCCCACTGCTTTCATTTCTTGGCACCTTAGGATTAATATATTGTACTCAGAGAGGGGACACTGCAGGGGACATAATGGGTTAAATTCTGAGGACAGGTTGTATAAACATTTTGATGAAGGGCAATTATTTCCTCTTGTGCAGAGCAAATGGCATAAACGTAAAATTAGAGTCAGGCTTTTGCAGAATCGTTTTCCCTGTGTGTTTGCTGGGTCAAGACTAAGGTCAACAGATTTTCTTAAAGTAAATGTATTAAAGAGTATGGATCAAAAGTAGGAAAATAGCATTGAGGTGCAGATCAGCAATGATCTAATTAAAGAGCAGAGATAAAAGGAAAATATCCCAGATGCTGGAATCTAAAACAAAAACAGAAAATGCTAGAAAATCTCAACAGCTTCTATGAAGAGAGAATAGAGCCAACATTTTGAGTTGTAAAAGCGAAGACTAAGGGTCATCCAGATTCAAAAGATTGGCTCTATTCTTTCGCCACAGGTGCTGTCCAACTTGTTGAGATTTTACAGCAGTTTCTCTGTTTGTAATGAAAGAGCAGAATGGGGCTGAGTGCCCACTCCTCTCAGTTAAATGAATAAATATATCAATTGCTTTATATGGAAGTCAGAATAACACAAACACCTCTTCTGTTATAAAGAGAATAATACATGAATATTGTTTCTAAATGTTCCATATAGTGCTTACAAACGGAGAGAATTTTAGTAATGGGGAAGTTATTAGGACTTTTAAAATTCATTTATGTGATGTTGCTGGCTGGGTCAGCACTTATTGCCCAACCCGTCATTTCAGAGGACATCAGCATTGCTGAGGATCTGAAATCATATGTAGGCCGGAGCAGATTTCCTTCCCTAAAAGAGGAAAAGATGTTTTTCTTTTACAACAATCAACAATGGTTTCATGGTCATCATTAGATTTGAAATTCCCAATTTTTTATTGAATTCAAATTTCACTATCTGCATGGTGAGATTGGAATCTGAATCCCCAGCTCTTGCCCTGCATCTCTGGATTACTAGCCCAACGACAATACCACAATGTTACTGCCTTCCCTGGGAGGTCAGGTGTAGGACTAACATTTGGGAATAAGCCTTGATTCTCTGTCCAAACAATAAGCTTCAGGAAAAGGTTATTTACTGCACCAGATGAGCTTTGCCAGTTCCCACACTAGTGAGTTTTATAACAACAGGTTAATGCAATATTCTGAATGATTTAGTGCTGTGAACCCATGTTCCCTGCACTAAAATCATTCAGAGTGAAGAGACATACGTCCCATTAATTTAGGCTGAATAAAATGCAGATCTCTGAGCTGAAATGACTTGTGTTCAAATACACTGTTTTCCTTACCTCCAGCTATGTATATTTTACCCTTGTTTATTCTTTAGAACTGACTTTAACATTAAATATTCATCTCCGGAAAGACTTCAGCTTTACTGACCATGTTACATCGATAAATATTTTAGCACGTTTCTTGGTATGGTTGCTGCAACTGAAAATAAAATAAATACACTGGAAATACATGGGAACTTAACTGCCTCTTAGACATTTCCTTCCTTCATAATTGAGTAAAGAATCATTTGTTCAAAGAGTAGTATATGAGAATTAATTCTGTCGTGGATTTTATTGTTTTCATATCGGACATACTCATGAGATGCACTGATTACAATACAGAGTAGTGCAAATAAACTACAGTTGTAATTTTGAGTTTTTATGAATTCAAATTTCCTTGTCACCCAATGCTTCATTTCAGAAATGCATTATTGAAAAATAATATACCTGTTTTTATCAATGTTAATGAAAACAATAGAATAATTTTACCAACACTTGCTGGTGAAAATTAATACATCTCAATTTCTCAAATATCTTACGATGATGACCTGCTAAAATTGGCTTGTTGCCATATAATCCTCCTTACATCACGGTCAAATGAATACTTGAACACTAGAGTTGTTTTCCAAGCATTTGAGCTGCCAATGATAGAGTGCGTGCTTTCAGAAAATTAAATCAGTTTTTCAATAACTGGAAAGAGTATTTTGTCTAAGTAAGGAGATAGAATGGGATAAGAATATAAGCTCAACTAGACTTGTGTTATGCATACTAATGCTGCGAAACTGAGCAAGCTCATTTTTCTACTTCTTATCATAATACTGAACTGTTCTCATTGATTCATAATCTAGCATACATATAATGGCTTCATTTTACATTCATACCAGCTGCGGTTTGTCTCAAAACAGATTCTAGTTTTATTTCATTATGCACAGTTTCAAAATTATACTTTCTTGGCCCTGTCAGCAATTTACTGATACAGCATATTAAACATGGAGCTGGATTTTCCTGGAGGAAGTGGGAAAGTTAAAACAGAAAATTTCCCATGTCAGCAGAACATCTCCTTTAGAAAAACCTCCTCCCACCATCCTTCACTGTTGGGGAGACGGAACAGGGTAAAGTCAGGCTTACCTCCTCCCAGCAAGGAGGCAGTGGCATAATGGTCATGTCACTGAATTAGTTATCCAGAGACCAAGAGTAATGCTCTGAGGATGCCGGTTTGAATCCCAACAAGGCAGACAGTAGAATTTGAATTCAATGGAATTTAAAGTCTAATGATGCTGTAGAAATCCATCTGGGTCACAAATGTCCTTTAGAGAAGGAAATCTTCCATTCTAACTTGGCTGGTCTGGTCAACATGTGGCACCGGTCATACAGCAAGGAGGTTGACAAAAGTGCCCTCTGAAATGGCCTAGCAAGTCATTCAATTCAAGGATAATTAGAGATGGGTAATAAATGCTGGATGTCCACGCCCTCTAAATGAATGAAAAAAGTACATAAGGAGGCAATTTAACCCATTGTGTCTTTGTCAGTCACATTCCCTTACCCTTTCCCATAGCCCTTTCCAAGAATGCACCTGAATCACTTCTGCCACCCTCTGTGGCAGTGCATTCCAGATGTATAAAAATCTGCACATCTGCCTATTATTCAAATCTGAATCCTCTGGTTACAGATCTTGCTGCCGGTGGAAACATTATTTACTCCAACAAAACCCATCATAATTTTAAATACCTGGATTAAATCATCTTGTGCCCTTCTCTGCTTCAGATAAAAAAAATTCCAGCTTCTCTAACCTCTCCACTTAACTGAAATCTCCCAGGTATAATCCTTGTAAATCCCCATCCACAAAAAACGGGAGGTTGTTATTTCCAGAGAAATTAAAAGGAATCCTCAGCTGTAGTTTAGAAAAGCTGGATGGAGCTCCGGGAGATATATTAACAGCAGTTTATTCCTTATTTTGGGTTTTAAAGATGCTTAAGTGTAATTTACTATTGCTGTAGGCCGTGCACACATTCTGCCTGGCTGTATAGAGTGACTTCTTTTCACTTGTAATTCTTACTGTTCTGTTTTGTTTTGTGTGTACCTAGCGCTGTCTCATCTACAAAGGCTGTCAAGCTTGTGAAGCAAGGTGTACTGCTGAAGAACAACTTAAGCACAACCTGCGCAAGTCCAGAGCCATCAGCGCAACAACTACAATGTCTACACAAGTCTGACCAATATGTGCCAGGACATTTTACGCCTGAATTGGCCTGATCAGCCATCTCCAGACACACCACAACCAGCCTCAAAATGACTAATGGTGTTGAGGTCTCTATCAATGATGATGGACGAACAACAAACAACAAATGCTTACTGATTTCGTCTTTAAGCTCCTGCTTAAGGTTTGATTGCCCACCCAATTTCCTGATCCAGACTGATGAGTTGCTTATTGGAGGCCCATGTTTCCCCAAATTTATTCTGTTTAACACCCAAATCAAAAATGGATCGGATTCCACGAGAATTCTTTTTGTAGCTGCAACCCACCACTTCACCAAATGAATGGCAAATCAAAAATCATTCTCACATGGTTCTCGCTTTCACAAACGTCGAGTTTATTTCTAACTCGTTTGTGCACTTGTCAATCATTGAAACAAATAAGTATGAATGCTTCACCCAGCCTGCAAAAATCCTGACTCCTACTGCTGCTCCAATCCCCCACCACCACCACCACTCCTGCAATTGCCTCCACTTTGGCTAATAAAATGCTTGGTTCAACTCTACAGAAAAGCTGTCAGATTTACTGCCGAATTTGAGCAGCACTCTGAGTGTGCTGGTAAAAACAGCCCTAAAATATTTCAGGCCTTATGGTAAAGATGCTCGACAAGGAAGCATTTGTCCCATTCCACCACCTGCTGAATGTTCACTCAGGATTAACATTGATCACATTTACTCTGCTTAATGCCCTTCTAAAATGGACTGACTGAATGCTCAAAATGTACTCCTTGCAAAAATAGCCAGAGTTGTTTGGTAATTGACTCCACCAGAGCTCCATTATCTTCTCAAGACAGGCCACTCTTTGCCATCCTATGCAAACATTAAGAAATATATATATATAGAAGGTAATGTGGCTGTTTATGCTCACTGCTCACTTTTCCAAACATTACACGCAACACTGCACTATTGGAAGTTGGCTGAGCATGACTCATGAACAAGAGTGACCCCTGGTGGATGTGTGTTAGTTAACAACAGGTTTGAAATATTTTGCTGACTTTTGTTCCTTTTGTTGTAAACATTCTTGGAGAGGAACTCCAATGAATTCACTCAAGTATTCTGTGATCAACTAAAATAGTCTGCTCTTTTCAATCTGCTTACAACTTATTCTTAGTTGAAGAATATGCCATTGATGCAGTGCCATTCGATCATGTGATGTTTAACAAGGTAACTTCTGGTTAAAGCAAATACATTTTTCATTACATAAGCTATTTAGTTTTCCATTTTACAAAGTGGGGTGTATAACAGATCAAACCATTACTAGCAGCTAGCTATCTGCCCTCAACAGAAGTGAAAATTGTCAGAACAACAATAACTTCATAGCACCTTTGATGTAATAAGCCACACCACAAGATTGTTCTAAAACAAAATATGACATGAGCCACAAACTGAGATATTGGATGGGATTTTATAGCCTTGCCCATCCCAAAACCGTAAAATCCCACCCAAGGGCAATGGACTTTCCCACTGCCTGCCCCTCCAATTCCTGTGGCGGGCGGGGCAATAAAATTCCAGCCATTAGGTCAGATGACCAAAAACTTGATCAAAAAAGAAACATTTGAGCAACATCTTAAAGGTCAAACGTGAGGTAGAGAAGGATAGGGAGTGGATTCCAAAACTTGGAGCTAAAGTGATCAAAGGTATGACCAACAATGGTGTAGTGATTAAAATAGGGGATGCTCAAGAGATCACAGAAATAGGTATCTCGAGATTTGTAGGTCTGGAGTAGAGAACAGAAATTGGGAGAAGTGAAGCCATGGAGGGATTTGAAAGCAAGGTTGAGAATTTTAAAATTGAGATGCTGCTTGTCCAGGTCAACATGCAGAGGTGATCGGTGAATAGGATTTGGTATGAGTTTAAACAAAGATAGCAGAGTTTTGGATGACTTCAAATCTTTCGAGGGTACTGTGTGGGAGACCAGTAAGGAGTACTTTGGTATAACCAAGCCTAGAGGTAACAACAGTACAAATGAAGATAGCAGCAACAAATAATCTGAGGCAGGAAATAATCTAATTCAGGGGATGTGATGGAGGGGGAAGTAGGTTGTCTGAGTGATAGCGCAAATATGTGGTCTTCTTAGGGTCAAATGTGACACCAAGTTTGTGAGCAGTCTGATTTTGTTTCGGACAACTTCCAGGGAGATAGTTGGGGTAGGATTTTCCTTATCTCGGTGTCAGTTCAAGTCAAACTTAAATTTCCCTCTAGTTCACTCTGTAGTCCTGCCCAGATCAGGAAGTGAATAATAAAACCATTTGTCCAGCATATCCTCCCAAGTCTGTAACACTTGAACTTTGTTTGATTTGATTTATTATTGTCACACGTATTAACATACAGTGAAAAGTATTGTTTCTTGCGCGCTATACAGACAAAGCATACCATTCATAGAGAAGGAAACAAGAGAGTGCAGAATGTAGTGTTACAGTCATAGCTAAGATGTAGAGAAAGATCAACTTAATGCAAGGTAGGTCCATTCAAAAGTCTGACAGCAGCAGGGAAGAAACTGTTCTTGAGTCGGTTGGTACGTGACTTCAGACTTTCATATTTTTTCCCAAAGGAAGAAGGTGGAAGAGAGAATGCACGGGGTACATGGAGTCCTTAATAATGCTGGCTGCTTTGCCGATGTAATGGGAGTGTAGACAGAATCAATGGATGAGAGGCTGGTTTGCGTGATGGATTGGGCTACATTCACGACTGTTTGTAGTTCCTTGCAGTCTTGGGCAGAGCAGGAGCTATACCAAGCTGTGATACAACCAGAAAGAATGCTTCCCATGGTGCATCTGTAAAAATTGGTGAGAATTGTAGCTGACATGCCAAATTTCCTTAGTCTTCTGAGAAAATAGAGGCGTTGGTGGACTTTCTTAACTATAATGTCGGCATGGGGGGACCAGGACAGGTTGTTGGTGATCTGGACACCTAAAAACCTGAAGCTCTCGACCCTTTCTACTTCATTCCCATTGATGTAGACAGGGGCATGTTCTCCTTTATGCTTCCTGAAGTTAATGACAATCTCCTTCGTTTTGTTGACATTGAGGGAGAGATTATTGTTGCTGTACCAGTTCACCAGATTCTCTATCTCATTCCTGTACTCTGTCTCATCATTGTTTAAGATCCGACCCAGTATGGTGGTGTTGTCAGCAAACTTGAAAATTGAATTGGAGGGGAATTTGGCCGCACAGTCATAGGTGTATAAGGAGTATAGCGGGGGCTGAGAACACAGCCTTGTGGGCACCAGTATGCAGGATGATCGTGGAGGAGATTTTGTTGCCTATCCTTACTGATTGTGGTCTGTGAGTTAGGAAGTTCAGGATCCAGCCACAGAGGGAGGTGCTGAGGCCCAGGCCACAGAGTTTTAGGGAGTGGAGATGAACGACGAAGGTGAGCGAGAGTAATGATTTTGCTGGGGTCTAGGACACTAAACATGAAGATAAAGATACAGGGTCCAAATGAGTAATTGCAGAAATGCTGTGGTGAATGGAGATCCAAAGGGTAGACAGTTGTGATTCTGAAAGTGCAGTTTTAAGTAAAATGGAGATAATACTTTCCAAAGGGAAGGTAGAGAATGAAATAAGATTGGGGCATGGGCAGGGAATTTGGATAGAAAGTGATGCAAGAAAATAATCAGAGATGGTCTTATCTGTGAATGGTACAATGGGACTAGCAAGAGCATGTGAGATGACAAAGTCACTGAAGTGGCTGTGAATGTGTGTTGGGAGGTTTGTATGGAAAGAGAAAAGGACAGAGAATTCAGAATCGAGACAGCAAAGGTTGAAATGGATGAGAGGATGAGATGTTATTCAGTGAAGGGGTTAATGGAGGAAACCAGTGAACATACCTGTTGGGACAGTGTTGGTTAAAGACTTCTTTAAGAAACGCCATTCTGTATAGTCTCCAGTAGATTAACAACAACTCTTTATTAACTGCTTATGGTCATATACAGTAAAGGACACAGCTGAGGAACTATCCTTTAGATCACTGTGTGGTGATACTGTACTGTCAATGCTCCAGCCCCTTATACCACAATATCTAGGTGAGAAAAATTAGATTAGAGCAGAGCCCTTAATCCAAGGGATCATCTCTATCAGTGCCAAGCCTCTCTCCTCATATCCTCAACCAACTGGGATTTTCATTGTAACTTCATTGCAGTATTAATGTAAGTCTACTTGTGACTATTAAATAATAAATAATACCAGCCTCTCACTATCTAACTCTTACAATAGTCCCCATGATTGCCACCCTAGCCCTAGGACTCCCTTTCCAACTGTTTACAAATGTCCTTTTGTTCTAACCATCAATCCTAGTCCTCAGTGCCGTACTCAAGCCCCAGATACTTATTAATCAAGTCACCTAAAATTCTCACTATTCCAATTTATTCTATACCATAACTATTCCCTTCCCTACGCAGTGCATCATGATGTCATGAGAAGGCTTGCAAGCTTCTGTGATCAGACTGGTCAAAATGAGTATCAGTCTGGATGCAGTCACTGATTCTCCTGATATGAGAGAGTAACACAAGTTAAAGCCCGACATATATAAAAAAGTCTTTGTTAAAAAAACAATCAGAGACAAGAGGAGTAAAATATAAA
Organism: Carcharhinus amblyrhynchos; assembly: GCF_965287045.1. Taxonomy (NCBI): domain Eukaryota; kingdom Metazoa; phylum Chordata; class Chondrichthyes; order Carcharhiniformes; family Carcharhinidae; genus Carcharhinus; species Carcharhinus amblyrhynchos. Next base: position 36,164,520 of record NC_137333.1, on the reverse strand, counting down.
CATTACCTGTGAAGAACCATGAAGAATGCAAGGCAGGATCCGTACTTTGCTCAGGACAAGAATACTTACTAAACATTCCAATCCTGCCTCGCTCAAGCTCATTCCTTTACCCAAGTATCACATTTCACAAGCCTTTACTACAGTCTTTCCTAATAACTCTGCTCCTCACTAACTGTCCCAGTACTCATTCTGAACCCTTATGACCCCTAGCCTCCTCCCAAATGTATCATTTCAGTCCCATTGCCTCACATGGACCAGAATTATATGCCCTCCACTGCCCACCCCAACCCCCAATCACTCCCCTCTCCCCCAACCTCACCCCCTCTTGGCCCATCACTCCCCTGGTGAGTTCTGAGGCAATGTCAGTCAAATTTAAGAAAATCATTGTTTGTTGTTACAACAATGTAGAGATGTAGCTTTAAAAAAGGAATTTCCCACTGATCAACCCAAAGAAGGCAGAAGATTTCACATTTTACTGTAAAAATAAATAAAATCAACATTGACTAAATATCACTTGATTTAGAGCAAGTGCACTAACTACAGAAAAGTTATTCCCTGTTAATTTCTTAGCACAACTGAGAAACTCATACATTTTTATACATTATAGCACACGCTTAGCAGTAATTAACTTTAAATTTTCATGCTCCTCCCAGTTTACTAGGATTTCTTCTACCTGCTCTGTGAGGGTAAATCTTCCAATGTCTATTAAACAAAGTTCCTCCACTCGAACTTATGACCATAATCAAATGGACTTCCAGTCGCAAGGCACCCTGTGTGGCAATTCCTTGTTTCTTCAAAGTGGAAATCCATCTCCAACAGTACTCTGTTTGACTGATTAAACCCAAACAATACTTCTTTATAATTCTGCTATGCATAGCAGCACTTGTTGTGAATCTTCTTCCCCAAATCTCTCCATCTGATTGATAAAATCATCCACTCTGAGTCATTGTGTTGCACCCATTTTCGTGCAACGCAGTGGCAAAGTGAGGTGTAAAGCGATTAGTGCGATTGGCGCCAGTTCATACGACCAGCGCCATTTTGTTTAAATGCTGTTTAACATCTGCTTAACATGAGCCAGGCGGTCAATTGTTCAGGCCCCCCACTTATGACGTTGCTGGGAAAGGTTCTCGTTGGCAAGGAATAGACATATTCCCCATGAGTGGGCAGCAGTCAACTTGAGACTCCCGCAGAGGCCAAGGGCAAGGGGGCTTGGGTGACGCCAGACTGGCGCCTGGGCAATGCCCACCAGAGAGGGGGCATCTCAGGCTCAGGCCCCCATAATTGCAGGGGGCAGGGAGCTGCTTCAGGCTGCCTGCACTGGTAGGGGCCTGACAGCTCTCTCTTTGTCTGTCAGACCCCTGCTGCTGCTAATGTGCGTGTGCAGCATCAGAGACCTGCACGTGCACGCTTCTCTCTGCAGGCTTTTGGGTGTATTAACCTCCATCCATAGGCTTCTGCAGCGAGCAATAGATTTGCACAGAATTTTGCAGACAGAGTGCATATGCGAGGGCCTGAAAACATTCCCAAAGACAGATCTGAAACTCTCCTAGTTTCAAGCCTACCCAGCACTTAGGGAGAAAATGGTGAAATTGTCCCCAAAGACTCTGCCAGTCTGTACACAGTAAGGCCAGCTGCTTCCTACCTTGTGTTCAGGTGCCAAAATGGTCACCTTACTATTGATAAGTTTTGATTTGTGTCACTGTCACCATAACAAGCAGATCTGGGCAGATTTAGTCTAAAGTCATGTGAGCTTGTCTCTGGGCGGATTTAATCAGAGGTCAGAACCCCCTCACCAAGCAATTCCATTTTATATTGAATTAGTAGAGACAGATTAAAATAATGATTACATAAATTCCATGTTTCCCAGATACTCTTTCTGTCACTTAATTTTCTTATATCTTGTCTATGACTCAAAGTAAATAGTGATAATATGAAGTTCAGAGGTGTAATTTCTCTGCAAATCCCTTAATTCATCACTGCAACTTTGGGAGAAGGTCAACAGGAAGTCCCAGATCAACAGCAAATAAAGATATTGATCAAGTTATATTGAGTGTACAGTACAGAAACAGGCACACCAGGTCTATTCCAATGTTTATGCTCCATGTGAGCTTCCTGTAACCCGAACAACAGATCTATGATTCGGTTACTTTTTCCCTTGTGTGCTTAATTCTTTTAAATGTATCCACATTATTTGTTTCATTTTGGAAGCTTGTTCCACATTTTCACCAGCAATGACTTAAGAAGTTGCTCATGAATTCTCTATTGAGTTTATTAGTGACTATCTTATATTTATGACCTCTAGTTTTGGAATCCCCACAAGTGGAACTATTCTTTATTTCTACCCAATCAAGCCCTTTCATAATCTTAAAAGATACGTAAAGAGCTCTAGCCTATTCAGCCTTTCCTGGTGTGAATTCTCCAGTTCTAGTATCATCCTTGTGAATTTCTGAAACTGTGTCAAGCGATCAATAGAATCTCTATGGGCATTATTGGCATACAAGTTAGATGCTACACTATTACAAAATATGTAACAGTGAGCAATGAACAGACATGAAGGGCAGCGTAGACTTGAGGGGGATAGACAGAAACAGCTGGATGATTATAGTCCATTTGCTGTATGTGTTTGCACTGGGAATTTAAATCAAATATTATTTACAGAAAGAGTTAATTATTTATCTTTGCTAGCAACTTAATTATAAGAACATAAGAAATAGGAGCAGGAGTAGGCCATCTAGCCCTTCGAGCCTGCCCCTCTATAATAAGATCATGGCTGATCTGAATTATCCAGCTGCCATGACTAAGGGAACCACTAGTTACTTATTTTGCAAGATGCAAAGTAGTCATTTCACTGTCTCTGGCTCAAAAGTTCCATGTTGGACATTGCAATTTCTTACTGTAGTACCAACCCCCTTACTATCACTAAGGTTAAAAAGCTCACTGGAACTATTTTTTTGAAGCAAAAAACATATTTTATTTAGAACCAAAGAGAACACTGACAGGTGGAAAAGATACATATGGGGAAGATCTGGGGCAGATTTTTAAAATTTAAGTATATTCTAAATACGTAGGCCAGCTGCATTTCTTTGACTGATGCTTATATTTGACAATGAATGCCAACTATTGCTCACAATAAGCAATGGGTGGGTAGGATCCATTATTCAGGTTTGGAGAGGCATTTTGAATAAAAGAAATGTACCAGAGGGTCTATGTAATACACTAAGCACTTCAGAAGAGATATTTGAAAAAAACAGAAAAGGTAAAATATTGGTGTTGTGCTCCAGTTCACTCAGGGAGAACCAAGTTGCTGAAGCAACATGCACTTTTACATAAATGTTATAGTCTGGAGCTGTGGATAATAATGATAAAGGCTCCAACTTTCTTTCCATCACATAGCTAACAAGGAATCTCTCCCACTCTTACCACACACAATTGGCATGTGCTGGAAGGATTTGCAACTTATTTGGCTCTATTATGGATGCACCTTCCATGGCCATGAAGTCCTGGGGTTGAACTGAAACCCAGAGCTTCAGACTCAAAGGCAGGGACAGCACCTACTGAGCGACCAAACCTCCAAAATGCAAATTAGGAAACATTACATTTTTATTTGCTCAGAACCACAGTGTTTCTATTCTATGTTACCTGCAGTGATTTATCTATTTAAATGTCCTTTCTGAGGAGAACAAATTCATTTTTCTACTTTTAGTAAGGAAAATGTTATTTACCTATTTGTTTGTGGTGTATAGGGCACCTTGATAATTTTCAGGATCAACCAAGTGCATTTACTTCACTTTTTCCAAGGAAATTTCTTCCAAGCTTCTTCTCAAATTCTTTTAGCGAAGGTGGTGCTCTCCTCTCCCACTTGCACACCACAGAATCTCACAATTCTTTGCAACAGCATAATCTCTACTACAGCATTCACAGCAAGGGGGAGATGCTGGGAGGTTTGAATGAAGGTATATATTTTGGTAGACACATAATAAGTGCTAGCTGTGGCTCAGTGGCAGAAATCTCACTTTACTTCTGAATCAAAGGATTTGTAATTTTAAGCTCACTCTAGAAATCTTGGCTGTCACTGCCTGTAGTTTCCGTATGACACTATGTTATATAATGGCTAGCCAGCTCAGCACAGAAACTGCTCTTTAGGGCCAGACAGCCTCAGTGACCCGTCAGGACATGAAGTGGTTACACATATTTTGTGGGATTCCCAGCTCATTTGTAACTGGTGTGATCAGGTAATGAATCACTGCCCCCTACCCCACCAAACTAAAAACAGGGACAAAAAAAATCAACGGGGCGGGGGGGCGGAATCTTACAAAAATATTCTAAGTGCCGATTGAGCGTGAAAATGGGAGAGTTTCAGATGTGATTTTTTTGGCAAAGCCACAAATGAAATCTTATGGTACTTAGTGCAAAAAATGATGCTCAATCTAATTTCCACCTGTAGAGGGTGTGGATGGGTGTCACGTTGGCGTGATGTGAATATATGGCAAGGGAGATCAATATCTGATGGGGGGGGTCATTTTAATGATATTAAAATATATGGAGATCATGGGCACGAACCTGATTGTGTAACCAGCAAAGTGAAAATCAGAAACTGTGACCTTGCCGGCCAGATCCGCAACTTTCAGGTTTCATTGCATCTTGAGCCCTTGGTGGCATTCTAGCATGAGAGTGGACTCAAACTTCCATTCCAAGAGATTGTGCTATACAATTGTTCGACCATAAATTTGTGAAAATTATCATGTTCATAAAAAACACACAGCAAGCTTTACCCACTAAATAAATATTTGCAGCGTTAAATTAGGGATTTTGTATTCAAAGAAATGGGTGGTGAAAATGCACAGAATGTGAGGGAAACGCTATTAAATTCTAATCTGCCCAGCATTACATTTTCAACATTTTTATTTTACTGCAACTTGCCAGAGCCAAAGTTTTCTTTTGAAGTTCTGTCATTGTTTTGGTAAATATGCAAACATTTTACCACATATTGGGCCAGTCCTTCTATTTGGTTAGTTTACAGGCAAAATGTAGCTCTGCAAAATGTATGTGTTAAAGTTCAGGGCTATAACAACGATGTAAATATATTTCATGAAATGGTACAATTATTCAGACTGCGCATTGTATTAATGTGCAAATAAAAGAAGAAATAACAGGACAACAACCCACCTAGGACAAGTGGGTCAAGATATTCTTCAATTTTTAACTGACAGTCTTATGCAGTTTGAACGGTATATAACCATGGTCATAAACATGGTACATAGAAGTGATGATTATTTAAACTGACATGAAAGAATTCTTATAGCTTGGATTGCCAAGGTAAAAGCAATTGTGTTCACTACATGGAACACTACAATTGTGTTCATTATAAAATGAATGCAAATACCCATAAAGAGCATTAAATGCAATAACATTATTCTAAAATGAGAAAATAGAAGCCTGTATGTCAATGCTACTACTGATGATGAACAATGTAAAAATAAACAAAACTGTAAAATAATAATTGAGGCATATAGTTTGCAGCATTATGAAAGTCAGACTGTAATAGAAGGCAGACACACATCGCTTGCAATTCTTCTCAGAAACTCTCAGCATCATCCAGCATCCTCTAAATTGATTATAATAACTGCAAGGCAACCTCAGAAAGCATAGAAAGCAAAGAATTGCAAATCAAGGTACATTGCAATCTTACCAGTTCAGTCTCACACTTGCATGAAGTCTGGTATGATCACATCGGGTCACGAACCTGATGTCATCACGTCAGTCCACCACAACATGGAAACAGGCCCTTTGGCCTAACTTGTCCAAGCCACCCAGTTTTTAACCACCAGTCCCAATTAAGCTCGTCCCAATTGCCCGCGTTTGGCCCATATCCCCCTTTAACCATCTTACCCATATAACTGTCCAAATGCCTTTTAAAAGACAAAATTGTATCCATCTCTCCCACTACCTCTGGCAGCTAATCTAGACACTCCCCACTCTCTGTGTGAAAAAATTGCCCCTCTGAAACCTTCTGTATCCCTCCCCTCTCACCTTAAATCTATACTCTCTAGTTTCAGATTCCCCTACCTTTGAGATAGATGTTGACTATCTAGCTGATGTATACCCCTCATTATTTTATAGACCTCTATAACTTCACCCCTAAGTCTCCTGCAATCCAGGGAAAAAAGTCCCAATCTATCAAGCCTCTCCTTATAACTCAAACCACCAAGTCCCAGAAGCATCCTAGGAAATCTGTTCTGCATCCTCTTCTAGTTTAATAATATCCTTTCTATAATAGGATGATCAGAACTATACACAATATTCCAAGTGTGGCTTATCAATGTCTTGAACAACTTCAACAAGATGTCTCAACTTTTGTATTCAATGTTCTGAGCAATGAATCTCCTCCAGTAAAGAGAAGAAAGAGGTGGACAGCTGCCAGTGACAAGTGCACCATGACTTCCAACAAAGTGGACAACTTGCTGTAGAGCAAGGTAGACAACAACATCAGGTCGGCAGAGATAAGCGAAGGCACTACTCTGCCAACCAAATCTACAGGGTCAGTATGTCTTACCCCCTGATGTCAGATAGACTCTCTCTGAAGACTGTCTTTCTAAGAGAGACAGTCACACTCTTCATTTGCATGTTTTCTCAGGAGATCATCTCTAATTGTGTGGGATGTCATCTGATTCCTGTGGCCTTAAGAGTCCCTGTGGCTTCTAACTTCTTCACCTGCAGATCATTCCCAGCAGAATATGGAAATTTTAATGAGATTACCCAGCCTGCAACCCATCACTCTATTAAGATTTTCACAAATACCATTACCATGCCCATCAGTGCATCTACTTTACATGTGACTGCCAATCAAACAGAAAGAATCAAAGGTTTTGCATCTATGGTTGGATTTCCAAGGATTCAAGAGGTAATCGATTGTGCCCATGTAACAACAAAAACTCCAAGCGGATAGGCAAGAGCATTTTATAAACAGGAAAGGAAATCAATCCATCGATGTCCAAACTGTGTGTGATCATAATCAAGGAATATTTCAGGTGTCTGTATATTATATGGTTGTAATGTGACACCTAAAGTATATTTATTAGTGTCACAAGTCAGCTTACATTAACACTACAATTAAAGTTACTGTGAAAATCTTCAAGTTGCCACACTCCGGTGCCTGTTCAGGTGCACTGAGAGGGAATTTAGCATGGCCAATGTACCTAACCAGCATGCCTTTCAGACTGAGGGAGGCAACCAGTGCACCAGAGAAAATCCATGTAGACACAGGGAGAATGTGCAGACCCTGCATAGACAGTAACCCAAGCCAGGAATCGAACCCGGGTCCCTGGCACTGTGAGACAGCAGTACTAACCACCATGCTACCCATACATCCCTCGACAGTCTCACACACGAGGTATGTCCACCAACTTGGAATCATTGGATTTCTGGCTTCTGAGAGATAAAGAATACCCTCAAAGAAGATGATTAATGACATTATTCCCATCAAAAGCACTCTGAGAGGTGGCTCCAATGATGACAGCATCTGCTTCTCAGCTACCATGAAACCCATTAGGCCATCCCTCCTTTTTGGAGAGTGACCCAGGCCTGGATGTGGCTCCAAATTCTTCGTCCCCTTCTCACCTTGATTCTAGGCCCCAACATTCAGAGACAAGGCAATGGAATGCAGCTCAGAATGCATACCAAGTACCCCATCAATAAGCAGCTGAGTTTGGATCATCATGACAGCCACTGGTCTCTCAATGGGGGAAGCCATGCATTCAATCAAGCGAATAATCATTGTGCTCATGGTGTGGATAGATTCCGCCATTGTCCATGTCTGTATGGTCACAATCCCTCTGGCATCTCTGCCACATCTCCACGCGCCTCACCCTGGATGTCCAGCATCTGCTGCCTAATTCCAGGGGCTCATTATCAGCCTGGGACTCAGAATCTAGGTCATCTCCAGCAATCCTTTTAGTGTCAGAAGTCTGATGCACCTTAGTCTCTAAATCTGTTCTTGCAACCATGATGTACTCTCACTAACATCTCTTACAAATGACTCATGCATATCCACCATGATGATGCTCACCTTCATGTATCTACAGTGGTGCTAGGTGCATAGCAAGGGAGTGACTTGGCTTTTTGAGACTTCCTCGTGACCATCCCCTCCCCCTAGAGGTTAAAGTTGCTTTCTTGGACTATTGCCTGAAGCTGCAATTGCTTCACCTATGGGAGAAACAAAAAAAAAGAGAATGAGAGGCATCTTCATCATTATTTGAATTGGGCTTGCAGAGACAGGCTTCCTCAAAACAAACATTGGAAATATTAGGAGATAGTAACCAGTGTTGAACACAGGGACACACTGTCTTCCTGGAATATTGCAAGCCTCCAAAGTCACAGACATTCTCAACAACTTCCCCAGTTTCTAACACCCTCCCTTCACAAGTCCCTTCAGCACTGATTACAGGAATTGTAGCTGAGTCTTTGAAATCCCACCATGCCTGGGGCCTTTCTCCAACCTTGCATTGATCAATGGATCTGTTCCAATCTTTTGCAGGTATTTCCATGACATTTCTCCTCAATTTTGTCAAAACAATCTCAAGTCTTTATCTTATCCCTGGCATGAGGCACCTTCTTCTACAAAGAAAGAAAGAAATAGTAATGATGATGCTGTGCGACAATCAACATTCAAATATGTGGCCAACATCTATTTCCTCAATGGCCAAAATCTCTCAATGCTCCTTGACAACTAACAGCTGTTGCAGTTCAACCATACCAAGCCCATCCCTCACCCGTATCATCCCCATTGCCATCCAGAGTGGCTGACACAGTACATTCCCATCTCCTTGAGGATTCTTAGATGGATATCATCTGGACTAGCTGTTCCTTCTAAATTTCAGCAACACATTCACTTGTTACTGCTCAAAGCTACGGAATAATATTAGATCATTGTTCTGATATCACACCACTTTTATTTCCTATCAAAGTGCCTGCTTGTCTCAGTTGACAGAACCTCTTACATCAGAAAGTTGGAGGTTTAAGTGTCACTCTAGTTCATGACCCTCTTGTAAAGTGTAAGATGTGTAAATGTACCCTGATTAACTTTGACCAACTTGCAGTAACCCTTTTTAATGTAGGCATGTTATGTGGTGAGATAAAGAAAGGAGACATGAATCAGGTGAAGGTTCAACACAACTTAAATACTTTACCAAGGAAAAACAATATTAATCGGAGTCTACTATTGTACGTTCATTAAACTCCATCAAACTCTATCATCTCTTCATAGTGCTGTTCAGTAAACAGTCTTAAATATCAAAGTAAACTGTTTCAAATCTAGCAAACTCCTTCTAACACACACTTCCAAAGACAACCTACACCCAATCAACAGGTACCTATCACAATATTTGAACTGCTTGTCTGAAAAGACTGATAATAATCTGTTCAATAGGCTGTTCCTCAGATTTTAAAAATTGGCTGATGTTTCAGTATCTGTAGTCATCAACTGGGGCTTCTCCTCTCGTCTAGGCTGGTTTTGGTCTTTGGGTCTGGTCAGTCCGATGATACTCGCCATGAGGTACAGGGAGCTGGAGATGGTGTGCAGCTCGGCTGCCAGTCGAAGATGCTCACTGGAGATGTTGAAGAAGATGCAAAAGCAGAAAAAGCGTGGGCTCCAGTTTGCCATTTTTATCCCCATCTTTGTGCCCTTCTCAAAGATTCTGTGGCCGATGTCCAATACTAGCATTGGGCAGGGGCAGGAAGATCCAATGAGGTGACTACTTCCCATATCTGGAGGTCGCAGAGCATGATTTTTCACCTTCAACTGCCAAGTGCTAAGCTTGTCATGACATGCCTCTGGCCTCCTACCAAACTGGGTTGCACTGTTCAAAGATACAGGCTAAAGGGCTGCACTGCAGAGAAACTCATTGTATATGAAAGTGCTTTGTAATGTTTCTGTGAGTAGTGCTAAGGCCCTGTATAAATGGAAACTTGTTCTTTTTGCTCCTTACAGGAAAGAATGTTTTCAAATTCATGGCACGGCAGGAATCAGGGGAGGTTTCAATACAAAGCGCTCTATGTATCAAAGAAAATTATGTTTTAAAGATCTCTGATACAACCTGTTATGTGAGCTGCGAGTCTCCCCGGCACTTTTTTTGAGCGTAATCAGCACAGAGCTGATTATCATATTGAAATGAGCATTCTCTGGGCCTGCTAGTGTCTTCCCACTGCACCCCCCACTGCCCCCCTCCCCCCCAAGGAGTTGTTCCCTCCAGTGATTTTTACGACTGCGCTCCACTAACGGAGAACAGGCGCCATGACCCTACAGGTAGGAACAGAGACCATTGAGGCCCCCTTCGGGAGGCCAGGGGTAAGGAGGGGTGCCCATTGGGCAGTACCATCCTGGCACTGCCAGCTTAGCACCCTGAAACTGCCCAAGGGACAAAGTGACACAGCCCACCAGGCACCTTGGCACAGCCCAACAGGCATGGCCTATTGAAGGGTAGGGACCTGCTGCCACTCTGCACTTGGATTGGTGAGGAAAGGAGGGAGGAGGTGATTAGGCCTGGCCATCGCTTGGGGAGGGGTTGGGGCTGTTCGGGAGGGGAGATTTTTGAGGTTGACTGGTTGCGGGGGGGGGGGGGGGGGGTGTGTGGAATATAAGGGCTGGCCTGGGGAGGTCCAGAAGATCAGTGAGCAGGGACTAGGAGGGTGTCAAAAGGCCAGCAATGGAGGATTGCGGGGCTGGCCAGCAATCGGGAGGCTGGCAATGGAGGGCCACTGCGTGTGTGTCGACCTCTGCTCTGACATATCGGCATATAATACAGTAGGAAGAGAGGTAATAAGCCGTGGATAACGAAGGAGGTGAAGGAAAGTGTTAAATTAAAAGCGGAGGAATTTAGAGTAGCTAAGAGCAGTGGGCGAGAAGAGGATTGGGAAAGGTTTAAATGTCAACAAAGATTGACAAAGAAGTTGATAAAGGAGGGTAGGAGAAGCTATGAGGCTGGGCTAGCACTTAATATAAAAAAGGATAGCAAGAGTTTTTATAAATATATAAAAAGGAAGAGGCTGGCTAGGGTGAACGTTGGTCCTTTAGAGGATGAGAAAGGGGAGCTAGTGGTAGGGGATGGGGATATGGCGAAGGTCTTGAATAACTTTTTTGTTTCTGTCTTCACGGAGGAGGACGTGAATAATTTGCCGGGTGTTAGCGATGGAAAGGTGGTAGGAATGGAGGGTCTTAATGACATTACTGTTACTAGAGAGGTGGTGCTCGACAGACTGGAGGGGCTGATTGTGGACAAGTCCCCAGGACCGGATGGAATGCATCCGAGGGTTCTGAAAGAAATGGCGGAGGTGATAGTGGATGCCTTGGTGGTTATTTTCCAGACGTCGCTGGATTCTGGGGAAGTGCCGGAAGATTGGAAAACGGCTAATGTTACGCCGTTGTTTAAGAAGGGTGCCAGGCAAAAGGCGGGGAATTATAGGCCGGTTAGTTTAACGTCTGTGGTAGGTAAAATGTTAGAATCCATCATTAAGCAGGAAATTGCGAGGCATCTTGAAGGGAATTGCTTGATAGGGCGGACGCAACACGGTTTCATTAAAGGGAAGTCGTGTCTGACAAATTTACTGGAGTTCTATGAGGATGTGTCTAGGGCAGTGGATAGAGGAGAGCCGGTGGATGTGGTCTTTCTGGATTTTCAGAAGGCGTTTGACAAGGTACCTCACAAGAGGTTATTGCAAAAGGTCAGGGGACATGGAGTTGGGGGTAGGGTGTTAGCGTGGATAGAGGATTGGTTGTCAAATAGGAGGCAGAGAGTGGGGGTCAATGGGTGCTATTCGGATTGGCGGATGGTGACTAGTGGGGTGCCCCAGGGGTCGGTGCTGGGGCCTCAGCTATTTACCATTTATATAGATGATCTGGAGGAGGGAACCGAGTGCAGGGTGTCGAAATTTGCTGATGACACCAAGATTGGGGGAACGGCAAATTGTGCGGAGGGTGTGGAGAGTCTGCAGAAGGATCTAGATAGGCTGGGCGAATGGGCCAGGAAATGGCAAATGGAATTTAATGTTGGCAAGTGTGAGGTGGTCCACTTTGGTAGGAAGAATGGTAGGAAGGACTATTACTTACGTGGCGAAAAACTGCAGCAGGCGACGGTGCAGAGGGACCTCGGGGTCCTTGTGCATGAGTCGCAAAAACCCAGCTTGCAGGTGCAGCAGGTGGTCAGGAAGGCGAATGGGATGCTGGCCTTCATAGCGAGGGGGATTGAATATAAAAGTAGGGAGGTCTTGCTGCAGCTGTATAGGGCATTGGTGAGGCCGCAGCTGGAGTACTGTGTGCAGTTTTGGGCGCCGCACCTGCGCAAGGATATTTTGGCCCTGGAGGGAGTGCAGAGGAGGTTTACTAGGCTGATACCGGAGTTGAGGGGATTGAGCTATGAGGAGAGGCTGAATAAACTAGGCTTGTACTCGTTAGAGTTTAGAAGAATGAGGGGAGATCTCATTGAGACGTATAAGATGATGAATGGGATGGATAGGATAGAGGTGGAGAGACTCTTCCCGCTCAAAAAAGACAGTAGGACTAGGGGGCACAGCCTCAAGATAAAGGGGAGGCGGTTTAGAACGGAGTTGAGGAGGAACTTCTTCACTCAAAGGGTGGTGAATCTCTGGAATTCTCTGCTCGTTGAAGTGGTGGAGGCTGCCTCGCTAAATATTTTTAAGAAGCGGGTTGATGGGTTTTTGATAAGAGAAGGGATTAAGGGTTATGGGGAGAGGGCGGGAAAGTGGAACTGAGCCACGACAGATCAGCCATGATCTTATTGAATGGCGGGGCAGGCTCGAAGGGCTAGATGGCCTACTCCTGCTCCTATTTCTTATGTTCTTATGTTCTTATATGCACAGTGGCCCACTCAGTGCTATGCTGCCAGCCTTTTGGATGGGAATAGGCTCCGCGCCACACTTACCAGAGTGAATCCCACTGAGTCACTCTGTAATTCTCAAGATTCGCTCAATAAGCCCAAAACAAAGGGTGGAAAATACTCTCGTTTTTCCTCACGTTGGGCACTTTGATCTTTTTGGGGAGAATCCCAGCCAATATTTGTATAAAATATATCCTCATGACTAATTTCTAAAACTTTTAAAGCTGCACAAGGACCTTTTAAAATATCTGAAGCCACATCTGTCTGTGAAACTTGAACAATAAACAGCTAATATAGCAGTTTCATAGAAACAGGCACCTCATTATTTCTGGAGAGACTCTAACAAACGCTGTGGGTGCCAGAAGTCAAATTCAAAGAGAACTATACGAAGGTTATCTGAATTTCATTAGGCAGGCCTAGCCAATCGCAGCCAATTCGACTAGCAGAACAAAAGACCCTGTAGCCTTGCTGAAAGACTTAATGGTTGGAACACTAACAATCTAATGGATCCAGACAAGTGGTACATGCCCTTTGTCAAAGCCAGAGTGGAGAGGCGGGAGTCACGTAATATGAACTATTAACTGGCGAAACTATTAAGATTGCCTTGTGGAGCTGCAAAACTCAGTCTGTTATTTGTACCATTTGCAAGCAGCAGCATAGGAAAAGGGCTCTACCAGGCTGAATTCCTGGCCCCATCTAGACTGTACTTCTCAAATTTCTGCACCATCGTCTGCAAAACTGATTCATCTCTGTGTGCTTATCTCATTGTAGAAGTCAACTCTACTGGAAAAGTGAGTAATCTTGCATCAGTTCAGCCTGCCCACCGCTGTGATAGAATATATCATTTGACTTTGATTCTGGACTCTGGACACATGTGAAACAATAATTCTTGTCTTTGTGATCTTTGCGTGTTATGTGTATTTGGGGGTTACATTGCAAACCCCCTTCCCGCATTTTGAGTGTGTGCAAATAAACTAACCCTCTAAGTTCATTTCATCTTGAGTTTGCTGTGAAGTTATTAATAAAGTATTAGATTACACCAAAGCTGAGAGAATGGGAAACACAGCACCACTTATAAAAGGGGAAGCAAAGCAAAACACATTTCTGTTTACAGATAGGTAGTAAAAGGTGAACTCAGACCTGTTTAACACCTACACTCCCACCCATCCATAACAAAATTAAAAATGAATTTTAGAAAACTTGCTTAAAATTTGAAGGTATAATTACAAATAATATGGAATGTCAGAAGTAGCTCAAGAATTCAAGGTCAAGAGTTTGATGCAATCAATGATCCACAAACAAATTGTGCTAGTTTTCACAATTTTTTTTGCTTTAAGTTTTCTTTGAAAAACATTTGGACGTAAAATCTCTTCCATGAACTAGCACAATCAATTATGCTTAGAATGTAATTTTTAAAAAAATAAAGTATAACAGAAATATTATTTGATACATTTAAGAGTGGTATTTTGTTGCCATTTTATTAATACAACGGAATATGTGTTATCACAGAAAAATAAATTTTTAATCAGAGCAGCTAGTCAACCATTTGTTAGTAACTTAATTATATTTAACTGAAAATGATTTCTAAAATGACTGTACAGAATTATTTACTCATTTTATGGCTGTACAGCAGTTCAACTTATAGCAACATACATGTATTTATATATATATATATATGTATATATATAAACTTTTAAACATGCCTAATTATGTGTTTATGCCAACAGGAAGCTTAAGTGTAAAGCTTTCTCAAAGCTCGCCAGCAGGCATAATTACTGGAAACTTGCAGCAGTAATTAATTTGATCTGGGGATGAAACCAGTTTTGTGGACAGGAACTAGTTTCTAGCTCAGTGTTCTTTTAAATAACTCAGAAGTGTATAGGAACACATTCTGCAATTTGCATGTGGAATACCTTGATCTTTGCTGTAGGTTTGGCTGGTTTTGAACAAGTTACGCTGAATTTCCCAACACAACTGGGCAGAAACTCTTACTCCAGTTATTTCTCTCAGAGACTGTTCAGGCACAGTCTTACAACTGGACAGTAGATGGTGACATTGCTTCAAAATGATGACAGGGTGCCGTTATGGATAATATAGAACACAAAAGACAGGATTAAGTAACAGTCTTCTTTTGTGCAAACAACAAAATTGAAGGATGCAGCACAAACTGCAGATTTGTTTTTGGTACCAAAAACAGGGATATCAGCTTGTAATTTAATGTGAAGTCCACCCAGTATTTGCACAAACACAAGGCTATATTATTGTAGTTTCATATACCTTTAAAGTCAAAAAGAATGCATGCATATTTCCAATAGGTGAAGAATTTTTGAATACTTTGGATTTTCTAATACAACATCCATTAAATCATCAGCTAGTGGATAAATAGATTCAATAAACTTAAAAATCATGGTGAAAATGATTTCATGAAAACCAATCTATTTTTGTTACAGCTTAGATTGCCTTGTTAAATAATTGTCTCGTTAGAAATTATTTTAAATTGTTTTTGCAACTAAATGATCCAATGACCAATATTGTATTGGATCTGATTGGTGGCAACCATCATCTATAATTGTTTCATCCTTTCAGTAATCGACAAATTACGGGAGTGATTCTCCCAAGAAAATTGCAAGTGTCAAATTCACATAAAAACTGGAGTAAGAATTCCTAAACGAAGCTCCCAAACTCTTGTGCATTGCAGAGTGCAGTAGCCTGAACTTCATTAAAAATCTGCGGCTGGATCCTATTCCCATTGGAGAGGCCAGCAGAATAACACTCAGCGGGTCACTGCTCATGCATCAAAATGTCAGTACCAAGTTTGGTGCATGTACAGTAGCCCTACACTGCCAGCTTCCCGATTGCTGGCCAGCTCAATTGCTGACCCTGCATTACTGCCCCTCAAATCCTTCCACACCCCGCCCCAATCATTGGTCTCTCAGACATGTCCAAACCAGCCCTGATTTCTCCCCTCTTCACTCCTACTCCTCCACCCCAATGTCCAGCCTAATTGCTGGCCTCCCTCCGTCTGTCATCGCTGAATGCAGAGTGGCAGCAGGACCCAAACCCCACTGATTGCCCCCTCTGTCCCCAGCCCCTTGGCACTGCCCAATGTCCAATGGGCAGTGCCAATTTTCCCCATAGGCATTACCACTTTGCCCCTTAGCGTGAGACTGGCAAAGCCAAGGGGGTACCTCTCCTCTTGCCCTTGACCACCTGGAGGACCTCCATGGCCCTCCCTTCACTCCAGTGGGTTGGGCCCTACTTCCCCACTATTGGGAAGTTGTTGTAAATCCTGCTGGAGTGAACCACTTATGGCAGGGGTGGAGAGGTTAGCAGGCCTGGAGACTTCTCATTACCATTATTTAATCAACTCCACGCTGACTTCTGGCACAGAGCTGAGGGCGCTGGAAATCCAGTGGCCGGAGACACACAGAGGCTATGGCATCCAACGGGGAGCTCACGAAACAGCCTCCCTAAAAGCAGCTAAAGTAACACAGCGGGCTGGGAGAATCTCCCCCACCCTGATTTTTAATTGTTTTTACCATCAGTATCTTGGATTTGTGGTGCCAACTATATACAAATTACTGGGTGAGATTACATGGGAAGATTTTTGCATGAGAAATAATCAAATGTAGGTGAAGTTCATAATATTTTGTCTTCAAAACCTTTTGTCTTCATAAGAATGGACTCTCTAAAAAGTTATTTTACAATCTGCAGTCATGGTTTGAACAAGATGGAGGAAATATCCTCCAAACTTTTCAGATGGTAAGATTAAATATTACAGAAACTTCTACACAAAGGAGTTGATTCCAGAGGGCACCTATGTGAGTTTGGACAATATGAGATACTAAAGAATAAAAAAAATCTGCATTTACGTGGTGCCTTTTTCAACCTCAAGATATCCTAAAGTGCTTTACGATCAATGGATTACTTTTGAGCCTCTATTAATGGCAAGAAATCAGTAGTAAATCTGTGCACATTAGCAAAACAGCAATGTTATAATAACCAAACAGTTGGTTTTCTGATATAATCTAATGCAATAGCCTAGTCTGATGAAAGATATTAAATTGAAACATTAATTCTGTTTTTTTCTCCACAGAAGCTACCTGGCATGATGGGTTATTTTTCTAACTTTGTCTGTTTTTGGTGTTGGTTTGGGGTTAATTGGTTAGGACACAAACCTGAAGGACTAGCCCTGCCCACTACCTGGGTAACATGAAGTGCAGCAGGAACAGGAGGAAGATAAAGAGAAACAAAAAGAACAGAAGAGACCGCAATTCCCAAGCTGCCAATGTAACGTGTTAGTATTTCACCAAAGAATATTTCAGCAAAATCAGTACTACTGTCCCAAACAGTCCCATAACCCTTATCACCATCAACCATCTGGTTGTCTTCCTTCCTTCAATCCAACTTTGAGTCTTCCACTCTCTTCATGATATAAATATATAAATATCAAATCTAGTACAAAAGACATATTTATCAAATAACTCAACTCCGTCTGCGTCTAACAGAAATATAAAATATTCTTGTGCCAACTTTTAGTGTCTGTATTTTTTTTCTTTTTTCCCCTTTCCTATTGTTCTTGCAAAGTGTTTTCCCAATGGCTACAGTCTGGGAGGCAGAAGGTTGCCCAGCTTACATTGAGGCTATTTCAAATGGACCAGTCATGATTCTGTGCAGCTTTGGAATTGACTACACTCTAGTGTAGCATTCTTGGTGCGAATAATTTTAAAAGACCTGTACCACAGCATAACATGGTGATATTGTGGTGAGGCACCAAGCTGAGATGGAGTTCTCTCCCTCCAGCAGGATCAGAAAATGCCTCGGACCTTCACTTTAGACCCCACTTGTACGCTATCTGCTGATCGACTGGGATGCAGAATAGCAGAGCCTTAAAGCCCTGATTTGCTTGAGTGATAGGACATCATACATGGATCCGTCAGGGAATTAAAAGTAAATGGCGATTGCTTTCCATAGCTTTTCTTCTGAACAAGTGGAAAAACACTCACTCAAAATCACTCAATCTTTGAATTCTTGGGATATGTTCTTCCTCAAATATTTTTTCTTGGAATGTAGTTGAAAAAGATAAGCCAATATTGATTTTTTTTTAAACTTATTTATGTAATGGCAATAAGAGCCAATCACTGAAGTCACACAAGTATATCAGGCTTCCTTCCCTGAAGGATATTTGTGAATTTGTTGTCTTTTTACAACAGGTTGGCAACTTTGTTGTTTATCTTTACGGCGACAAATTAAGAATCAGCTGATTTTATTGAATTCTATTTTGCAAACTTACTCGCAATGGATTTGCACTCCTTACTTCTGAGTTTCTAATCCTAAATGATAACCAGTAGGCTATTGCACCTACTTTGTATTTTTCAGTCTGGTTGCCAATGGTGACCTGTTTCTTTAAGAGTCCACAGTTGGCAGTGGTTGCATTTCAACATAGAATCTAATCCTGACACTTTTCAGTTGGGGATTTTGGAGAATATTGAATATAAATGGCGCAAGGGTAATGAATCTGCAGTATAGCTGTTGAAAGGAAGAGGTAACTAGAATGGATCAGCATCAATAGAAATTTGATATGCCCATCCAGGTAAACTGATAAACTAGATAACTGACTGAATTTACCAAGTGAGTGGATGCGTGTGTATTGATATTACATAGAAAAGTAAGGAGGAAGAGGAGGCCATTCAGATGTTTCAACCTTTCTCACCATTCAACTAGATCCATTTGTCTCCATTAATACACTTATATTCTTACCGAATAGTAATCAATTTTAGTCTTGAAAGCTTCATTTGTCCCCAGAATCTACAGCTTTTTGGGGGAGAGAGTTGTAGATTTCCATTACTTTTCTCTTTGTGTGAAGACCTGCTTCCTGCTTTCATTGCTGAAAGCCCTCTGGCTCGATTTTAATGTTTATATCCTTCCTCGCTCTGGATCCTGCATCAGAATAGTTTCTTCTGGGTGTATCTGACTGAATCTCTTTAAAATTCTAACCACCTTGATCAGATTCCTACTCAATTTTCTATACTCAAATGAATACAAGCCATGCTTATGCAACTTGCCCTCATAATTTAACCATTTAGTTTCATGATATGGAATTGGTCAAGGTATTTATAACAAAGTTTTTTTTCCCATTTCTGTGATATGTTTGACAATTGGCGACACGGACCACATGATAACACATGTGTTGGCGTGTCAGGTTTTAGTGCAGCCATTCAAGACATTTACTTGTCGTTCAGATGTGAAAATCCAGTTTGCTTCATAGGCTTAATTGCCTGGTATACAATTTATTATAAGCTTTTTCCCTCAAATTTTGTTTTTTTTTGACATTATTGTCATATTCTGCAGTACTGAAGAGAGATAATATGAGAAATGTGTTTTGCACGTTTCAAAGACTTTTCAAAAATGCAAATCTAGAAGTAACTGTCAGCATGATCAGGGTGAATGCTTTCAGAAGTTGAAGGGCATCACTCTGAATTAGACTTCCGAAGCTGACAATCATTTCAATATTGGCTGGTACCTCCATTAAACTAGCAGACAGTGGAATGTTTAATTTAAGTCTGTCTATATTTGAGACAGTAATTTTGAGGCTATAATAATGATGAAGACAGCTCAGAAATCAACGGTAGCACAAGGTCTAGTATAGCTATGGAGAAGTCTGTCTAAAGGAGCAGGCAGGTTGAGAATTTTAAAAAAGCAGTGTTTTTCCCTCTCTGTGGAGTATCACTGCTGGCAGAGCAGGCACACTTACAATCTTACATGTGTATTAAGCAGCAATTTGTGCTGGATACATCACCAATATCAGGATAATTTTAATTTAATTTTCCTCCATGTTGTTAGCAAAATGCTCAGTTGCATGGATGCTCCATGCCTTTTACTGCAGCATTTCTTCTCTTCACTGGATTCAGAGCATACGCAACTAAATCAAACAGAATTGAACTTAGCAGTAAAAGGCCTCATTGTGTGAGAAAATGTCAGACAAAGGGCGCCACTGTTTATAATAAGGTCATTTCATCTGCAAGGTGTGGATGTGAATCTTTCAGAATCAGCATTAATAGCGCTGCTGCTTCTTTTCCTACGCTTTAACTTCAGTTGAAAAGCTGCTTATTTGAGCTGCAGCAAGGGTGGTCTTCAGCTCTCACTTTGCATTGATACTTGAAACAGCTTCACCTCTTTTCACATATCCGCATGCCATTACAGCTAGACTCACATCAGTCTGAAAATCACTTTGCTTTTATGTACTAAAGGCTTATTTTACGGGCGAGATGAATATTGCATTCAGTTGGTCCAAAATGCTGAACAACTGCTTCACAATATAATAAAATATATATTACAAAATGCAGCTCAGTTGATACTTTATTGCTTGGCATTTCTGATTTATTTTTATTGCCTGATCTTTCTGCCTCATAGCACTGGCTTGTTTGTAACACTGATAGAATAGAGAAATGGTGCCTGAGCCAGATAACAGCAAGAACACTCCCAGCCATCTCAAACTATGTCTGGGTAAATTATTTCTCAGTTCTGTGGCTTTCTACTCAGATTCCAAGTTTCCTTTCACCAAGGAAACCAATTCAGAGACTCCTCAGTATCTGGATTATTTGAGTTCTTTGTTCAACTATCTTCAGACACACATGGGGGAGGTGCATGTTTTCTGTTTGTTTCAGTTCTTGAAACCCAGTTAAGAGAACTAACCCATTCAAGGCCACAGTGAGTGCACAGGGCAACACACATACTCCATTGTTTGAAAAGAGGAGGTTGTCTGACCCATAAAAGGAACTTCTTTATGTGTTTTTTTTTGTTAAAGTTAGGATGTTCAAAAAAAAACTGTCATTCTCTCTTATGAATGATTCTCTTTTATACCATTTTGCCCAATTAATTGTATGCATAAGAGAGGAATTTATAAAATATTTGAAACTCTCCCCCAGAGCACCACAAATGTTTAAGCAATATGTGCATTTAATATCAATTGCATTAGAGTCTCAATTCCTAAACTGTTGACCTCCCAACTTCCTTTCTTGGCCCGATGCTAACTGATAGAATAAATTATTCTGTGTCTTCAGGTGCTGTCCCCCTCGTCCCTTTCAAAACTGTCATCATCACCCCGTTCTCAAATAGCAATCTCTCAACCCTTCTAGGAAGCCCTCTGATCTAAAATTCAACATTTTGTTCCCTTTCAATTACGTCAATCTCTTCTTCATTTACCTGTTTAAATCTCTCCAAACCAGATTTATATTATCTCCCAGAGTATTAAAATGGCGCTAACCAAAATTATGAATGAGATAACTATGATTACACTACATTAAATCCCTTTTGTTCTCCACAACTTCCCTGCCAAGGCAACCACCTCATCCTCCTACAATACCTCTCCGATACAATCTCATTCAGTGGAATTGTCCTTCCATTGTTCCACTCTCACCTATCTTATCATAGCCAGGGATTTTCCAGCATGCACTCTCGTCCCAACTTTAAGGGCACAGTAAAAAGTCTCACAACACCAGGTTAAAGTTCAATTCACCTGATAAAGGAGCAGCACTCTGAAAGCTTGTGATACCAAATAAACCTGTTGAACTTTAACCTGTTGTGAGACTTCTTACTGTGCTCAACCCAGTCCAACTCCGGCATCTCCACATCATCTTGAAGGGTGACGTGGTGGCACAGCGGTTAGCACTGCTGCCTCACAGCGCTAGGGATTTGGGTTCAATTCCGGCCTTGGGTGATTGTGTGGAGTTTGCACCTTCTCCCAATGTCTGCACTGATTTCCTTTGATGCTCCGGGAGGTTGGTTGGCCATGGTAAGTTACCCTTTAGCATCAGGAAAATTAGCAGGGTAAATATGTGAGGTTACAGGGATAGGGCCTGGGTGGAATGGTTGTCAGTCTGGGTTTGATGGGCCAAGTGGCTGTAGGGATTCTATGATTCCATGATCTTCACTGCATCACACCTGGAAATTTTCAAGGAATTGTCCTTGCATTCCTCTTCCTCAAATATATACTGCTCCTTATGACACGTGGACTTGGGGGTCTGCATTGAGAACACTCAGGTGTAACTCTGTACCCTCATTCTCAAGCCTTCCATTGATACTTGTGTGACATTCTGTTTCGGATGAGTTACAATTAGGGAAAGCATCTTCTTTCATCCCCGCCGAAAGCTCTGTACACTTAATTGATTCTGAGCTATCTAAACTATTCACATCTTCGCTATTTTATTCTACCCTGAACTGAGCTCTCAACTACATAGCCACCCATTACTTCCAATTCTTTAAGATCATGAGCCTCCCCAGTTGTAACCCACCTACCACTGAAGCCTTCATCCACACTCTTGGCACATCCAGGTTTGACTATTCCAATGTATTCAAAGCTGACATCCATCTTCTACTCTCTGTAATCTTCCGTGCAATCAAAACTATTTCTCCCTTTATCTAATGCTGCATCAAATGTTAAAATTGAAAGCTAATCGTTGAACTCGATAAGTATGTTATTTGTATATGCTTCCACGTAGCAACTTGTATTGAGGCAGTTGCTGAGTGCTGGGTTATGCTCCTGTAAAGGTGACTTGGGTTTTGACCCCATATATAAATATTAGTTATTGTTGCTGTTGCATTCATCAGTTAAGACCCAATGATCCCCTTCACTTCACCATCTCCCTCAACTATTTTGAGATACAACTTAAAATGTGCCCTTTTGACCAAGCATTTGGCAGCCTTCAAGATACCTCCATTTTTGATTATACTTTGGTGAATTACCTTAAGTTTTATTTTATACATTAAAGGCATTATATATAAGGACATTACAAAGGCATACATTGGTCATTGAGATAGTTTGTAATGTAAAATTGCAACAATAACACATGGAATGGGAGCCCACCAATGGTTCTTTACATATCTATATTGAACCCCATTTAAAATTAATACATTTAAATTACACATTTAATAGTTTGATTTTTAGTTTTTTTAATTCATCATCTACTTGTTCAAAGATTGTTCTTGACAGAACAAATGGCAAAAATGCACAGAGTGCTTCAATTTTATGCTGTGCTTCCAAACAACGAGGCATGAAAAAAAACTTAACTCCTGCCTCAACACACTGCTGCCATATAATATCCTTATCAAGCTCAACAATTAACTATCAATTTTTAACAGTTTTCTTCATGTGTAAACTGAAATAATCTTGTTTAATCTGCCTCCATCAGAATACTCTGCAGGTAAATGTCATAGCCTGTTTATCACTGGCCAGCTAAGAAAGAGTAATAATTTAGTATGTTTCAGGTGCAACTATATTTTCAATTTGTTTCTCAATCTATCCTCATGAGGCCACTGCATAATGTTCAGAACAATTTTTGACTCCTCAGAAACTGCAGCAGTCCATACCCTAATGCAGCAAAACCTGAATAATGTCCAGGTTTGGTCTGACAAGCGGCAAGTAACATTTGCACCATGCTAGTACGAAGCAGTCATCATCTTCAACAAGAGAAAACCTATGCATTGCCCCTTGACAGTCAATGGCATTACCATCGCTGAATTCCCCCATCAACATCCAGAGTGCTGCCATTGAACAGAAACTGAACTGGAACAGTCAAATAAATAATGTGGCCAAAAGTGCAGATCAGAAAGAGGAATCCTGTGGTGAATAACTCACCTCGTGATGCCCCAAAACCTACCCACCATTTACAAGGCACAACTTAAGAATTTGATGGAAGCTTGGATGAGTGCAGCTACAACAATACAAGAAGTTTGACACTATCCAGGACAAGGCAGCTGCTTGATTGGCACTGAATCTACAAACACTCACTCCCTGCATCACCAATGCAGAGTGGCAGCAGTGTGTACCATCTACATGATGCACTGCAGGAACTCACCAAGCACCCTGAGACAACATTTTCCAAACCCATGACCACTAACATCTAAAGGGGTAACAGCAGCAGATACATTGAAAATCCACCAGTCATCATCTGTAAGTTCTTCCCCAACACCAATATTTTGCCCACTTAATGCATAAGTATCCCTTTGCAGGTTCTTTGTATCCTCCTCACAATTTGCTTTTCCATTGATCTTTGCACTATGGCTAAATTTGGCTACATTACAGCCGTTACTTCATACAAGTAATTAACGTAGATTGTAAATAGTTGAACTGAACATTGATCATATAGTACTCTATTAGTTATTGTTTGTCTTCCTGAAAATGACCCTTTTATCCTGACTGTTTCCTGTTAATAGTCAATCCTCCATCCATGCTAATATGTCAACTCTGCTATGATCAGGTCAGAAGTGGCTCCCCTCTTTTCCCTCTCCTTGTGTAGATGGACTTCTCCTGCTCCTAATTTCTATGTTTCAGTGTTAGAATTATATTTATACCATTGCCCACCTTATTTGAATAGTCCTCTGCTCTGCGGTCAAGTTAATTTATCCTCCCTGCAGTTCTTGCTTTTGTGCACACAAGCTACAAGAACCCCAAACCTATTGGACAATTGCAAGGGCGGAGGCTTCTCCAGTTCTATCTTCAGGATCCCTATATCTGCCTCACCTGTCGTTATTCTCTCTTGTGCCTGATCACAAAAAATTCAAAGTACCTAGGGTGTGACTGCCTCCTAGAACAAAATGTACAGTTAACATTCCCCCTCCCTGATTTCCCACTCAGACTCAAGCTCACCGATTCAGAGCTGAAATTCCCCAATTGCAAATGTGGTTGCTATGGGTCACTTAGATGTGCAATGGCATGCATATCACTTGCCCTGTCTTCCTTACCCTGTTTTACTTAACAAATTAGGTTTAGAAATATCACTCAGTGATTATCTGCAGTTATATCAAGTGCTTTCAATCATGAAGCTATAAAGGTAATACAGTGGGCCCTATTTTACCATTTTGATTCTAAGTGCTGGACAGATTTGAATCAGGTAGTGTTTCAGATTTGACTTTTAGTCCCGCTCTCAGGCATTCCCCCATATGCACTCTGCCTGCAGAAACATCAGCGAGACCAAATCGTGCTGCACAAGCCTATGGGCAGGGCTTAATGCACTTGAATCCCTGCAACTCTGATCAATGCCTCCAACTGCACATGCGGAGAAAAAAAGTGATAGAATAACGCTCCCCCCACCCCCCCCCACATTGCTCCCAGGTCAGATAATACTTCCCCCTGGCCCCCACAGACATTGCCCCACCCACAACATTACTGACCCCCTTATCCCCCCCACTCACCTACCACCCTGAAAAATCCCAGGCCCCTCCCCCTCTTCACTCTCCTCCCCCCACAGGTCTCAGGCAGAGTGATGTGGAGATGCCGGCGTTGGACTGGAGTAAACCCAGTAAGAAGTCTCACAACACCAGAGTAAAGTCCAAGTTGGATTTTAACCTAGTGTTTTGAGGCTTCTTGCTCAGGCAAGTTGGTAGCAGAAACCCCTTCACCACCCACCCCCAATGATCTCAGGCAGAATGATTCCCCCTCACCCCCACCCCAAATCCTCCTGCATAAGCCCCATCTCCTCCAGACTTCAATGGCTGTGTGATACCTCCTTCGCTCTCCCCGGTCCTCAATCATTGAGGCACCAGCAACCCCCCCCAACCCCACCCCCTCCCCCCTCCCCCCCTCCCCCCTCCCCTCCCCCTCCCCCCCCCTCCCCCTCCCCCCCCTCCCCCTCCCCCCCCCTCCCCCTCCCCCCTCTCCCTCCCCATTAGCGCACCTGCAAATGATCATTTGCTTTTCCCTGAATGCTAATAAGCAAACTGCATGGAACTTGCTGGAATGCTCTGCCAAACTGCCTACAGTTGATCTGGCCTAACGAGGGGTAACGCCATTAAAAATTCAAGAATGGACAGGCAGGCAGTGCAGGATATTGTGTGCACGGCCAGCACCCCACCCCCCGTTTTTCTGAGGGAACCTTGGGTAGCTGCTGGATGAAGCAGAGGTGAGGCGGGACACCCTCTTCCATCCAGGAGGGTGCAGACCACAGATGGAAATGAGGTCTGGGAAGAAGTTGCCACCTTGGTCAGTGCCAGGGCACTGGCTTCCTAAACCGCGAAGCAGTGCCAGAAAAAAGTCAATAACCTCATCCGTGCAGCAAGAATGAGTGCTGAACCCCATCTTTGATCTTCCCCCAAATTTTCCTGAGATCCTCCCATCCCCAACACCCTAGATGCTTCCAGCTCCTTACCGCCAAGCACCTCCTTCCTATCCCAAGAGCACCCTGCACTTGCCCTCTAAGGGAAATCACCTGATAGTCTGCAGGAGTCACGCCATCATTTCTTTCGTGGTTCCTTCTGTCTCCACAGGAGAAGACCGACCACCAAACTCATGAGAGGATGAGGACAGGGGATGGTGAGGCAGATCTCCAGTCCTCACTTCCTTTGAGGACCGGGCGCTGGACTGTCAAGGGAGGGGGAGATGCAGGCTATCAGCCACAGCATAGTCGGCCTGCCATTACTCTACTCATTCACTTTGAGGCAACTTCTCGGGGTGACGATTTTTGGGTGTGAGGGACAAGGTTTAAAGGAGATGTGTGTTTATTTGCACAGAGAGGGTAGTGGATACCTGGAACTCACTGCCGGGGTGGGGGGGATGTTCGTGGATACAGATACAATAGTGACCTTTAAGGGGCATTTCGATGCAATGGCTGTGAACCCTGCAGCCCAGGCTTCCTGATGGGTCTGGTCCAGGTTAAGTTTGATGTACTGTCCAACCGGGACATACAGGGCTTCTGTGACCTGTTTCACACGGGTGTGCAAGGCTGACTGGGAAATGCCACGTACATCTCTGCTAGGGGTCTAGAAGGAGCCAGTCACATAAAATTTCAGAGCAACCATCAATTTGATAGCCACTGAGAGGGGATGTCCCCCCAATCCCCATCCCCCTCCCCATCCCCCAAACACCCAACCCCCAACACCCCCACAATCTCCACCCCCCCCCCCCCCCCCCCACCCCCACCCCCCTCAATGCCAGGTCTTGCAATAGGTTGCACAGTGTTGCACTGTCTCCTTTCTGAGACGGAAATGTCGGCAACACACATTGTCCAACATCTGTCCAAATAAAACACGTGCACAGAACTGTCAGGGTTGCTGCTCCCTCCTCCTCCTGCACCTTCCCCCACTCCCTGGGTGAAAAGTGGCCACCTCCCATCTCTGGTGGTTGTCTCCCTCTACTCCTGTATGTGGTAAGGCCTGGGCCTCCTATGCCCACAATTCTTCCTCCAGCTCCTCCTCCTCAGCTCCAGCAGCAACCAAAAAAAACAGCAAGATCAATCGGTTACATCGCAAAAGCCATCTCATCACTTGGGAGGGGCCGGGGGGAGATGGGGAGGAACATACATAGAGGTTAAGGAACACAGCTTGCCCTTAGCACAACAACAATCACAGCACCCTCCCAATTCCCCCAGCCACATGCTGCCCACAATCACTGACCCACCCAAATTCTGCCAGCCACATGCTCCCCACAGTCACAGACCCACCCCAATTCCCCCAGCCACATGCTCCCTACAATCACAGCTCCTTACAAATTTGAGAGGCTGCAGCAGTGCTATTTGCAAGGGCTTTGTGCACATCCTTCAGCTGGGAGTGAGCTGAGTGCACTAGGACCCAGCAGCGCCACAAGACCCGAGGTCAGTGCTGAGACCTGGGTCCGTGTTGCAAGTCAGACATCGGAGACCCTGCTGAGCAACAACTCCTCACCCCCACATACTCGCAGAGCCATCAACGACCTGAGATAGAAAATGGCCACAACAAACAAGAGCTGTGAGTAGCAGAGAGTCGTCTGGCGCTACACACTTATCTCCTCACTACCCCTCACTGATGGAGTGCCCGCATCGGACTTCTATGGAGCATGTCTGTTCTGTGCTGATTCCGGATTAGCCAACGCAGTATTAAAGGGGGAAGTGCCGGTAAAGTTGGACGTGCGGCCTATTAATTCAATTTAAATGCATTCAAATGCTTTTAAATGGCCATTGGGCCTGTTTCGGACACGGTCCTGATCGCAGCCATTTTCAGGCCTTGGCAAAGGGGGAGAATTGGCACAGAGCCAGCGTGGATCACGCTATTCACCTCACACCCAACTTTACCAAGTTTTTGTGCCTGAAAAATGGGTGCAACTTGATAGTAAAATTGGGCCCAGTATTTATATCATTTCAGTATCAATTTCAACCACTTACAGAGAAACAAGACTTTAATACTCAACAGCCATTTGCCTAATGAATGCTTCTGGGATTCAGCTCTCACATCTCTGCTTACCTCCCTCAAGATGCGGGTATGCCGGACTAAAACCTGATGTGGGTATGTTGGACTAAAACCTGGTGTTGTCAGACTTTTTACTGTACCTCCCTCAAGCCACTCCTTTTTTAAGATGATCAAAATAGCACCCCCTTCCTCACTTAGCAAATTCTCAAGCTTACTGTCTGCTTTGATCTGCATTGAATCACAACTTGCTATCTTCGTTCTTGCTCATTAAAGAGTTCACTCTTAATAACACCTGAACTGGCCAAGTGACCCATTTGTTTTGTATCAAAACCATTACAAAAGCTACAATCCACATGAACTGCAGCATTTCCAGAAGGCAGTTCACTGTCACATTCTCAAGAGAAATTAATGCTGTTCTTGCCAGTGTCATTAATATTCATGAATTAATATAAAAAAGCTCTTAAATATATACTGACATTAGGGCGGCATGGTGGCACAGTGGTTAACACTGCTGCCTCACAGTGCCAGAGTTCCAGGTTCACTGTCTGTGTGGAATTTGCACATTCTCTCCATGTCTGTGTGAGTTTCCTCCGGGTGCTCTAGTTTCCTCCCAGTGATGTTAAATTAAGAACATAAGAAATAGGAGCAGGAGTAGGCCATCTAGCTCTTCAAGCCTGCCCCGCCATTCAATAAGATCATGGCTGATCTGAAGTGGATCAGTTCCACTTACCCGCCTGCTCCCCGTAACCCTTAATTCCCTTATCGATCAGAAATCTATCTACCCATGACTTAAACATATTCAACGAGGTAGCCTCCACCACTTCAATGGGCAGAGAATTCCAGAGATTCACCACCCTTTGAGAGAAGAAGTTCCTCCTCAACTCTGTTCTAAGCTGCATCCCCCCACTTATGTTGAGGCTGTGCCCTCTAGTTCTGGGGACCCTAGTGACAGGGGGATTAGCAGGGTAAATGCGTGGGGGGTTACGGGATTAGGACCTGGGTGGGATAGTGATCGGTACAGACACGATGGACCAAATGGCCTCCTTCTATACTGTGGGGATTTTATGATTACAAATATCACTATTATATGCAACTTCTCAAAATATCATTATCTGACTATATAATGTATCAGCTGCATAAATATCTTTCATGCACATAGTGCTGCTATATATACCACATCCATATTATCCCTATTTAGCACTGATAATCTATGTAATTATTTTATTGCATATTGAGGTGAAAACTGTACAATTGGTTTGTATTTCTTGCTGGCCAGAAAGTTTTACTGAACAGAAGTACATCTTACTAGAGAAAATCACAATATATGTTTTTGGTGGCAGGATGAGTAAATGTCCTGGCCAAAAACCAAAAAAGAGACAGTGAGAAAAGTCTATTTGCTTCAGGTAGTCTGCAAAGACAAGGTTAGCTAGACTTTCCAGACCCTTCAACAGATACACCAAATAGCTGAGGCAACACACTAAGGCCTCAGAAAACATTGCAAATTGTTTTAAGCTTCAGATTCATGTTTATACGGTGCACTTTGCCACTGCTAATGCTAGTAGAATTATTACTACATGGACTTAGGAAAGGTGGGTAGGATTCACCAGATGTAAAACAGATGCTGTGAATTGATCAGCTGTGGATCATTGCAAATGAAAACTGAATGCTTTCTCTAATGGGCTGCCAATCCATTTCACACACGGCAGCCAGTGAATAATCTGCCCTGGTGTGTTCACAAGACAAAGTGACAACAAAAACTAAAGGAATGAAGCATGCAGTTTTCCACACAGAGGCTGGGATACAGGTTAAACATGCGCATCTGAAGATTCCAAATGTCAGTGTCATTTCTTTGCATGCAACCCTAAGTGGTGCATAACAGTCAATATATTTAAAACCCATTAACAGCCTAGGACTTGGCTCAATCCTGTAGCAGGAAATTGTAATTTCTCTGCCAGAGAATGATTGAAAGTTATCATCTAATCACCTCCCCCGCCCCCAGGTGTGAGGAAGTTGAAGGGATGCAGAACACACTGTGGAATCAGCATTTAACATTCATAATATCACCCCACAACAGTAGTTTGTGGAAGTGCTAGCCAACCAGAGTATTTAAATTGTAAACAACATAATGAAATATCCATCTAGTCATTGATGTGACTTACGGCAAAGTATCCAGAACAGTTCAGAATACAAAACAAAATCCAATTTAATATTCTGTCTCTTTCTTTTTGTTGTGCAACCAAAAAAAAGCTCTTTTTTCCCATCAGATTATTTAGAGAATGACAGGAGCTTAGTTAAAAAAAATTCCTTGCTTTATGTGTACTGATACTAATTAGCTAAGAGAAGAATTAATTAAAAACTGAATACCTAATATAATTGAATAAAATGCTTTTCTGTAATCTTGGTTGTTTTTGAAATTCACCATTTGAATAGACACCATTCATCATCATTTTCACAATCATTTCAGTAGACTTGCTCAAAGGAATTACATTGAGCAGTTTGGACTTGTGGGAGTGAGCCAAGGGATAATGCGTTCCAAATAACTTCGTGATATTTGTTTCATTTTTTAAAATTACTTTAGAAAAAAACAAAACATTAAACAATGTCTAACACCAGAAGGGAAAAATAATTAACTTTAAAATAGAAAATTTGGTTAGTCCTGGTGTAATGAGTGCCATTTTGGTATCACAATGGCACCCATGATGCTTGCACGTTTCTTATCTGAGCTGTGACAGACAGAATCTTACGAAGGCATTCATGTGGGCACCATGAGTGCTTGCCAGGAGTATACAGGATAAGCAGATTGAATTGATCCAGTATTGCCACTTTGGAGCTCAACATTTCAATTAATAATGAACAGATAAACATGTGTTCAGCATTTGGAAGACTCCACACCTGTGCTGTTTAATGGGTTCATCAATTACTTTCCAGTTAGCTGCTGATTCACTTTTCATGGCCAATGTTGAGTTTGCAGAGGTGTTTCGGGGTTTGTACGGTTATTTTAAATTGAAGTCTACAGGAGGTTGTGCAGCAGGTGCTGAAGAATTCAACTCTGATGTAAAAGATTAGTTCAGCCCAAGGGCACCCAGTAACAATTTGTACCTCTTGGCCTGCAGTGTGATAGGGAGGTTGAACAAAACTGCGGAGAATTAACTACTTGAAGATAGAGGAGTTTGAGGGAATAATCCTTCCACCTCAGCCACAACAACAGTATGCTAGATGTCTGAAATTTAGTCAGGAGGTTTTCGTTGAATTCTGCATCATGATATAATGAGGACTGCAGACTCAGAAGGGAGATGATGGCTCTGAAGGTGACTGTGTCTGTGAATTTTTGTGTATCAGAATTCTTCAAAACTGGAGTAAGTGATATTTGTAGCATCTCCCAATTTGCCATCCATTATTGCATAAGGGGGTCTCTGTGTGGCAGGAGAGCTGAATACATTTCCTTCACGCTTGCCAAAAAGAAGTAGGCAGAGCAAGTACCTGTCTTTGGCAAGATTGCAAACTTTCCTCGTTGTATAGATTTGCAAACAAGATCCTTCCTAGATACCATGTGAAAACTCTGCAGACAAAAGGGATTTCACTCCTTCAATGTCAAGCTGAGATGTGCAACCATATTTAGTGCATCATGCAGGTCAGTGCTCAGTATTCAGGCAGCAGTCACAGGCAGAGAGGAGGGGAGGTGAATTCTTCCAGCTGCCAAAGCTAGGTATTTGTTCTGCCTGCTTCTCTTTGCAGCGCAGCGGGCCAGGAGACTCAAGCGGAAGCTGTGTGGTGCGCTTCCTGCTGGGTGCCACCGCCTCCATGAATCTCTGGCCGCCGGATTTCCAGTGTCATCAGCTCCAAAAATTGGCAAGGAGTTGAAAAAAATCATGGAAATGCTGATTTTAACATATCTTTGATATCATTAGCGGGCCTAGGACTGAAGTCTCCAGGCCCGCTAAAGTCTCCATGACCTCCCTTCCCCCTTTCCCCCTCCCAGGAATGTTTCAATCCAATGGGGTTTACTACAGCTCCTCACTTACGGGGAGCTGACTGCCCAAACCTGCTGGAGTGAAGGGGGCCATGGGGACCCAAGAGGTCAGGGATATGGGAGCTTGCACCTTGGGCACCGCCAGCTTCACAGAGTGACCCTGGCCCCCCGGCAAAGCCCAAGGAGCAAAATAGCAATTCTAAAGGGGCCACATTAGTACTGCCCACAAGGCATCAGACAGTGTCAAGGGAATAGGGCCTCATGGAAGCCAGGGCCTATATGGGATGGGGCAACAGGGGGCAAAGATCAATGCGGATGAGGGGGATCCCGCTGCCACTCTGCATTCGGCAGTGACAGAGGGAGCGAGGCCAGTGATCGGGGCTAGCCATCAGGGTGTGGTGGAAATCAGGACTGCCGGGAAGTGGGGGAGGGGAGGGTGGGGTGGAGTGGGGTGGGGGGCGGCACAGTGGTCATCAACAGGGAGGAAGGCCAGCAATCGGAGCACAGGGCGAGGGGGCAGAAATCGGAGGGCTAGCAACGCAGTATCGCGGGGCTGGCCAGCGATCAGGAGGCTGGCAGTGCGGGGCCACTGCACATGCGCCGATCTCAGCGCTGACAAATCGGTGCATGTGCTGTGCTCACTCAGTGGGAATAGGCCCTGCCCACAGCTTTTAACTAATGCTAGTGTACTCTATAGTGCACAGAGCATGGGAGATTTATTTGATGTGCTTTTGACATTTACCCATGGTACCTCCAATTTTCTGCAGTTTACTATACCAGCTGCACTTGAGCCATTATAACAAACCAGAGGATGGCTATTGGGTGTTTTGAATGACTACTTGGCTTATGAGATTGTTGTTCAAGTCGCATGGGCAGCATGCACATAACAAAAGCCATCCTGCCCCATGAGGAAATGACTGGGGCCCTTAGTGAATGATGGAGCTGTTTTGATTGTTCTGGGGAACATTGTAATACTTGTTGGAGAAAAAGTCACAATTCGTTGTGGTCTGCTGCATGCTGTAAAACCTCATAGTGCTTGCTGCCCGGTAAATGGCGAATAGCTGAGTGGTAGGAGGAGGCAGGAGAGGAGGACAAGGGACATGAAGAGGAGGAAGGGAGGGAGTAACTAACACAGCGGTTGGGCTGCCCATGAATGCTGTCAACCTGAGAGATGCTCTGTGGTTCCATAGCCACTCCCATGAGGCAGTGCTTAGCGATGTGCTGCAGGGAAGAGTGTTGCACTGCTGTTGTCACAATCTCTGTAGAGACCAATAACTTACACAAAGTTGAACTTGCTATTAAAAGCTGAAAGGAAATAAAACGAAGTTTTATGTTTTAAGATTTTTACTGTAACAAAAGACTAAAGGTGGAATTCTCCCATTTTGGGACTCAGTGTGGTGGCAGTCAGCTCCTACAGAACCTGCTCACTAACTTCAAACCTCATTAATTATTCACAGGCAAGTTGCTCTCTGGCTTTTCTGATGACTAGCAGCTGATTTGTCTGTCTGCCCCCATCTGGCAGGTTTGAAGTTCCCAATTCCATATTTAAACACCAGTCCAGCACACTCATATCATTCTCTCCAGCCCACCTATCTTCACCAGACCTTGCAGGACGTCAGCAACCCGGAAGGAAAATGTTAACAGCCTCAAGAAGTCTGTTCCTCTATTCAACCACCCTCCCCCGAGCCCATCACCAGCCCATGTCCCACTTGGACTTCTACCCACCACCTCTGAAGTCTTCATCCATTCCCTTCCCATAAACATTGTTGCATCCCTTTGATCTTCTTGTTTGTGAGCTTTTCATGCCCATCAGTTTTCCCTCTGCCTTCCACTGTTCACTACCTCCACCCACCTCTTCTCCCCTCTGCATGCCACAGTCAGCTCTCACGCTATCTCCACTCATTGCACAACCCCTCTTCCAATTGTTACCACCCTCATCACCTCCTCCCCATACTCATTCTCCTCACCCACCCGCCCCAATTCACACTCCACCCTCCGTCAAACTTGGGACCTTCATTGCAGCACAATGCTCTCCAGTGGCCCTGGGCAGGGGAAGGAGTCCCCTGTACTCCCCAGCTTCAGGTGCAGAAACAATTGGAGACACTGACGCAGAGGGTCCAGAGGTCCATTAACACAGTGTTGTTCATGAAGACCAATTTGGCATGGAGATGAAGGGCAGAAGTCATGTACAGCACATCAGGAGCAGTATAGCACTATGGCAGAAAGGTTTTGTTGCACTCACCTCAAAGTCTCTGGTAAACCGATCACTTTTTAACAATCAGGTTTGACACCAAGGCGAATTCCTTCTGGCATGATGCAAGATTGGAAAGCCTGATGAGACACTGACAGGCAACTGTTTTAATGGGCATTCAACAGATACAAATGAATATAAATTGCATTCACTCCACCTTCTAGCAGATTGACCAACCCCTCATTAACCCGCCATTGGGAGAATTTTGACTTGATGTCATGCCAGCAGCTTTCTGACATTTTGGCTTTCACCAAATTCTCTGAGTCCACCCAGTACCAAACCAGCCTTCGGCAGGATGGGAGAATTTCACTTTAAAAGCACGATTGATTAAACACTATCATTAAAGGTAACTGATACTTTAAACCACAGAACAGAATATCCTCCTTCATATTTTTAACACAATCAAAAAGCAATATTTCACAGGTATGCATTACACTGTCCTTTAAGTAGACATTCAATTCTCTCAAAATTCACCCAAAGTGATTCATCGTTCCTGTTCTTTTCCCTTTTTTAGACTGGTAACTTCTAAGCCCAGAACTTTCCTCATGTTCATCTGGCAGTAAGAATACTTCAGTTACAAGCAATAAAAGAATTAACTTCACAAAGTAAATCAAAGAAAAAGTTTAATAAAGAAACTTCATTGCACAACATAGGACCACACAAGTTCCCAACAATCCTCATCTGCTTTCTATTTCATAGAATCATGGTATCCATACAGTGCAGAAGAGGCCATTCAGCTCATCAAGTCCGCAGATAACAATCCACCCCATTTTCCTATCCCCATAACCCCACATACTTAACCTGTTAATCCCCCTGACAGTAGCATGGCCAATCAACATATCTTAGGACTGTGGAAGGAAACCAAAGCACCCAGCAGAAACCCCCCATAGACACAGGAGACTGTGCAACCTCCACCCAGCCAGTCACCTAAAGCCGGAATTGAACCCAAGCCCTTGGAACTGTGAGGCAGCAGTTTTTACATTGGGTCAGCTGGTCAGCTAACCCAGTATAAATACCATTGGTTACATTTTAATAGATCCCAATGCTATCATTGGTTACATTATAACACTTCATGGTTAGAGTAATACTGAATATTCTTCTCCAGCACCAGCTAAGCACGTCTTCCGGCTTTGTTTTAAATTCTCACAAGATTGGTCTTTGCTGTCTGAGCACAAGTTTCCATTCACAGTCCAACTTGATAAACTGTTGAGTTATTTGGCTGCTAATTGCTCTCTCTTGCCTCCAGATTCTAGCTGACAATGATAGTCAGTAATGTTTTAGGAATACCTGTAACCTGATCCATCTACAATAGATTCCTCTGCATCCATCTCCATGGCAACATGAATTACATAAGCCTTGTATCCAGGTAGGATTGCTGTCATATTGACGTGAAATTGTAACTGAAAGATATCAATTGATAATTCCACCAACAAATTAAAAGCATTCTGAACTATTAAAAAGGGACCATTTTAAAAAGAAACAAGAGAAAAAAGGTTACCAAAGATGCCTGTCATATATCGCCTGATATCTGGAAATGTAAGTTGATCGCAAAGTTACTATATGCCCTGATATAATTGCTCACAGAATGTCACACCTGGGGCTGTCAGGACCCATTTCAAAAAGGAACTATGAAAATAAAGAACTGCTAGCCAGCCAGAATATACAAGCAACAGGAACTCAAACCCATTGTCGGGGATGACAAAACCCCATCTTTTGTTAGTTTTTACTACCTTGAAATGAATTAAAAGGTTTCTGACAAGAAACATCAAAAAACATGATTACATGTTCAACAATAATGACTACATGGTAATCAAAGTCCTTTTGAATTTACATCTAAAGCAAGGCTTTAAGAATTGGGTTTTACCCAGCCAAAATAGACACCATCAGAGAGATTTTAGAAAAAAACAACTACTTCATGAGAGAAACAGGCTGAAACGATATCTCTCTCTCTCCCTCTCTCTGTCCCTGGGAATAAGTTAGTGCCTGGTTCAAGAAATCAATATTACTAATGAACTGAGCTCTTGTAAGATTTGCAACATCTTCTACATTTACCTGCTCCAAGGAACCAAAAAGCACCTGCAACAGTAAAAAATCTAATCCTCACAAAGGACGTCTGACCATATAACTGTTCAACTTTTATCTGGACTCTAACTTTCCTTACTTCTGATACCTATGTGTATAGGGGAGAGGAACGTTGCATCTTTTATTTTTTCTCCTAGATTTAGTGTCTAATAAACTTGGTTTGTCTCTGACTCAAGAAAACCTCACTGATTGCCTCCTTTTGTTCGCTATATAAATTATAAAAGAAAAATTGGATTTGTCAAAGGAATCTGTGGTTAAAGAAAACTGAAAGTTCTTGTTGCGACCAGCTGAGGAGGCTGAATATAGAGGAGTTAGTCACTCCTCCTCACTTTGTTCAGAGAATGCTGATTAGCTATTCTTTAGACACCAACTCTATCCTATCCAGGAATCAAATGAATGGTGCAAAGTATTTCCCTTTACAATTTCACATTCTTAACACTTACCTGGAACTTAGAGACTCAGTCTATTCACTGAGCATCACAGCTACCTTTGCCATTGTCTGCAGGTATAAATACCTTGCACCTTTGTCCCAGTAAAATAATATCAGCCTTCCTTCAATCTTTAGCAACCCCATCACCCCCATCTGTTCTCAACACAGGTCTCATGATCCCTGTTATTTTACACCAAATTTAAGGATACAGTCCAAAAATATAATAATCTTATAAAACTTACTATTCATTCAAAGAACACGAGCATCGCTGGCTAGGCCAGATTTATTAACCACCCCTAATTAACCTTGAGAAGTTGGTGATGAGCTGCCTCCCTGAGCCACTGCAGAACATTGTGCAATCATCAGCGAATATCCCCAATAAGATGTTGGTCCACTCACAAAGCTGTTAGGGAGAGAATTTGACTCAGTGAAAGTATAGAAGAATTACTAATATATTTCCAATTCAGGATGGCGAGTGGCTTAGACAGCAACTTCTAGGTGATGGTTTTCTCATGTAAATCTCCTCCCTCAGTGAGATGTTTAATTTTCTACTACCATTATAAAATCATAGAAACATAGAATCCCTACAATGCAGAACAAGGCCATTTGCCCCATTGAGCCTGCACTGACAACAAACTCACCCAGACTATCCCTGTAGCCCTAAATACCTACACTGCTAATCCCCCTGACAATAGCAATTTAGCATGGCCAGTCCACCTAACTTACACATCTTTGGACATTAAGGGGCAATTTAGCATGGCCGATCCACCTAACCTACACACCTTTGGACATTAAGTGGCAATTTAGTATGGTCAATCTGCCTAAGCTGCACATCTTTGGAATGTGGGAGCACCCACATTCTGTCCTTACTTTGACATGACACCATTGCTACTTAGCTGGGGAGGTGATGACCTAGTGGTATTATTGCTAGAGTATCAACCCAGAAACTCAGCTAATGGTCTGGGGACCTGGGTTCAAATCCTGCCACTGCAGATCATAGACTCCCTACAGTGCAGAAGGAGGCCATTCGGTCCATCCAGTCTGCACCAACAACAATCTCACCCAGGCCCTATTCCTGCAATCCCACATATTTACCCTACTAATCCCCTGTCACCAGGGTCAATTTAGCATAGCCAATCAACCTAACCCACACGTCTTTGGAGTGTGGGAGGAAACTGGAGCACCCAGAGGAAACTGGAGCACGCATCGGGAGAATGTGCAACTCCACTCAGACAGTTACCTGAGGCTGGAATTGAACCTGGATCCCTGGTGCTGTGAGGCAGCAATGCTAACCACTGTGCCACCGTACCACCCAATTTGAATTTGAAGTTAAAATAAGGAGCCCTTATTTGTAGAATTTGAATTCAGTAAAAATATCTGCAATTAAGAATCTACTGAGAATCACGAAACCATTGTCAATTGTCAGAAAAACCCATCTGGTTCACTAATGTCCTTTAGGGAAGGAAATCTGCCATCCTTATCTGATCTGGCCTGCATGTGATTTCAGAGCAATGTGTTTGACTCTCAACTGCCTTCTGAAATGGCCGAGCCAAGGACAACTTGGGATGAACAATAAATGCTGACCACCCAGTAATGCCCATGTCTCACAAGTAAATAAAAAGGAATGTGGGGGCATAAATGATCATTTTCACATGAATTTTCACATCATGCTCCACTGCTGCCCCACTGATCTGCCTGAGTATAGAACAGAGAACAGCTATGAAAGCTTGACACTCTCTCCTTATAGTTATCAAATGAGTCGATGCCAGTCTTGGCATTTTGGGGGGAGTGGAATTTTACCTTGCCCTTGGGGGCGACCTTGAAGGCAAGTGAGAGTTGGGCGGGGAGGGGGAGGAGGGTGGCATAAAATTAGGGAAAAATGCAGTGGGTCATTTGTCACCATGTTCCTACCTTCAGCTGCTTCCTCAAGGGCAGAGTCAGTCTGATGTTAGCAACCTACCGGAAATCAGTAAGAAGCCAATTGAGGTTGGTAATTAGATAGTCAGCTAGAATCTTCCATCAACATTGCAATTTTCCCAGCAGCATTGCAGCACTCCCACACTGAATTCGCAACTCGGCAACTCAAAGAGGGCGGTTGCACAGCAGGAGGTCAGAGCAGCATAAAAGTTTAATGTTTTCTACCCTTTAGTGTCAAAAGATGACAAAGCTGATATCTGCTGACAGAGGCTTGCTATTGTGTGGCAAGCTCTTAGAAACTGATGAATATGATGGTGCTGGAGGCAATGCAATGGCAAACGCTCTCATTAAATTGATCGCACTTCCATGTACCCCTGCTGCTCTTGCTGCACTCCCTAGCACAGCTCTCAACTATAGACAACATGAGAGATGCCTGCTGCCCTTACAAGGGGGCATGCTGAACCAAACTCCCGCTTCTACAGGCCACTCACCATCCCATATAAGATGCCAGCCCCAGAGGCAAGTTCTAGTTGGCAGCCTTGTGGAAGATTGAGCTGGAAGATTGTGCCAGGATCAATGCCAGGACCTGGAATTTTGGCCCTTTTAATTGAACTGGAAGCATTTGTGATCAATACTTGCTGGCCTTCATAATTAGGTCCCCAAGATGTCACTGCTATTATCGTGTGCTCAGTTGCAAATACAGTACAACAAACCATCAGTCTAATTTAACCATATCACTACCAAATTTAACATACTTAGCCAATAATAACAATGGCAGCAGTACTTTGCTGTATTATATCCAGCAAAGCTGGGGTTAAGTATTTGAATTTAGCATTCTCATTTGCAGAGGTTTGCATCACAACAGAATAACGCATTGTTGGGCAAGTACCCCACAATTGTCCATTCCTTTCAATGCCTCTCACATCTGTCAGATTATTTGTTTTTATGTCCCATGATCAGATATGCTATTTTAGAGTGGGTGCAGGAAACAGTCTGTGTGGTAAAGTGACCTTTCTTTCAAGGCTTCATCCTTGGAAATTATGGAAGATAATCAAGAAGGTGACATATAGGAATAGAGATTGTAGAGTTAATATCATATAGCCTATTAATAAAAATATTTCTAAATTATGCAAAAGCCTGATGTCAAAAGTTTAAGGAGTTTGACTTTTGTTGCTTTTTTTGAGCCTTTCAAACTAGGTGATATAACCAAATAACTAACTAAAAAGATAAGGTTATCTGAGTAGAGCCATTCGGCTGTTCAATTTCAATAGGACAAGGTCATGGGTCCAACAAATAATTGCCTCCAGAAAATGGTCCTGTTGATCATGCAATTGTTATTTCCTTTACAGATTAGCTTATCACCTGACCAACATGTGTTTATGCACAAAGAATACATCCGGCACCACTCAAACACTATTCAAACAGAGAAGATTGATCAGGCTGGTATGTACCTGAGATGTATCTGAACAAACATTATGAAAGATGCATTGTTCAGCGCAACTCAAATTTTTTTTGCAATCATCCTGTCAAATTGATGTTAAAATTGCAACTAATTAACAAAAGTGTGCAATTCCTTGTGAAAGCACCTTTTTTTATCTTTGATTACTGCATTCTGTTGTACCAATGTATTGTAGCAACTTGAAAACCAGGAACATAGAGACAAAAATACTTCACTCAGCCTCTCATGCCAGTTCCACCATTTGCATTTCCATTTACTCATCTTTGCATCATATTCCTTTATACGCTTACCTAAGGAAAATCCATCAATCTCAATCTTGAATGTTTTCATTGTCTGAGATCTTTTTGGAGAGAGAATTCTAACATTCCACTGATATTCCTTGAAAAAATAGCTCCTTATTTTAACTTTAATATGTTAGCTCTCATTTTAAAATGATGTTCTCTTGTGCCATGAAAAGGAAACCCATATCTACCCAATTAAATAACTATAATTTGATGACCTCTTGATTAGATTATCTTTTTCAATCTTCCAAACTCAAGGTAATGCCAACCAAATTTATGCAGCCTGTTTGCATAACTCAAGCTTTTAGACCGTAGAAAGAGCTCCGCTAAGATATTGTTCCCCCATCCACGGCTGGTAGGACTGAGCAGGTTTAGTTGTGCTGTCACCTGGTATAAGTTTATGATGTCCCTAGTCTACATATAACATAAAAATGCTTGATTCTCCTCACAGGGCCATTTTCTGATGGATCCTAGTGATGGTTACTGCAGGATAGTTGTTTTATGCATAGTTAAAAAAGGGATACCATTGAATTTCCCTCCAAGGGCATTTTGTAAAGGAAGAAAAATTGCACTTGCACATCACCTTTCATGTCTTCAGGATATTCCTCCTCAACAAAGTATTTTTCTTCAAAATCCTGTCACTGTTGTTACATTCATAAATGCAGAAGCAATTCTTCACACAGAGGAGTCCCACAAGTCATAAGTAACTGATTGAAGAACCAGTTAATCTGTCTTTTATATGGTGTTAGTAGAGGGAGAAGTATTGATTAGTCCATTCGCATGGGATCACTTATATCCACTTCAGATGAATTGAGACTTAATATAACTGCACATTGCAAAAAAACCTGCACATCCAACAATACAGCATTCCCCTAATATTGCAGTGAGTTTTCAGCCTCACAAGTAGGGTATAAATTCACAAGCTTTTATAATTCATGTTTGAGATTTGAATAATGCTTGCAAGATGACATTTGCTGGTCAATTTTAGTAGTCTGAAGAGCTAGTAGTGAGCTCTCTCTTGAACACTACAAACAATTTTTGTGATAATACTGTTTCTACAATGGTGTCACATGGGAAGTTCCAAGAAAATGACTCAGTAACAATGAAGCAATCAATCAAAGAATATCCTCAGACAGATATATTCCGGAACTATAACCTTTCAGCAAATATCCTAGAATCGACCAAAACTACCCATTGGATATTCCTGCCTCATCAACAACATTGACCCACCAGAGATGGTGTTACAGTTTTATACATACACAAGAGTGTAGCAGTGACAGTTCTCAGCATTTACTCTAGACCCCCCATAAATTCTCATGGCATCAAGTCAGCTGGGGGCAAGAAAACCTCCTGCTAATTACCAGCTATCATCCTCCCACAGTTGACAAATCAATATTTTTCCATGTTGAACACCAGTTGAAAGAAACAGATGGGAATGAAGCTACAGAATATACTCTGGATGGAGGACATCAATATACATAACCGAGAGTAGCCCAGTAGCACCACTATTGGCCAAGCTGCTGCCCTGAAGAACATAATGCCAGTCTGAGTTTGTGGCAGATGGTAAGTGAACCAATGTGAGGGTGAAACTTATATGACCTCTTTGTCATCAATATACCAATATTGAAAAAAAAATGTTTAAAACATATTTTAAAAATATTCAAATGACTTAGCTGTTTTCCCGCCGGTTTCCAACATGGCCTGGTCTCCGACTGTTCTTCGGCTCTGGGAGATGCGTATGTGTTCCCAGTGTATGCGCAAATCCTGGAACAAGGCTGGTGATGCGTATCTCCCACCCCGACTTGCCAGAAAAGTTGTGGATCGGGATGGGAGAATTGCCCCCTATATTATTTCCTCTATATTATCCTCCCCTACTGTCAATCTCTGTTCGGATGACTTATGATCTTAAGCTTTAGTATTTTAAGGTTAGCATAATGCAAAAAGAACTGGTATGTTAGTTTTCAATTTTAGGGTCTTTAAGCTGTCAAAATGATCTAAGGAAATGGAATACATGTAGTAATTCCATGTTTAATTGTTACCCAAATTATTTCTCAACCTTATTTTCTAATAGTAGCAAGGTAAACCTCTGTACCCCTTTCACCCATCTTAATTGAGGTCCAAGCAGAAACTGCAGAATATGAGAAATCTGGGCAGAGGGAACATGGAAGTTGTATATTTTGATTTTAATTTAGCAGCAACTTCATGTTCATCAGGCAACTGAACTGAATAATTATGGAGGTTTAGATTGAAAGAATCTGTTATTAAAGTCAAGGACAAGGACAAAAGATATTAATATATGTTTTCATTATAAAGAACAATAGCAGAACTCATAACCTTAAAGATGTCAGTCACAATGACAATTGGGTGCTTGATTAATATGTAATTTTCTTCCAGTTTAACACTTGCCCAGTCCCTACAATCTGTTCAAAGGCTGATGAGCTCAAGCTTGTTTCTGAGCTTAAAAAAGGACCTTTTATTGAGTGTAACAATCATACATGATCCTAATTGTTGTTGAAAAGCAAATATGTGTAAACTTAGCAAGTTGAAAAAATATGCACAGTCTTTCATACTGCATACAGTCTATTTCTAATTGTAACTTTGACATTTGGGGAAAAGCTTTCAGACACAATACGTGTTTCTCTTTTCTTTAATGCAAATACTCTGATCAAACAAATTATCTATCAAGTAATAAAAAAGATTCCTGTTCTCTTGTGTGCTTGGAAACCAGCTTTTCATTTAGTCCTTATTATCTCACTTGGCTGACTGGAGAATATAATCTTTGAACTTGTGAATATAAAATATCAGCATTATCTTCATGTTTTAAGATTAAATCTTGGTTCAATATTTTTCAACCTCACTCCAAAAGGATTATACTCAGATAACTAGAAATTAGAAACCAGTCAGTGTTTTATTCTGCAAGCAGCTTTTTCAGTTTAATTGTAGTGTTTGGATCATTTCATCATCTGAAGCTCATGCAACCTAAATTTCTCTTTTGTGCCTGGCTCGTATCCATAGGCAACACACTCATTGGATGTGCAGAACTGTCTGACCTGTCTGGAGTGTCCATAAGGCACAGGCATATCATTGGCTCATGTTCGACGTTAAGCATACTGATTGATTCAAATATCATTGAAGCAATCAAAAAAAATTGCTCAAAATCTCACAAAAATAGTAAGCTTTAAAAAACTGTTTATTTTAAAGAAAAGCCCTTTCAGGAGTATGTTATTATATCACCCATCACATCATACAAATTTAAAAATAAAATTCATCTCTTAATAAACACCTTAAATAATCAATCATTTTAAAACATTCAAAACAATTTTTCTGAACATCGCTATCACTCCCAGGCTTCAAGCTTGTCTTTTACAGCCTTGCTAAGTCTTGTGGTTTTTGCCTTGGGCCTTTCCTTATTTTGAGGGGATTTTAGGCGTGTGTGGCCTTTGTTTCCTACTCCTCTTGCATGAGCTCTGATCCTGGCTACCCACTCCTCTCCCAGCCACTTTTGTCCATATGTGTTGCTCCAACTTCGGCTGAACATTTTCCCCTACACATCCACAGGTTTGACTGTTTCTATCTCGACTTATGCTATGTGCTCTCTTATTTCCTTGATATTATTTTCCCTTCCTTGATGGCTATCTGCCCAGAGTTTTAAAAAAAGTAAGCAACTCCGATGGTATACATCAATAAAGGAACAGATGTGAGTGACAGATAGAAGGATTGGGAATATAAAGATGAAGGCTGTGATATAGCTATGGAGAAACCTCACACTATTAATCAACTCACAAAGTTCTTACATCATCCATTTTTGAAGAGTCTGTTTATATCGGAAACATCCATACATGTTTAGTGGACTTATAATGAACTTTCTTATCATTTTTAGATTAGCAAGTAACAACAAACACAACTATTGTATTTAAATATCAGACTTAACATAATAAAATATCCCAAAACATTTCATGGCAATGTTGTTAAGTAAAAGTTGCAACCATATCACAGAGGCTGATATTAAGATAGATGGCCAAAAGATGTGATTTCAGCACTTAATGGAGGAAATAGAGGAAAAAGAGGTGGTGAGGTTTAAAAAGGTTATTCCAGAGCTTAGAGTCTAGGCAATTGAAAGCACAGCTACAAATTTAAAATCGGGGATGCTTTAGAGTCCAGAAGTAGACAAATCCAGATACCTGGAATTTTGTGGGGCTAGCGGAGACTATAGAGATAGAGGCTGGTGAGACAATGGAAGGGCTTGAAAACAAG
Organism: Carcharhinus amblyrhynchos; assembly: GCF_965287045.1. Taxonomy (NCBI): domain Eukaryota; kingdom Metazoa; phylum Chordata; class Chondrichthyes; order Carcharhiniformes; family Carcharhinidae; genus Carcharhinus; species Carcharhinus amblyrhynchos. The sequence continues at coordinate 36,119,833 of NC_137333.1, read as the reverse complement.
CAGGGGAATCTTGAAATTGAGGTGTTGCTTCAGCAGGAGTCAATATAAGCCAGTAAACGCAGAGATTATGATTGAACGGGACTTGGAGTTGAGCAGGAAGTTTTAAATGACCTCAAGTTTATGGATGGTAGAATGAGGAAGTCGGCCAGGAATGCAAAGGAAAGGTCAAGTCTAGAGATACTAAAGGCATAGTTACAGGTTTCGACAGCAGACAAGCTCAAGCAGGTCAGATTCAGGCAAGGTTATGGAAATGGAAATAGGTGATCATAGTGATGGCAAATCAATTATTTAGTGTTAAATTTGCCATTGCAGTACGATGGCACAGCTGCCTCACAGCATCAGGGAAGCAGATTCGATTCTAGCCTGGAGTGACTGTAGAGTTGCACATTCTCTGTGTTTACTTGGGTTTCCTCCCACAGCCCAAAGATAGGATAGAGGTGGAAAGACTCTTCCCGCTCAAAAAAGACAGTAGGACTAGGGGGCACAGCCTCAAGATAAAGGGGGGGCAGTTCAGAACGGAGTTGAGGAGGAACTTCTTCACTCAAAGGGTGGTGAATCTCTGGAATTCTCTGCCCGTTGAAGTGGTGGAGGCTGCCTCGCTAAATATTTTTAAGAAGCGGGTTGATGGGTTTTTGATAAGAGAGGGGATTAAGGGTTATGGGGAGAGGGCGGGAAAGTGGAACTGAGCCACGACAGATCAGCCATGATCTTACTGAATGGCGGGGCAGGCTCGAAGGGCCAGATGGCCTACTCCTGCTCCTATTTCTTATGTTCTTATGTTCTTATATGCATGTTAGGTGGATTGGTTATGCTAAATTGCCCCTCAGTATCTAAAGATGTGTAGGCTAGGTGGATTAGCCATGGTAAATGGGTAGGGTTACAGGGATGGGGAGGAGTTGGCCTGCATAAAATGTTTTTTTTGGAGAGTTCGTTCAGATTCAATGGGCCAAACGGCCGTCTTCTGCACCACAGGAATTCTATGGATTCTATAGATATCACTTTCAGTCTCTTTCAGTCTTCAATTTCAATCTGGGCACAAGTGCTTGAGGATAATTTGCAGCATGGGTATGACGAGCATATTGATCAAATTTCTTCCCATGGCATCATTTCAAATAGTGGGCCACACAAAATACTGTGTGGCAGGACTGGAAGATCCCACCTGCAGCCAATGGTGAGCTGCCTCAGCTACCGGAAAATGCCAAAATGGGGGCCGGAAAACCCCACTCTATGGGTGAAATCTTCCATACCGCTGAAAGTGAATGGAGTTTTGGCTGGAATGCCAACTCTTCCATTCTTGCTCACAACGGCTCCTGCCATAAAAGAGACCAGAGAAACTCTACCCTATGCATTTCCTTCACTGTTTCTGATCAGTATATTTTTATAAAAGAGATAAGTGTTTTCCTATCCTCGGAGTAAGTTCCCCAATTGAATAATTCCGGCAACAAGATTTTATGAGTTTAAAAATAAAGGAGATCATCTATTAATGCACGTTTACCCAAACATAACGCAACATATGACTTATTTGTTTTATCCACACACTCATGCACACAAATATTAGATACAAATCATTAATACAAGTCCTTAATATACTGTTACAACTTCTAATTATCTCAGATTCTTTTATAACAGAACTAAAGCTCCTTTGGTGAAGCTGATACTTTATTTGAAATGAAAGCCTTGGAAAGCGAAGGATTATTAGTAGGCTGGAGCACTCTTGTAAGTCAAATTTTTGAGAAGTTGGTTCTCAAGGGAATCAAACATGGAGAATGATGTAGTTGATCCTGAAACTAGATCCTGAATCTAAATAAAGGTAAAGATTCCATTAACAGCTCAATAGATTTTTGTTCCAGCCACCTGTGTTTATGTTCATTTCCGTTCATGATTTCTTTGAAATAATTGTGGTTTGTCAAAGAGGACATGAAATCAAAGGCTGCCTCTCAGGCTTAGACTTTGTAAATGCTGTGGTCAGGACCAATGGGGTACTTGAGATGATTCATTCAAGCACGAAGGTAAATGAAAATGAAAATAAACATAGGTGGCTGGAGGATGATAGAAATCCATTGAGCTGTCAGCTAAATCATTTATGACGCACTTTTACAAGGGTGGTAATAGTAGGGGACTTTAACTTTCCCAACATTGACTGGGACAACCAGAGTATTAAGGGTTTGGATGGAAAGAAATTTGTTGGGTGTATTCATTAGAAATTTCTCGGGTGTCTTCATTAGAAATTTCTCATTCATTTGGCCCAACTAGAGAGGGAGCAAAACTTGACATCCTCTTGGGAAATAAGAAAAGTCAAATGACAGAAGTATTAGCGAGGAAACACTTTGGGACTAGTGACCATAGTTCTATTAGTTTTAAGATAGTTATGAAGAACAATAGGTCTGGCCCAAAAATTAAAATTCTAAATTGGGGTAAGACCAATTTTGATGGTATTAGACAAGAACTTTCATTGGTATTTATTTTGCGGAGTCTGTTGGCAGACAAAGGGATATCTGACAAGTGGAAGGCTTTCAGAAGCATGCTAACCAGGAAACAGGTTAAGTACATTCCTTTTAGAGTGAAGGGCAAGGCTGGTAGATGTAGGAAACCCTGGATGACTTGGGATGTTGGGGCCCTGGTCAAGAAGAAGACAGAGGCATATGACATGCATAGGCAACTAGGATCAAGTGGATCCCTAGAAGAATATAGAGGTTGTTGGAGTAAAGTAAGCGAGAAATCAGGAGGTCAAAAAGGGGACATGAGATTTGTTTGGCAGATAAGGCAAAGGAGAATCCAAAGAGCTTCTACAAATACATAAATGGCAAAAAAAAATAACTCGGGGGAGAGTAGGGCCTCTTAAGGATCAACAAGGTTATCTATGTGTGGATGCACAAAAGATTGGTAAAACCCTAAATAACTATTTTTCATTGGTATTTATTGTTGAGAAATGCATGGATGTTAGGGACTTTGGGAAATAAATAGTGATATCCTGAGGAGTGTACATGTTACAGAGAAAGAGATGCTGGATGTCTTAAAGTGCATCAAGGTTGATAAATCCAAGAAACCTGATGAAGTGTATCCCAGGACACTGTGGGAGGCAAGGGAGGAAATTGTGGGCCCCTAGCAGAGATATTTGAATCATTGATAGCTACAGGTAAGGAGGCTGAAGATTGGAGGGTAGCAAATGTTGTGCCTTTGTTTAAAAAGTGCTGCAAGAAAAGCCTGGGAACTACAGACCAGTGAGCCTCACGTCTGTAGTGGGTAAGTTGTTTGAAAGTATTCTGAGAGACAGAATCTACAGGCAATTAGAAAGGCAAAGACTGATTAGAGACAGTTAGCATGGCTTTGTGAATGGAAAATCATATCTCACAAATTTGATTGAGTTTTTTGAAGGGCTAACCAAGAAGCTAGATGGGGACAGTGCAGTCGACGTTGTCTACATGGACTTTAGCAAGGCCTTTGACAAGATACCACACGGTAGGTTGTTGCATAAGGTTAAATCTCATGGGATCCAACTTAAGGTAGCCAATTGGATACAAAATTGTCTTGATGGCAGAAGACAGAAGTTGTAGAGGGTTGTTTTTCAAACTGGAGGCTTGTGACCAGCAATATGCCTGAGGGATCAGTGCTGGCTCCACTGTTGTTTATTATTTATATGAATGAATTGGATGAGAATTTAAGAGGCATGTTCAGTAAATTTGCAGATTACACCAAGATTGGTAGCATTGTGGAAAGTGAAGAAAGTTATCTTCGATTGCAACAGGATCTTGATCAATTGGGCCATTGGGACAATGAATGGAAGATGGAGTTTAATTTAGATAAATGTGAGGTGATATTTTGGTAGATTGAATCAGGGCAGGATTCACTCAATTAATGGTAGCTCGAATCAGGGCAGAACTCACTCAATTAATGATAGGGATTGGGGAGAGTTATAGAACAAAGAGGTCTCAGAGTACAGGTTCATAGCTCCTTGAAAGTGGAGTCACAGATGAACAGAATGGTGAAGAAGGCATTTGGCATCTTTGGTTTCATTGGTCAGAACATTGAATTCAGGAGTTGGGACGTCTTGTTGAAGTTGCACAAAACATTAGTAAGGTCCCAATTGGAATACTTTGTACAGTTCTGGGCACACTATTATAGAAAAGATACTATTAAACTAGAATGAGTGCAGAAAAGATTTATTAGGACGCTACCGGGACTTAATGTTTGAATTAAAAGGAGAGACTGGATAGAGTGGGACTTTTTTCCCAGGAGCTTGGAGGCTTAGGGATGATCTTAAAAAGGTCTATAACATAATGAAGGGCATAGATCAGCTAGATGGTCAACATCTTTTCCCAAAGGTAGGGAAGTCTAAAACTAGAGGGCATAGGTTTAATTTGAGAGGGGAAAGATACAAAAGGGTCCAGAGGGGTAGTTTTATCACTCACATGGTGGTGGGGGTCTGGAATGAGTTGCCAGAAACAGTAGTGGGAGGTCATCATAGAAATCATAGAACCCTACAGTGCAGAAAGAGGCCCTTCGGCTCATCAAGTCTGCACCAAACACAATCCCACCCAGGCCCTACCCCTGTATCGTACATATTATACCCACTAATCCCTCTAACTAACACAACCTGGACACTAAGGAGCAATTTCTTAGCATGGCCAATCTACCTAACCTGCACATCTTTGGACTGTGGGAGGAAACAGGAGTACCCAGAGGAAACCCACGCAGACACGAGGAGAATGTGCAAACTCCACACAGACAGTGACCCAAGCCGAGAATTGAACCCAGGACCCTGGAGCTGTGAAGCAGCAGTGCTAACCACTGTGCTACCGTGCCGCTGGGTAAAATTTTGTCTTTTAAGAAGCATTTAACCAGTTATATGAGTGAGATGGGTATAGAGGGATAGGGGCCAAATGTGGGCAATTCAGACTAGCTTAGTGATAAAAACTGGGCGGCATGGACAAGTTGGGCCGAAGGACCTATTTCCATGCTGTAAACCTCTACAACTCTCTGACACTGCATGTTGAATTTGTTACAGATCATTTCAAATGGAATGGAAAGAGTTTCAAAGATTTCAGCTTGCCAAGAATTCTCAGCAATTTCAGATCAAAGCTGTGTGCATACAATGGGGCTGAGTGAAATTCCGATTTTGGCTGACGAGGTGAAGTTTGCACAGTCTCCCCATGTCGTGGGTTTTCTTTGAGTACTCTGGTTTTCTCCCACAGTGCAAAGATGCACAAGTTAGGTGGATTGGCCAGAGTAAATTGCCCCTTTGTGTCCCACGATATGCAGGTTAAGGAGATTAGTGGGGATAGGGCCTGGGTGGGATGCTCTGTTGGAGAGTCAGTGCAGACTCGATGGGCCAAAAAACCTCTTTCTGCACAGTAAGGATTCTATCTTTGCATGATATGCAATAGCCATTCTAATAATCTGTGTGTCCATGTTTTAAAAGTATTGACTGAAAGCTTATCTACCATCTACATGTGTTTGCCTTAAGAACTTAGAAAGAGGAGGAGGCCATTCTGTTCCTTATGCCTTATTTATTATTCAGTTGTATCGTGGCTGATTCGTACTTCAATTTTCTTGCCAGGAGGGATTACTAGATACTAATTAGGAAAGAAAATTCTCCTGATAATGTCCATTCTAAACCTAGAAGAACCATGTGTGGGTCTTGAGCCTGCAGGATGTATCCCATGAACACATATTTTTGATTAAGTAGACAGTAAAATACTAATGATGGACTGAGCTAACACTTAACCTCTGCACAGCAAGAGAAGAACTGCATCTTTTTAGAGTGCTTGGCAACACATGACAAAAATCTATTTATAAACAAAATAACTGGGTTTTACACACAACATGAAAATACCAGAAGTAATTGTTTAAGAATGATAGGAAAATTGTATTACTTTTTTTCTTTTTATTTTATGGTTAAATATAGACAGCAGATGACGTGTGTTCTCATTTCACCTGCAGTTTTACACCAGGAAATAAGAAACATGTTAATTAACTGGGAGTTTGTTACAAACCTTCAAAAGCCTGTGAATAAAAGAAGAACAAAAGTCATTGATTTGCAAAGCTGTGCCATTCACAGCGGTTATCATTTGTCCTCTTCACCACTGTGTTTGTTTTGCTGGAAGAATGGTTCTGTCAACCAAAGATATCGGGGTTACATCATTGTCAAACTGCTATAGCAACGCAGCATAATTATCCTTATTTCAATCAAACATGTGGTAGCTGTGGAATAACATTTTTCAGTTAGTGATCTTCATCGTTCATGATTGCCCTCTTAACCTAACATTCGCATTCTTTTCCTTGGTACCTATTTAGCAAAACAGCTGTATAAATAGAGAATATCGAACAATATGAACCAAAGTGCAGTATGAAATGCGATTAATGAGTAAATGACTTCCTAATTTGCGAGAGGCCAAGTTGTGAGCGAGGTACATAGTTCATTCACAATGAACTATTTGTATCTGAACATAAGCAGTGTTTTGGCATATAAATGTTCATTTTAATTGTTTTGAACGCTCCTTGTAAAGGGGAAGATGTCTTTTGTTACAGCATTTGGTGAGAACCAACTTCAGCCAAGGTTCTGAATTAAAGTGGTGCAAAGCATACAGCAACAGTTAGATATGGATAAATTTTCTGAACAAGCGAAACAACTGCATTGTTCTTTCCTAGTTGAGGGATTCATGCCAGGGGCTTGTTGAACCTGGAATTAGTTTATTGCCAGCACCTCACTTCCTGTAGACTGGAACTGAAAGGGAACTGTTCTGTTGCTGTGTAGCCAGTTCTGCATTGCATAACATTTGAGATAGACTTACTCTGTGCAATCAGAAAATCTGTTTGACAGTGATATTGAATCAGCTGCCTGTTACATATCAATTTCAGATCAATCTCCCATTATACTTTGATATCAAATCAGCCACCTCAGTGTCAAATCAGTCACTTCTTATACATTGATACAGATTGATCCATTCCTTATACTTCGATATTGAATCAGCTGTCTAATGTTACTGCAATGGAAACATAAATGGGGGGAACTATATAAGGCAGCTGATTTCATAACTCCATCTTTGGCTAATGTCAAAATGACTCCCATAGTTTAAAAGCAACCTACTCAATAGAAAACACACAAGTTGCAACATTGTTAGATTCCATGCCTCACACAGGATCTTGCTCAACAGAAATGTAGATCAGGTACACTGACACACCCATCCAATTACAGTCTGACTCAGCAAAGTTCAAGTTTCTCACAACTTCAGCAGCAGGGTTGGATCAATTCAAGATGAGCATGACATCACCTTCTATTAGATAAGTGGTTACAACAGCAATGACAAATAATTGGCTCCAAAATTATCTTGCCCTTTTCTTGAATGAATATGCGCCATGAGACATTGTTAACACAGATTAAATTGAACTGTTTTACCATTTTTTGCCAGGCTTCTCTTTGACATTTAAAAGGTGAAATTTGTAATGCTGGAGAGCTGAGCAAGAAACATATATAAAATTTATTTATTAGTGTCACAAGCAGGCTTACATTAACACTGCTGGGAAGTTACTGTGAAAATCCTCTAGTTGCCACACTCGGGTGCCTGTTCAGGTACACTGAGGGAAAATTTAGCCTGATCAATGCACTAACCAGCACATCTCTTTGGACTGTGGAAGGAAGCTAGAGCACCTGGAGGAAACCCAGACAGACAAGGGGAGAACATGCAGACTCCACCCAGCCGGTGTTCAAAGCCAAGAATTGAATCCAGGTCCCTGGCACTGTGAGGCAGCAGTGCTATCCACTGTGTCACCAAGCTGCCCCAAGACATATCAATACTATGGTCTGCAGCAACTGGGATGGCACCAAAAGGTTGCTGTGTCTTGCGATAGGGAAGTCCAAGAAGCCATGTTGCATATTTTAACATCGATAATATGTAGAACAATATAACTGTAGACAAAAAAATTCCACACAATTAAAATGAACAAAACAAGCATTAATGGAGAAGGGTGAGCTAACCTTCTGTGCCAAAGGGTGAATGTTTTATCTAATGCATTGTGCTGTGGTAGACCCGGAGCAAAATCAAGAAACCTGCCAGTTCGCACAATACTTTCTTGATAATGTCCTTTTTAGCTATTTCCAATGTGCTGAAACACATTGACAAAAAAAGATGCAGGAATGGAGAGACTTTGGGTTATATGTGCACAATTCATTGAAGCTGGTGAAACAAGTGGAAGAAGCAGTTAAAATGACATACGGGATCCTGAACTTTATAAATAGAGACGCAAGTTGTATTTTCCCCGTTGAGTTAGGAAACATGAGTAGGGCCATTTTCCCATGTCATGGCCCCACCTTCTGTATAAACCTGCACACTGGTGCTATTTGACCCCCCTTGGAGTCAGCGTCACCTCCTCCCAACGAAAGCATGAGATGGGAACAGAGATGTGTAAATGCTGAGGCCAGCTGGTTAAAAGGCCTGACTTCATCTTCTGGTCCAGCTCTATTCATAATTTTTAGGTCCCTAGCCCTCACCCCTCACATCATCAGGTCCCCACCCACTATGTCCCCTCCATACCCCATGTTCCCTTAAATATCCCATGAACCCATCTCCACGTATCTCTTATGTCTCCTCCATGCCCCCATGCATTACCATTCCTATTTACTTAGTATCCACAATGGGTGGAAATCATAAGCAGTATAATAATTATCTTTGAAATGTTTGAAGAAAATTGCACCTCTGTGGAGATCATAAATCTACCAATCAAACACACAGCCATTCAAACTCCACTTGGATTAACTTACTTCCCTTAAGTGCTCAAAATCTATCAAAACAAAAACCATTCACAACTTCCTTCAAAGGTTCATAATTCTATTAAATAGTCATAAAACTGTCAATAAATGGCTCATAAGAGAGGTATAAATAACTCCTGCTGAGCTAAATCCATTTATGTCATTTGGAAATCTGCCAAGCATTCATATAGATTCCATTGCACAATTGTATAAATATACCCACCAGAGTTGAATACAATAGAACCATTGAAGTTGAATAGATAAATGGCTAGCCATATGCTCAGTTTTTTCAAATGGACTCTCAATTAAGGAAGTCAGGCATTGGTTCAGCTTTCTCAGAGACCTGACAGATTTCGGCTTCAAATCATGCATGAGGTCTAGATTAATATATGGTTTTTAATGTTACATATTTAGAAGCCTTTTATCTGTTACAAAAAAATGCTCTAAGGAATTGGACGTTTAAACAATGCTGGTTAATTTAATGGTCACCTAACTTTTTATGGAACCTTATAATCAATGAATGTATTAGAAGCTTTACTTATAATACAGTATCTAATTATGACATTTGAAATTGGCAGTAGCTTTTAACTTATCTTTCAGTATGTTTCCAACCTCACAGTAGGTTGCCCCTATGTTTCACGAACTGACTAAGCTGATATGCTTCAGGAACCCATGCACCTCACTAAATATCCCAAACTCTATGAAATTCATAATTGAGACAGCCATTAAAAAGCTGAACCTGACAACAGTTTTCATGCAGCTTGGATCACAACCTGCCTCATTTGCTGTGTTGTTCAAAGTTGTGGCCAGTAGGAACCAGCCACCTCCGTGGGTTTTCCCAACCTTAAGATAGGAAAATCCAACTTAAGAAGTACAAAAACAAGAAAGTTATGGTGAATTTTTATAAAACACTTCTGCTGTGCTGTTCCTATTCTATGCTTTTTGTAAATCTATAGTGGTACCGGTGTATAGTGAGGCCTGCATGTTTGATAAATCTATGCTATTAATGATTAATAGTGAGGACTGTATATATGCAATAAACACATAAATGTGTGCAGGTCAGGAGTGTGATAGGATATTGTCCACTTGCCTTGATAATTGCAGCTCAAAAACAAAGAAGGAGCCCAATACCATTCAGGACAAAGTTGCCTGCTTATTTGGCATACCATTCACCACATGAAACATTCCCTTCCTCAACTGCCATGCATATTGGCAGGAGCATGTCCATCCACAAGATGCACAGCAGCAACTCAGCAAGGGTCCTTTGTCAGCAACTTCCTAAAATACAACCTTCAGAAGAGCAAAAGTAGCAGATGCACAAGAGTACCATCATCTTCCCAACCCCACACACCATCCTGACATGGAACTGCATCGCCATTCCTTCACTGCTGCTGGGTCAGAATATTAGAACTTACTTCATCACAGTACTGTGGGAATACATACACCACAAGAGGGCAGCTCACCACCACCTTCTCCAGAGCAAGTAGGAAAGAGAATAAATGTTGGCCTGGTCAGGGATACTTGGATCTCATAAACCCATAGAAGTCATTGTGACAATGGTTCACAGTGAGGCTTATGTAATAAAACCTTTTTTGTACTGAACTAAAGAGAATCTTCTCTGTGTCATTGTAGCAGCTGTTGTTCCTCATGCTGTTGATACTTTTCTATTTGACATAGAAAGTAAATCTCAATTTTGAACATTGTTAGATATTGCTGAAAGCTGAGAAAATCAAATTAGAACTTCATTAATATTACCAAAATATCAAGAGATATGAACTGCCCTTTTAAAAGACTAAACTAAATAGTTTGCTTAATGCCATGGGCAATATTTTATATTGCTATATGTTAACTGCAAGAATGCATTCCAAATTTACATCATGATAATGTTGATAAAATGCATATACCAAGGTAGCAGTAGGACAACTGGGTTGTGGCATGTGCTGAGAACAGTTACTTTTATTTGATCTGCCACACCTAGAATTTCCTGAAATAGTATCCAAGACTTTGTAAACAATCTCAGATGAATTTATCTGGAAGAAATTGATTAAGATTTTTTATCTGGACCAATCGCTTTGAACAAGATATCCTTTTTTTTCCAATCTGACCCAGATTTTTACAATGAAGTTGATCCCCAAATTGATGGCCTTACTTTTTGGAAAGTCATCACATTCATAAAATTGGCTATACCCTAACACTTGGGGGCTCACTTTTCACGCCTAGATGAGAATGTGATAAAGCAAAGGGAACCATATGGTAACAATAGCAGGGAGACTGGTGGGGAGGGTTGACTCTTACTGGGTTAGCACTTTCTGGCTCCCTGACCAGAAGAACTGGAAACATAAGAACATAAGAAATAGAAGCAGGAGTAGGCCATCTAGCCCTTCGAGCCTGCCCCGCCATTCAATAAGATCATGGCTGATCTGAAGTGGATCAGTTCCACTTTCCCACTCTCTCCCCATAACCCTAAAACACATTTGATATTGATATTGAAAAAAATTCTCATTCATAAACCCATATAAAAATGTAAATCCTCTTGAATGGTGCTTTGTAAAAACAAATATATATTTCACTAACCACATGGAAGAAAGATAATCCTTCAATAACTTCTTAAAACTGTCAATCAAAATGTATGTGCTGAGATAAGTCATTCTGGACCTTTTCAAGCTGAAAAGCCAACACAGACACAACAAGCTGTGATATTCTTCCATGCTGTACCATTCTACAATTCTATATCGAACCACTCAGTATTTTCCCAAACAAGGGCGACAATCAGACACCTCATTTGAAAGAAATGTTATTAGGACTTCTTCTGCAATAAAAGATACTGTTTAATTCCCGTCCTTACTACAGAAGAGGGCTGAGCATTATAAATTAACTTGCAGTCTTTACAGACATAATTCATGAGATGCCACTCATTTTATCTCACTTAAAAATATATTGCCATCCCACAACACAAATTGCAGACTCCTTTTGCAAAACCTATTTTCTTTCAGCTTCTTTTTCATTTTATATCAAAGATAACGATTATTTTTCCCCATAGAAATAAGTTCACGAGGGAACAAAATTTTCGGATCAATCATATGCTATGTATCCACTAAGTGGAATATCTTCAGTCTCCATTTGACATTGAACTGTAACTCGTTTAATTATAATCTCTTTGCTTCTTTCCATTTTGCCTACCCTGTTCCCTTTCCTTTTTTGCACTCTTTTCATCTTGAAACTTCACATTTTGCTGTCCTCTGCTCTGCAGTCGCCCTGACACCAGCTTTATCTGGTTTATGAACCCCCTAAAGTCAATCAGATATTTCATCTGGCACAACTATCGTGGGCTGATTTTGAAGATCCTCGCAATTGTGCTCCTTCTCCTTCTGCTGGGGATCTTCCTTTACTCCATGCCTGGTTACCTGGTTAAGAAGATTCTTGGAGCCTAATGGCCTTAAAATGGCAGCCATTTTTCTCATATTTCATGTGCAGTGTGCATTCCTTTTATTTAATCTACCTTTATTTCAGAGGAAATCCTTATTAGAATTGCAGTCAGTTACGTTTTATTAATTAATGCATAGTTATAATGCACTGCCTAATAAACCACAGGAGTAGATGAGCAAAATAATCAATTGCTAATTGTTTCCATTAACTTGGCTAGATCAATTCACACAAAGTGCAAATTTGTGGTGCTGTATTATCATAATGAAGGCAAGAAAATTAATTATTTAATTAATGGCTTTTGCAGTTACTGAAGCCACTAGGAAGCATCTGCTAGTTGCTGGCATCAAGTGGTGGCCACGGGGACCCAGGGAACAGTTGAAGTGTAGCAGAAAAGCACCAGAGCTGGTATCCAGACCATTTTCTAGTTCTCCTCCGCAAGGCATATGCCCTGTCCAGCTCCTAGAATTTCAGGATTTATAACTAAGTGCTTCATGTTGGGCTTGGATGAATTAGCCTTGATTCTGCAATGGTACTCTTGCTTCCGAGCCAGAAGATTTAAGATCTATGCCAGTATATAGTCTACTGACAGCCCAAAACAATGCTAAGGGAATACTGCATGATCAGAGATGTCCTTTTTCAGATAATGCCTCAACATCTCTATCAAGTGAATACAAATGATCCCATGGCATTATTTCAAAGAAGGAGTCCTGCCCCATGTTTATACCAATGTTACTAAAAATGGACTGACCATCCTAGTGTCAACCATGGCTCAGAATTGCTTATGAGCCAGAAGGTTTTGGGTTCAATTTTCTCTATAGGATTGAAGCGTAAAAAACAAAGTTGATACAACACTGACACTCTAGTACGGTACTGAGGGCATAATTGGAGGTGCTGTAATTCTGATTAGATGTCAAGCTAAAGCTGAAGGGTCATCCAGACTCAAAACATTGGCTCTATTCTCTCTCCACAGATGCTATCAGACCTGCTGAGTTTTTCCAGCATTTTCTGTTTTTGTTTTAGATTCCAGCATTCGCAGTATTTTGCCTTTATATTATCGAGGCCCTATTTGCTTGTTCCGTTGGATATAAAAAAACCTTGGCCAGAATTTTCCAGCTGTTCATGCATCGCTGCCACTGCAAGTGATGGTGGAGAATTTGGCACTCAGCAAATCATCGTTGACTGCAGTGGGACAAGAGAATCCCATTGGCGTGAACAAGCAGAAAATTCCAACCCTCATATCTCAAAGAAGAGCAGGGTAGTTATCTCTGGTGTTCTGGCCATTATTTATCCCTCAATCAGCTTCACAAAATAAACAGATATCTGGTCATTATCACCATGCTGCTTGTGGAAGTTTGCAGCGTGCAAAATTGGCTGCTACATTTCCTGTAGCATAACAGTAACTACACTTCACAATGTCGTTCAATTACAGCGGCAAACACTTTAAGGTGTTCAATAAGAAGTGTTATAATAATGCAGTCCTTTATTTTCTTTACATCACTGATCATTGATGTTTGTGGAGCTTTGCTGTATACAAACTTGTGTTGTGGCTTTTCCTACATTCCAACAGTGACTACACTTCAGAGGCTCTTCAGTGGTTGTAAAGTGCGCTGAAATCTTCTGAAGTTGCGAAAGGTGCTTTAGAAATGCAAATCTTTCTTTCTTGATTGAGTCTACCATGATTATCCTGGACTTAGCCATTGTTGGAACATTTGCCAGATCACATCTTCTTCTATTGCGTTTAATCATTTAGTGCTCCTATTTATTTGTTTTGCCTAAAGCTGTCTGTTGATCATTGCAGGCTCCTCGTAGGTTTTCTGAGGTTGCAATTATGTGCTATTCTGCTCTATAAGGTTCAATGCTGTTTCCTTAAGGTATGTTTAATTTTGTTTTTTCTGAATGTTGTTTTCTATTTCAAAATGACAAAAATTACAGGGTCTAATTTTCCTTTTGGAAATCAACTAATTGGTTGTCCTGCTCCAGCAGTGAATGAAAACCTATGGGCCTCTGAGGCCTACAAAAATTTTAAACACTTACCAATGGCAGTAATTGAAAGGATTGGTGACAACCAGTTAGTACATAACAAACTATAATGGTTTATTTACAGGTAGATAAGTATAAAGTACTTTCATAATGCTATACTTACAACTCTAGGATCCACTCTGGTTGCCAAAGCCCACACTCTGCATTGAGATCCCCACACTCTTCATTGGGTGATTGGATCACAAGACCCTCCCAATGTACACCTCTTAAAGGGACCAGCTACTATAGCAGGCATCTTTGCTTCCTTTGTCTGTGAACCTATTTGGAACATGCAATGCACAGGTTCTAACCTGAAATGGCAATTAGGTGTTATTTGCATCATCCCATTCTGATTCCCATCTTTAAAAGAGCCAATGCCTGAAGTAGGCATGCCTTTGTGGATATCAGACAGTAGACGCCTTTCAAAGGCAGCACGGTAGCACACTGACTAGCATTGCTGCCTCACAGTGCCAGGCACCTGGGTTCAATTCCCGGCTTGGATCACAGTCTGTGGAGTTTGCATGTTCTCCCCATGTCTGTATGGGTTTTCTTCAGATGCTCTGGATTCCTCCCACATCCTGAAAGATGTGCTGGTTATGTGCATTGACCCAAACGGGCGACAGACTGTGGCAACTAGGGGAATTTTGCAGTAACTTTATTGCTGTGTTAATGTAAGCCTTACTTGTGACTACAAATAAACTTTAAAAGCGGCAAGTCACAGTTCTAACATTAATGAGTAAGACTACGCTTTGAGGGCATAATTGCCAATTCATACCAGCAGAGGCAGTGAAAATTGATTGCGAAATATTCAGGCAGAAAGGATGGAATTCAAAGCCCTCCCCCATGGTGAATTTGATCAGGCAGGGTCAATTAATCAGAGTGGCAAGTGGGGACCCCATTATCTTCCCAAATGCCCCAATTAAGTCCAAGTTGGGAAGGCCCATCCATGGCCCTTCCGCCCGGCAATCAATTTAAGCCCTTACCTGGGATATTCTCCCAATGGTGGGGGAGGTCTCGCAATCTGGGGAGACCGAAAGGCAAATCCTGGTCTACTTTCTTGCAGACTTCCAGCAAGATCCCTTGATGTCAGCCACTCAACATCTGATCAAGAAACCTGCTGAGAACCACCCCCTAATCTTGCTTCAGACACTCCTCTTCCCTCCACTATAACCCCCTCCTACCATTACTTACCTTTGTTCATGGTGAATCATTTTTCTCTCCAGATAATCCTGCCCTCCATGCGGAAAAAAATCTGGAGGCGTCATCCATGCCATGGCGGCGAGGTAAGGCTGGAAAAAGCTGGCAGTCAGGAAACCCGAGAACAAAGCCCCCTTCAAAAAGGATGCAACAATGTCCAATATAAAATACAGGATTACTCCCCACAAACGTACATGAATTCACTTCTCATGGTTCAAAATCTGCCACAGTTAATTCTCCAGCTTAAGCTCGACTCAAGGAAACTTTATTAAAAAGCAGTTGTAAACCTCATCGACATGACATTACGTCGTTGAGAGGCTAATTTCAAATGTGGGGGAATGATAAGGCAGGAGGCCTACTAATTGTAATCATATTGACTGAAATGAGGTTCCTGACCTTCCTTGGCAGGAACTGGCAAGCGGTGGGGAGAATCAGAAAACAAAATCTCACCAGCAAGATTCTCATTTTCCAAGTCTTGCAAGATTTTGCGACCATGTCACTGTTTGAGCTCACCTCAAATGTGGCTGCAAGACCAAAGCAATGGCCTTGGTGTAATATTGGCAATAGCCACAACTCCTTGGTGGTGCTGATATGCAATTAAGAGCTGCTGACCTTTGATTGGCTAACAGCTCCCAGCAAGCAGTGCTTCCACCCACACCCTGGTACCCTTTAACATGGGAAAGACCCGATGCTGCCTAGTCAAGTGCCTGGTTTAGCAGGCCTTCCCAAGAAGTGGTGATGCCAGGCTGTTGCCAGTATTCCAGCCAATGGGCTAGACATCCATCACCTTGTACCACACCATGCCTGCGCACAAATCTTTATACGGCCCTTTTATTTTTCTGTGCTTCTCCAGTGTGTTCTGTTATTTCAGTTCAGTTTTTTCTGAATTGAGCTTCAAGCTGCAGCATTAACTGGAGCAGATTTTGAATTTGCATGAGTGAAGTCAATGGAAATAATAATCAGAAGCAATGTGATCGGAAGGCTGACTCAACACCATTTGTTTCACACTACCGAGCAGTCAAAACCCTATGGTGCCAGTGTCAGCAAAGCAAATTTATATCCTCTTGCACATTACTACACACAATTAAGATTCAAAAGATATAATTCCCTCTAACTGGAGTGCTATTCTGTACTTCTGTTACAATGTTTTAAGAGAATTCAAAGTCAAAGCCTTCAAGTTTCCCTGGGCGAAAAATGGTCAAAAATTTAATCCATTTTAATTTTTGTTTGAAGTCAATCCTGATCTTGAATTTTCATTTCCTGCAGATGAAAAATAATTTGCAAATTTGCCTGCTTTGATATAACTGGGTTTCCACTCTATCCCTTCTCCTTTCTATTCCAGCAATGTAGATAATTTCTTTTTTAATTATTTAAAGTTTATAAACTGGGAAAATTCCAGAACACCATTGGCCCCCAGGAATTAATCTTCATGGGTCACTCTTTTGCACTTTATATGTGAAGAATGTAAAGCTTTTAGGTTTAAGCATTATCTCGATTTACTTGGACTTATTCTGTGAACCAAATCTGAGATAATCCTCAAAAATCCTAGTTTACTGTAGGCGGAAAATGAAAAAAGAACTGTTTCAGATGACAGTGCCTTTGGAGTAACTGGGAGATTAAGCAAACTTCAGCAATAAAAAAAAGCAGACTTATTGCTGCACAGTGAAAAAGCAATTAAGTAGTTGGCTGTTGTGCAAACGTAATGACTCCTGCAGGAATGTTGCCAGCAAGTGCCTCAGAATTGAATTTAAAATGAAACTTGGGGGAAGAAAGGCAGGACAATAGCAACAGGGGATTCAATAGTCAGGGGTACAGATAGGCGCTACCGTGGACATCAACGTAACTCCAGGATGGTATGTTGCCTCCTGGTGCTAGAGACCAGGCTGTCATTGCACGCTGCAGGGCATTCTGAAGGGGGAGAGTGATAAGGCAGAAGTCATGGTACATATTGGTACCAATGACATAGATAAAAAGTGGAATGTGGTCATGCATCAAGAATTCAGAGTTAGGCAGTAGACTGGAAAGCAAGACTTCTCGGGTTGTAACTTTGGGATTACTCCCAGTGCCATGTGCTAGCGAGCACAGAAATAGGAGGATAGTACAGATGAATGCACGGCTTTAGAGTTGGTGCAGGTAGAGGGGTTTTATATTTCTGGATCATTGGGATCATTTCTACATCTGAACCAGAATGGGACTAACATCCTTGTGGGATATTTTGCTAATGCTGTTGGGAGAAGTTCAAACTAATTTGGCAGAGGGAGGGGACACAGTCTGTTAGCAGAATAAGAGCACGGAATCATACAACAAAGCAAACAAGTCAGGGAGAGTGCAGCTATATTAAGCTTCAAGGGAGTAAGGCCAGGCTGGATGCCTCTATTTTAATGCCAGAAGTATTGCTGGTAAAATGAATGACATGTGGAAGTGTGATATAATAGCCATCACAAAGACATGGTTGAAGGAAGGACGCAATTGGCAATTCAACATTCAGGGATATAGAATCTTGAGGTGAGACAGGGAGGAGGTGAAAGAGGAGGAGGCATTGCATTAAGGAGTCAGATACTGCAGTAAGGAGAGATGATATATTGGAGGGGACATCAAATAAAGCTTTGTGGGTAGAGCTTAGGAATAAAAAAGGGGTAGCTATATTGTTAGGTGCCTATTATAAACTCCTAGATAGTCAGAAGGATATTGAGGAGCAAATATGTGCTCAGTTTGTGGAGATATGTAAAAACAATAACAGAAGGGTTATTATATTCAGTGATTTTAATTTTCCCAACATTAACTGATAATGGCTTGGATAGAATAGATCCCTTGGAATGTGTACAGGAGAAATTTTTAAATCAACATGTGGGGCATCAAACAAGGGAGGGAGCTGCACAGGACCTGATTCTGGGGAATGAAGCTGGACAGATGGTTGAGATGATGGAGGGGGAGCATTTTAGTGATAGTGATCACAAAATGGTGCAATTTAAGCTTGTTATGAACAAGGAACTGGACAAGTTGCAAAAAAAAAGTGGACTGGTAGACAGCGGATTTTAGTTAAATAAAACAGGATCTGGCCAAGGTAGACTGGAAAAAGCTACAAATGGGAAAATTTACATAGGAGGAGTAGGGAATTCAAAAAGAAAATGGGGAGATTGCAAGCTCAGCATGCACCCTCTACGGTGAATAGCAAGAATAACAAGCCCGGAGAACCATGGATGACCAGAGATATTCAGGATACAATGAGGAGAAAAAGAAAGGCTTTTAATAAGTACAAGGAGAGCAAATCAATAGAGGTGTTGGTGAGGTACAGAATGTGCAGGGTGGAGCTTAAAAAACAATTAGGAATGCAAAGGGGAGATATAAGGAAGGTCTGGCTGGTAAAAGTAGGGAAAATCCCAAGGTATTCTATAAGTTAATCAATGGGAAGAGGATAACCAGGGAAAGAGTAGAGCCCATTAGAGATGAGCAATCTGCAGGTGGAGCCAGAGGATATTGATAGAGTGTTGAATGAATACATTACATCCGTCTTCACCTAAGAGAATGAGGACGATGGTATGGAATTCAGGGAGAAGGACGATGAGGTTGTTGAGCAAATTGACATATGGAAAGACAAGGTATAAATGACATTTATGATTATGTGGGGATAGAGTTAGTAAGTTTGCAGATGACGCAAAGATTTGATGGGTGGTTAACAGGGAGGCAGAGTGTCTTGGGCTATGAGAAGATATAGATAAATGACCAAATGGGCAAATGGAGTTTAACCCTGAAAAGTGTGAGGTAATACACTTTGGAAGGAGTAATTTGACAAGAAAGTATTCAATGAACGGTAGGACACTAAGAAGTTCTGGGGAACAAAGAATGTTTGTCCATAGATCTTTGAAAGCAGAAGGAGATGTTAGTAGAGTGGTGAAAAAGGCTTATGGGCCTTTATCAGTCTAGACTTAGATTACAAAAACAAGGAAGTCATGTTGGAGTTGTCTCGAATTTGCCACAGCTTGAGTACTGTGTGTAGTTTTGGTCTCCACATTATCAGAAGGATGTGATTGCACTGAAGGGGGTACAGAGGCAATTCACCAGATGCTGCCTGGATTGGGATTTAAATTATGGAGAGGTTAGATAAGCTTGGGCTGTTTTTGTTGGAGCAGAGAAGACTGAGGGGGCAACCTGATTGAAGCGTACAAGATTGAAAGACATGGACAGAATGGATAAGGAGCAATTCTTCCTCTTAGTCGAAGGGTCTATCATGAGGGGATATAGGTTCAAGGTGAGGGGCAGGTAGTTTGGGGGGAAGCGAGGAAAAACTTTTTTTACTCAGGGGGTGATGACGGTTGCAATGCACTGCCTGGGAGGATGGTAGAAGCAGTTGCCTTACATCCTTTAAACAGTATCTGGTTGAATACTTGGCACATTATAACATTCAGGGATATAGGCCAAGTGCTGGCGGATGGGATTAGTTCAGGTGATTCTAATGTTTCGGTGCCAAAAAGCCTCTTCTACGCTATACGATTCTATAATTCTAGACCATCTCAATACCTTTCCGGGGACTGATTTTGATCCCTCCCACATCACAGCACACACACCAATGTGTGCACGCCCCAGAATTAGCTCAAACTGCATCTGCTTCCAGGTAGACATTCTTGGTATGGACCGAGCATGCATCTGGCAGTTGTACTGTTTTGCCATTGGGAATGTATGCACTCTCCACAGGACCTTTAAACACTGCTTTTTAATGACTTACATTCCACATAAGCAAATAGGTGCATTGAAGCTGACAATCATTTCATCTCTAACTGCCATCTTGCATCTTGTTTTTGTGTTCTGTCTGTTTTGGCCCATTTATTTATTTTTTGGTTGCTGGCCTGCATTGCATTGTCACATTTTGGATGTCTGTCACCCTGGGCTGTTTGACAATAATGCATGTGGTCATAAGGTGATGAAAGAATTGGCAAGAAGACCACAGCAGCAGGTGGCAAAATGTAGTATGACTGTCAGGGGACTATGGTTAGAAATTCAGTGAGCTTTCCAGGGAATCTGAAATGGCACAAGCAAAGTGACATATTCTTCATAGACTGAACTACCATGCCAGAGCATCAATTTTTTAAAAAGTGACTCTTTCTCCAGATGGGTCATTATTCTTCTTAAACTGTTGCAGTCTGTATGATATTCTATGCAGTGGTTTATGTTTTGCTACAACAGAGTGACAACCTCAGAGGGCAAGTAGGAGTCATCTCTTACATGTGCATCCTTTATATTCTGAGGAATGAGTAGCTGAGCACACATTCTCCTGCACCACCCTAGCTCATATGGAATCCCTTCCCTTCGGCTTTTGAACCATGAAACGTTTTGTCATTTAGTATCTCCTACCCATCTCCCTCACAGAGCTTCCCTTATCTTCTTTCTATCCTCTTCCCCCATCACTTGCTCAAAACTATTTACATTTCTATCTTTCATCATTTCTAATGAAGGATCATCAACCTGCAAATTCTGTTCTATCTCTTGTATTATAATGTTCATGCATTGTTAAGGCCATATCTTTAACTACTGTCCATCTTTTCATACATTGAAAGGATGTGATAGATTAGTTCCATGCCTTACAGGCAGTCAGCAAACAATAAGGTATCGTACTTAACCTCCCAGTGAATATTATTTGTAAATAGTCTTGTCTTCAAATAGAGAACCCATATTATTATTTCACCAATCCTTGTGTGTGATTATGTCTGTAATGACCTCAATAAGGCCCATGAGGTTGGCCTCTTGGAGTATGAGCTCCCTGATTGAGGTGATGATTGCTTGCTCTCCAGCTTAGGGAGAATGAGGTGCTGATGTGCCTTTGCCTCCAGACTTTACAAAGATACTGTTATGTTGAGCCTCTTCCACAATGGTATGCCCTGGTGACGTATTTCTTCTGCTGGTGCACAGCCTGAACTATGACGTGCAGCTCCTGTACGTAAGTCTAGTGGGTCTTTGGAACTCCTTGCAGGCATTTCCCATCTTTTACTAGGACCTTCTCAAAGTCTGGTACACAGTTGTCTTGTGCTGCAGTTCTTCTGGAGTAGAGGCTATCGTTCAAGAGCCGCTGCTGAGAAATCCGCTCTTCCAACCATATAATTTCCAGTGGCTGGTGGAGAGAAGGGTCATAGATGCCAGGGTGACCAGCATCAGCAACATGTTGGGTGACGGAGGAGTAGGCTGGATGACACCCCACAAGCTTGCTGAGCGTGCTGTGAGGGGGCGGCATCAGGCGCATGGTCAATGCCATCCAGGACCTTAGAATGGTCATGTTTAGGCCAAGGGCACATGCCATCTTGAGGAGGCGCAACTGTGTGGCAGAATCCAGCCCAAGCATATCCCTCGGACAGAATTTCACATTCGCCCGAAACCTAGACCCCTTCCCTCCCAGGTCAGGTGCTCCACAGCTTGAACTGCCTCATGGAAATGCCCTCCATGCTGTTTGTCACTGCACAGAGGCATTTCCGGTATGGGCTCCTGCTGCATACATTCTACTACTGCTTCTTCACCCATTACCTGGATACACTTTGGCGAGCCCTGTTGCTGTCCAGTCGTGGAGGTCCCCAATGGAGGTCACTCTATGGAGGGATCCTCCCCTACTATCTTGGGGACCTTGGGGTGGAGGATGGTGCATATGGTAAATCCATAAAATTAAAGGTTAAATTCATTCATGGACTCCCAAGTGACCTGCCTTTTTCAATCTTGTGGAATTTGTGAGCCATGTCTCTATTTCATGTTATAGACAGCAATCCATTTTTAGTTCCCTCAAAAACCTTTCATTGATGTTTTGTTTGCACTCCAGTGCCACGCTCCTGATCTATGGACACCCGATACAGAGGGGGCGGAAAAGGAGGAGAACCTTCTCCTGAAACTGCTGCTGGGCCTGGCAGAGTTTGCCATCTACTAGTCCAGGCAGCGGGCAACTGAAGGGATCGTCTAACCTGAGTGTCTGCCCCTCCACCACAACTATATTCGCAATCGAGTGTCCCTGGAAAGGGAGCATGTGGTGTACAGGGGTACAGTTAATGCCTTCCATGCCCATTAGGCACAGAAAGGACTGGGGTGCATTATTGACCCCTTTAATCACATTTTGATTTGATATTTTAAGCTTCCTTTCCACTTTGCCTTTTGTTTCAGGTGGTTCCCCTCCTTTTGGGAGCTGCCCTTTTTAATTTGTCCCTTTGTTAATTTGAGTTAATTTACTTGGTTGGCCAAAAAGAGTGATGATGATTGCCTCCCCAGTCTGGTAGTTCCACTTCAATATATATTGAGAAGTGTCAAGTCTACTAACACTCTGGATTGTGACATTGTACCTGAAGCACTCTAAGGTGTGGAGATAATTTTGTAAATAAAGGGAATCTGGTACAGGGTCACCAGCCTCTAATTAGTTAGCTCAACATCAAAAGGAAGAAAATCGTAATGGAGTGGCAGGGTAGCAGCACAGTTTTTGAAGATTTGACTGAGTAGAATACAAGCATTAATCTCTTTACATCAAGTGGAAGAAAAAAGCTGGTGTGAAGGTGAAATAACCATCAAGCTTCACTTTGTGTCAGGACCCTGCAGCACCCTAGGGATTCTATACATACCTATCTTTATTCTGGGATTGCGCCCTGTTCAGAAGGTATCCCATTAAATCATTTAAATCTAGAAGATAAGTAATTAGTAAAAATCTCACTGTTGTTAAAGTTAAGAAGGAACAGACATTAAACAGTAGACATTCCCACTTCCACAGAGAGGAGGTTTTACGACTGCTGA
The DNA here is from genome assembly GCF_965287045.1 of Carcharhinus amblyrhynchos. Taxonomy (NCBI): domain Eukaryota; kingdom Metazoa; phylum Chordata; class Chondrichthyes; order Carcharhiniformes; family Carcharhinidae; genus Carcharhinus; species Carcharhinus amblyrhynchos. The sequence continues at coordinate 36,096,696 of NC_137333.1, read as the reverse complement.
AGCTAAATACTGCAGGTCTGGGTGAAAAGAATAAGTCGATCCACTAATTGTTCCTAACAACTAAAAGAAGATGATTTTAAAAAATGACTTTACTCTTCAAAGGTTAAACCAGGAGAAATCAAAATGATCCCAACAGCATCACCATTGCAGTCAAGCAGTCACCAAGGGCAGCCAAGACAGTGGCCACTAAAGGTACTACAACCCAGAGCTAAATAAACTCAAAGAGCTGAAGACAGGCTCCAGATATCACATTAAAATTTTCTCAACACTCAAATCTGAGTTTACTTTGTTCCAACAACTTGTTATGCTATGTTGTCTATGCACCGATATTTCCAAGCCAGATAAACAGGCCATTAAAATTAAAATAATTTTAGGCATTAAAGGCCTCCACAGACTGAAAGTATCAGGTTCATCCAACGATCATCTGTTGGTTTTTGCCTAAAAGGCAACTATTTCAAACAGTGTATACTAAAGTTGAACCTTACTTGTATCTAATCTGAATGTCCAACAAACATCTTAAAATCCCAGAAAAATGTGATCAATACTGAGTTATGAGTAAGGTTCAGCTGTAGAATACACTTTGAAATAGTCAACAGAGACCATTGAGTAATTCATAAGTAGATGCTTAGACATAAGGCATGAAGAGCTAGCCAACAGAATGAACAAGCTTCTGATAGTTTATACCCCAATGGAAACGTTTCAAAAAGATATTTCTATGACCAATGTTATGACAGCAATGCAACCAGTGTAAAGGTTCAGAGAGGACAGGAAGCCAAAAGGAGGGGTCCAAGTGGAATGGGAATTCTAAAGATTGGAGATGTGAAGTGAAGATTCCTACTTAGGGGAGTGGGAACAGAGGGGCAAAGCTGAAGGAAAGTGATCTCAGTATTGTGCCAAGCTCAAAGGTCATGGAGGTGGGCCATAAGGTGAGAACTTTATAGAGATATGATTTTTATAAAAATGATCTTTTGGGATCACAGAGGGGAAGGTCAGAGAGATTGTAAATGCTGCAAAGGGCAAGATCGAAAGCTAAGATGGGGCTAGAGCAAATTGAAGAGGGAGAGGACCTGAAAGCTGTTAAAATTAACTATCCTTGGTGCCCAGCAAGAGCAGTGGCTCCTGAAACACTAAATATCTTGGAGATGTTTGTAATCTCGGATGATCTGAAATGCAAATGGTGGAATTTAAGTTGAAACTGACATTGAAGAAGTCAGTCTTATAGTTGCCTAGCAGCCAGAAACTTTGCAGGTTTTGAATCTCCAGAGCGATGGTGCTGTATCTCTGTAAACTGCTGCAGATGAACCCACAATTATTCTGAGCAAGGAAAGTACAGCCAATGACAGTCAAGATTATGGCTGCCTTAAATATTTTTTTACCTTGGATGGGGATTACAGGGATAGAGTTTGGTTCACTTCTAGAGACAGTACCCATGATCCACATAAACCCCATGAAACACCATGAAGTCATGAAAGGTAACCACCTTTCATGACTTAAATACAAGTTCTTAAATACAAGTATAAATACAAGTTCTTTATCTTTCTTTTAAAAATACAGGGGCTCAGTCAGGAATTCTAACAATTGCATAGTACACAAAAAATGTACACACATTATCAACATTGGTGACATATCTTTCAGCATGAAGGGTTTGTGCTACCGTACACACTTGAACTTTACCAAATCCTAAAGTATCTAAGATTGTCAGTGTGAAGTGCCATGCTGGTCTGAGATGTGGGGTTGATGCAGTTGCTGCATGGATAAAAGCATCAGTCAATTCTTTCAAGCAATGATGCACCACTAATTTGCAGATCTGTCTCTAGAAGCCAACTGAACTTTACCCCCAGCAGCAATGATCCTGACTGTCATTGGCTGTGCCCTGCTTAGCTCAGAGTGCGATTGAGGGTTCTCCTGTAGCAGGTTACAGAGCTCCCTCCCTAGCACTCTAGAAAATCTAAACCTCAAAATTATGCCTCATCTCATAGAAACTAGAAGCAGGAATAGGCCGTTCAGCCTTTCAAACCTGATCCGTCATTCATTTTGATCATAGCTGATTATCGAATTCAATATCTTGCTTCCTCCCTTCCCCGATATCCCTTGATCCCTTTAGCCCTAACTTTTTCTTGAAATGAGACAACATTTTGCCCTCAACTACATTCTGTGGTAGTGAATTTCACACATTCACCACCCACTGGGTAAAGAAATTCCTCCTCACCTCAGTTCTAAAAGGTTTACCTCTTATCCTCAAACTATAAACCCTAGCTCTGGACTTCCACACTATTAGGAACATTCTTTCTGAATCTACCTTGTCTAAACCTATTAGAATTTTATAAGTTTCTATGAAATCCCCTCTCACTCTTCTAAACTCCAATGAATATAATCCCAGCTGATTTAGTCTATCTTCATATGACAGACCTGCCATCCCAGGAATCAGCCTGGTAAACCTTCACTGTACTCCCTCTATAGCAAAAAAATGACTTTAGCCAGACCTCAATCAAGGAAGCACCTGAGAGTAAATGGGGCATGAACAAAGAATCTCAATAGGCCTATGAAGCAGACAGCAGTTGGCTAAACCACAGAGATTTGTAAAAGTTAATAGGGCATGAAATCAAAAGGCCCTTAACAGTGGGGACCAGGCACCGTGGACGCTGGGAGAGAGAAATAGGGATAGTGCCCTCTCCACTTAGTGCCCTGGCACACAAGGACAAAGCAGCCATTTGCCAGATGCCATTGGGAGGATCCTTGAAGGGAGGTGGGGATTTGTGTCAGGGAAAACAGGGCCAGAAAATTGCTCCCAAGAATTGTTAAAGCAGAAAGCAGAACAAAAGCAATCTCACACCATTCTAAGTATAAGTAAAACTGCTACACAGTACTTAGTGAACTTGCAGAATAAGATGGAGTTTGATTTTGTTTTGTTTGCATTTTTTTATAGAATGTGGCCAGCATTTGTTGCCCATCCATAAATGCCCTTGAATAGAGTAACTTACTACACCATTACAGCGGGCAGAATCAACCACATGATTGTGGGTGTCACATGTAAGTCAGTCAGACTAAGGATGGCAGATTTCCTTTCCTAAAGAACATTAGCAAACTAAATGGATTTTTACTACAATCGATGATAGTTGTCATGGTCACCGTCACTGAGACCAGCTTTTGTTTTATTAATTGAACTCAAAGTCATGGTGGCACGGCACGGTGGCACAATGGTTAGCACTGCTGCCTCACAGCGCTTGGGACCCGGTTTCAATGCTGGCCTCGGATCATTCTCTGTGTGGAATTTGCACATTCTCCCTGTGTCTGTTTCCTCTGGGCATTCTAGTTTTCTCCCACAGTCCAAAAATGCGTGGGTTAGGTTGATTGGTCATCCTAAGTTGCCCCTGAGTGTCCCATGATGTGTGGGTTAGATGGATTCACCTGGGGGAGAGGAACTGGGTAAGATGCTCTTTCAGAGAATCAGTGCACACTCCATGGGCCAAATGGCCTCTTCTACACTATAAGGATTCCATGATTTGGTCCATATTGTTCAGCTACAACCTATATAAACCTGCTGAGCCAATGAGGAAGCTTTCCTATTTAATCCTATTTGTGAATCCTATTAGGTAAATACTTAGGCAGCCACTGACAACTTGCTCTGAGCGTATATATTACTTGACCACCCAGTCTAACATTGGCTATCATAGGCAGATTGTTCATATTAGTAAAGCAGGGTCATCCAAGTTAGTACGTTAACTTTAATAAGTGCATCTTGCATTCAGTCTAAAAAACAAGTTAGCAATAATCATATTCATGGGTAAAATAGTTTCTGATACAAGAGTGAACATTGCTGCTCTGTATTGTGTTTTTTCAAATGACGAAAATACAACAGGCTATGTGACAGCTCCCTGCATGACTGCATTCATGATAAGGCGACTGTCTCTGTTCGGACCCAAGGAAGGAAGTCTCAAAGTACAGCGACTGCCAGTACTCCAACCCAGTCACATCACAAAGTGTGGGGGAGTGGGCAGCTCCCAGGTTCTGTGAGAATCAATGATAGGAAGTGAAAAGGCACTGGGTTTCTTCCTGTTAGCTTCGTGGGAAATTGTAGCGAATGCAAGGAGCTCAGGCAACAAAGACATCATAAATTACGACAAACAGGAAAAATTCATTAGCTTATGGAAAACAACTCACGAAAAATCAAACCTCTACTGGATTACCTGGAAGGGAATATCGTATGCATTTCATTTCTCAGCCCCACAGATTGCACTGCAGCTATGAGAACGTGTATGGCACTCTTATCATAAAACCTCATCATTACTGTTCATTTGTGAGAATTTAACTGTCCATAGTATTAAGACAGTCACTTGGGTTTGCTTCATTATGTGAATATTGAGTTTATAGCACAAAAATAACCATTCCACCAAAGTGTCCATTCCTCTGTCAACCTCTCTTCATCTAACCTTACCAGCAGACCCTTCTAATCAAGGTATTAGAAAACATCCAAATTTGCAAAATACACAAGTCAGAGACCAACCTGTGTACTTAAAAAGCACAGAAAGATACAAACTAAACTGGTATTAAACCCAATCAGACGAAATACATTTTAGGAGATCTTTCTCTTTATTGGCTAATGTTTAACATTGCTTAGGCAGAGCATGGAAAGAGAAAGCTGGCCATAGGTTCAACACATCCTGAACAGAAACTACCAAATTACTCTTCGGTAGATTTCAGTGACAGGAAGTTCCATTTTTTGTATATAGGTATGCCGGTCTCACCACCCAGCAGTGCTTAACGATTGACCATGATGCCCTGTAATAATGATCTGTGGCTATTTTTACTTTATCACTGATAGAAATCCCACCACTATCCTCACACCAAATGTAAAATCTTTCTCAATGTCGTTAAGAATATTTCTTCTGTTGGGTTGTAGCTGAAGTGTTGAAAATTGAAGAACTGGATGGTGATACGCAGCAATTTCTGAACACAAGGTCAAAATCACAAGTGTCCTGAAGATGGCAGCATAGCACAGCAACTCCAGCAGCAGCTCTCCAGCTCCTGTCTGTACACAAGATGCTGAGGAAGTCATCTGTTCTCTTCATCAGCGTGTCACATGATTGCCATATCTCAAGCAAAGACAAATCAACTGTAGACCTTGGTGAAATATAAATAATGAAAACTAAATTAATGTGGAACTGAGCCACGGCAGATCAGCCATGATCTTATTGAATGGCGGGCCAGGCTCGAAGGGCCAGATGGCCTACTCCTGCTCCTATTTCTTATGTTCTTATGTTCTTTGCTTGCATCGTTTAGTCCAACAAATCCTAACACTTGCCATTTTTATCCACTTGGTTCAATTAACACTCATACTTGTGTCCGTGGTACTGTCAATCAGCAATCCATAGCAATTTGATTTTTCTCTTTGGAGGCCCAATTACAGAGAAAAGTGCTACAACATTTGTAAAAATTGCTTGACAATTAAACACAAAGCTTTTTTTGCACAAACCTACAATGGCTGGTTAAACCTTGTGTAATCAATAAAAAACACGGATTTGAAACCACTGAAAGAAAGTCATAAATGTTTAAATCACAAGTTTATACTCATACTGCTTTTGTTTTTCAAGGTCCCTGGAGGTGATAGTAATGGTGACCAATTGTACCAGTGTTTGTACAGTCAACAAGGATTAAGATTCCAGGGGAAAACTGGTTGGATTAGTATGAGAAGACAGAGGAGGTGCTGTGTTGATTTATCTGCATGGCTGACTTGGCCTTATGGAAACAAACAAAAGGAATACAGCACCTTTAACCTAATTGCTTCTGATTTTTGCTTATTAGCGCTTTAGGTGTATTCAGGTTACAATCTCATACCTAGTTGGTGAATGAATGGATTTCAAGAGTACTTACAATGTGGAGGGTGAAATGCACCCAGGTTTTAGATTGGGTAACAGATACGTCTATATTGCTGTGTGAGCAACACAGGCAGGCTGAATCAAGAACACGGGAGAATAGTTAAACCTTCAGGGAAAAGTCCAAAGTTTATGATTAGGGAAGTACAAAAGATTCAGATTTCAACAGGACCTTTTATTTTGTGATGTTTCCCATAGATTCCTGTCCACCCAGAAAAACAAGGCCTTCTGCAAAGTACTACTCTTTTCACTCTGCTGTTTTCTTGTTTTTTAATAAAGTTAATAAAGCATATAGTATCTTAGACATTATTAGGGGCATTGAGTACAAAAGTAAGGAGGTCATGTTGTATTTGTATAAGACACTAGTTAGGCTTCATCTGGAGCACTGAAACCAGTTCCTGGTGCCATTCTTGAGGAAGGATGTGAAGGCAGAGATTTCCCAGAATGAATCTAGGGATAAAGAACTATAGCTTTGAGGATATATTGGAGAGGTTGGGACTGATTTCCTTGGAGAAAAGAAGGCTAAGAAGGGACTTAGAGGTACCTTGAGGGGTATGGACAGAGTAAATAATGACAAAATGTTCCCACACAACGTCAGGAACTAGGGACCACAGATTCAAAATAGTGGGCATAAGGAGTAAGAGTCATGGGAGGAAACATGTTTTCACCCAGAGGATGGTTGGAGTCTGGAGCAACATTCTTGAATGGGTGATCAAGGCAGGTTCTATCTGAAAATGAAGTGTGAAATAACATGGATAAAGTAAGGGAGTGGGACTAAGTAGAATGTTCTTTCAGAGTGCCAGTGCAGACTCAAGGGACTGAATGGTCTCCTTCTGCATTGTAATGATTCAGAGATTCTCTGACGCTGTACTTATATAGTACAGCAGAAATTCTGTTAATGCACTTCCCCCTCCCATCAGATGAACGAAATAAGCTCTTAATTTTAGCTGGACAATTGTGGGAAGTCTTAACAGGAAGGGAGGAGGAGCTATTCTTGGAGATCTCCCAGAACTATTAAAAAGCGATATAGGTCTGTCCTTCAAACAGCAAATGCAACATGCAGGGAAGCAGAACCTAAAGATGAGTTGAAAGTTGACAAAACCTTTACTAAAAGATTTATAACACTGAGCTGAATATTAATTCTTAAAAATGTGTGGGGTTGGGTCATGGCAGAGGTTAAAATTTAATGAAACCTGTAACTGAACTCACCTAGAACTTATCCACTTAATTTGAATGCAGGCAAGATGAACACGGGCAACTAATCCACTGGGAAGAAGCAAATTGGTAATTTAAATATTACAAATGGGCTGTGTGTTTTAGTTTTAACTAAATGCAGCTAAGTCTCAACAGCTTAAAGGAGGTAAGAAGGGTTGAATTCATGGGGCAAGTTCCTTTGTAGCACATCTCATGAAGCAGGAAGAATAGGCAATTTTCCACCAGGTCCAACAAGCTTACAGCTGAATTCTCCCCATGATGTGTCAGCTACTGCGGCTCAACCATCAGTCAACATCGATTGTCCCCATGCCACAATCTGACAACCATGTCCCTGCACAATTGGGACTGTCCCAAGATCACCATCCAACCAATATCCCCTCCCACCTCCTACTCCAGGATTGGGAGACTGTAGACCTGAAACCTCCCCCCTCCCCTTCCCCACCCTGCTCCAGTCAATCAGTATTAGGAGCCTGCAGACCTGAAAATACCATTCCCCCCATCCCTACCCTCTGCTTTTGTGGCAATCCTGGCCTCTCCACCAGCGAGTGAGCCAGACTCCCTTTCCAAAATCTGTGCAACCCTACCCTTTCTCCAACAATATTATTGCTTGCCAAATACCCCAGCCTGTTCTCATAGGCTTCACGTCCAATGAAGAAATTTCTCCAGAAAGGCCTGCAGCCTATGCATGTGGAACTCCACTTAAAGCAGCAATACAGTTACATTCTGTCGGGCATTCAGAAAATCTATTCTTCTGGGTTTTCCTGGACTCACAATCGCACATTTTCAATGGCCTACCCCTACAGAACCCTAGACTGATGTGTTGAACTCTCCTACAGTGGCTATGACTAATTGATGATTCTCCTGCTGGTTGGATGGATGAGCATTCAGCTAAAACAAAAGGCTGGTTTACAATCTAGATTGATGTCATCTCATGTGTGATGATGGGCCAAGTCTCAATTTGCATAACCAATTGTAAATGCAGCATATGAAGTCAGTGTTGGAGGGATGGGTGGAGGCATTAGCTTTCTGCCATGCTCAGTTGTCCTGAGGCATTCATCTCTGTTTTTTCTCAAATGTCCAAGTGGTTTGATCAGAGAGACTACTCCATTTGAGTTTGCCCAAGATGGTTTTTGCCCTGTAACGGAATGCAGCTTGCAAGCTCAGAGGCTGGCTTTCTGACTGTCAATACATCTAAGTTTGTGAAGTCCTGTGGTGGGGATTCCAATGCTCTGTTGGCTACCTTGGTTTGCGTGAATCCTCCATCTGAGCCAGCTCAGAGAAGCCGAGCTCTGATCAACATGTTCCTGATGCCAGGTATGCAGCACTTTGCAAGAACCTCAATGTTGGGGGATTTTGCCCCTCCACTTTGTTGTTGCAAATCGATGCCAGATAGTGAAGGTGGGATGTTTCTATTTGTTTTATGTGATGCCAGTAGGTTGCCCAAGTCTCGCACCCAGAAAGAAGTCATATAAGAACCACGGCCTGGTAGAGTTTGATCCTTGTCCTAAGGTAAGCTTCCTAAGGTAAGACTCTTCCTAAGGTAAGAGTCTATGGGCGCGATTCTCTCAGGCCACTGCACTGCCCGAGTAATGCTGCAGGTGGGGAAATAGCAGCAGTGGGCCTGTAGTGGGATTTGTGACTGGTGTCCCGCTGATCGTGATTCCCCCAGACCTGTTTTTCAAGCGTAATCAGCCTCGTGCCAGAAATCAGCGTGAGGCTGATTACAACATGGAAATTAATATTGCCATATCATTAGCGAGCCTGGGGGCGGTTTCCACCAATGGGGATTAAAGCTGGTCCGCATCAAGGGGGACTAGGCATGATCAACACGCTGGTGGGAACAGAGGCCACTGAGGCCCCCCAGGAGGTTGAGGGCAGGGAAAGATCCCCCTTGGGCAATACCAGCCTGGCACCATGGCACTGAGCACTGGGGAGTGCTAATGGGGTGGGGCCAGAGGGCCTACTCAGTGGAGGGGGGGACTGGTAGTGCTATGGGGGTGGGGCCAATCTGTGGTGGGTGGCATGGGAGAGACCTGCTGCACACTCTGCATTAAGGATCAGTGGGGTTGGGAGGGAGGGGAAGATCAGGGCTGGCCATGGGGAGGGTGGAGCCAGACTGGATATGGGAAGGGGGGGGATCACCGAGGCTGGAGATCAGGGACTAGGAGCTCATAGAAGCTGGTAAATCGGGAGACCGGTAACTGGAGGAATGTGTGGACAATGCATATGGGCTGACCTCCCCATTGACAGATTCGTACCTGCACAGAGACCCACTCTGCCCTCCAATACTAGCCTCTCTGGTGGGTTCAGTCTCCCCTCTCCCCCTAGCCCCCACCGGTGTGAATCATGTTACCGATCCTGTGATGCACAGAATATTGGAGATTCATTCCACTTAGCTCACCCAGATAATGGGTGGGAAAAGCTCCCATATTCCTGCCCGTTGGGCAATTAGTTTTGTTTTTGGGTGAATCATTCTCTATGAGTGAACCTGCTGATCTTGCTTTTGCCAAGCAATGGCTGATTCCAATAACACTTTGCTGGGTGATGCAAAGGATATTTACAAGATAGGAAAGCTTCTGTACTGAATGGCAGGTTGTGCTGTTGATAGTAACTGTGAAGTTTGTAACCAGAGTGGATTGATACAAGATCTCTGTTTTCTTCAGACTTCCTGTCAGGCCAGAAGTGATCTGAGACTGGGGGCAAAGCAATCAACAAGCAATATGACTAATCAGATCACAATCAAAACATATAACTAATTTCTTCAACTGATCATATCTAAGAACTTACATCAAAACCTAGGGACCACCATGCTTTCTCTTGTGTGTCCCTGTGAACTAAGGAGTATAAAGAATTATGGGGTAGGCTTGAACAGTTCAATGAGGGGAGCTGTTTATTGAAGGTGTGTATTCATTTATAGTCAAGTCTAAGACTGCCCAACAGGATCCCACACTGGCTGTAGCTAATAGCTCAGGGGTCATCTGACCCACACTCTTAATGGGGCAGTCCCAAACGCCAACATACAATTTACATACATACATCACACTTTCAACCTATCATATCCTAGGCCCAGATCCAATGACATCTCACAGTCATGACACCAGGTGCTAATCTGTTTCTTCTGGTATCTTCTCTGATCAAGTCAATTACAACAACAACCAATCACACATTGTAACTAAAATAAGTCATGACAACTTCTCCTTCGCCCCACTATATATCCAATTTCTGGTATGCAAAACAAAGCCAATTATTTAGAAAAAAAGTCACAAAGTTATCC